>NW_028221432.1:111162-208435 GCF_014529385.1 Adiantum capillus-veneris
AACATATAGCGGTTGCACAATCCAGCCAATTTTTTGAACATTAATCATCATCCTGAAGCCAATACAGTCTGAAAAAAATGGCGATTTGTGCTTCAACCTAAAGGACCGACGAGACGGGAGAGAATGGCCATGAAATTGTAGGGACATAGAGAGCACCTTAAATCTCATCCCTTGAAAATTTCATGACCATCACAATTCGTCTTGATGGGCTATGGGTGGCACAATCGCCATTTTTTACCATTGGGTCCCTTAGCGAAGCCAAAAGAAAAAATTGGCACAAATGCCACACCATAAACTGGATGAGACGGGCCATGAAACACTTGTAGGCGATACAAAAAACTTAGCTTAAACCCCACCCTACTGCAACGCTTTCATTGCATGGGCACCGTAATCCGTCTCGACGGGCTACGGTGGCACAATCGCCAGTTTTTCCACTGCCGCTGGGCCCTACGAGCGAAGCCAAAACGAAAAAATTGGCGATTTTCGCCCACCGTAGACCAATGAGATGGGAACGGAATGGCCATGAAAAAGCTTTATGAGGGCACTGGGAAAAAAACTCAAAAATCCTTGCCCTTGAAAAGAGTTCATGGCATCTCACAATCCGATCTCGTCCGTTTATGGTGGCACAATCGCCAATTTTTGACCATTTTCCCTCAGCGAAGCCAAAACGGAAAAATTGGCGATTGTGTCACCCCTAGACCGACAAGACGAATGGCCATAAAAACTTTGTAGGGATAGAAAAAGCATCTAAATTTTACCCTTGCAAAGTTTTATTGCCATCACAATGCGTCTCGATGGGCTATGGTGACACAATTACTAGTTTTTGACCATTGGGCCCTTAACGAAGCCAAAATGAAAAAATTGGTACAAGTGCCACCCTAGATCGACGAGACGGGAGTGGATGGCCATGAAAATTTGCAAGGGCAAGGAAAGAACCTAAATACGTACCCCTGTAAAATTTTATGGGCATCTCAATGCGTCTCGACGGGCTACGGTGGCACAATCATCAGTTTTTGACCATTGGGTCCTTAGCGAAGCCAAAGCGATCCTAGACCGACGAGACGGGAGCGGATGACCATGAAACTTTGCAAGGGCAGGGAAAGAACTCAAATATCCACTCCTCTAAACGTTCATGGCCATCACAATCCGTCTCAATGGGCTACTATGGCACAATCGCCAGTTTTTGACCATTGGGCCCTTCGTGAAGCCAAAACAAAAAAAATGGTGATTGTGCTATCCTAGACCAACAAAACGGGAGAGAATGGCAATGAAAAATTTGGAGGGGTAGTGAAAGCATCTCAATCCCTACCCCTGCCAAAGTTTCATGGCCATCACCTTCAGTCTCAATGGGCTATGGTGGCACAATCGCCAGTTTTTTACCATTGGCCTTGGGCCCTTAGTGAAGCCAAACAAAACAAAAAAACTGGCCATTGTGCCACCCTAGACAGACGAGATGGGAGGGGATGGCCATGAAACTTTGTAGCAGAAGGGAAAGCACTCAAATCCCCATCTCCACAAAGTTTTATGGCCATCGCAATCCATCGTGACGGCTACTGTGGCACAATTGCCAATTTTTTTACCATTGGGCCCTTTGTGAAGCCAAAAAAAAAGAAAACTAGCGATTGTGCCACCCTAGACCGATGAGACATGAGTGAATTGCCATGAAACTCTGGAAGAGTAGGGAAAGCACCTAGGTCCATGCCCTTGCAAAGTTTCATGGCCATCACAATTTGTCTCGACGGGCTACGATGGCATAATCGCCAATTTTTGGCCATTGGGCACTTAGCGAAGACAAAACAAAAAAATTGGCATAAGTGCCACCCTAGACGGGCGATGAGACGGGAGCAGATGGCCATGAAACTTTGAAAGGCAGGGAAAGCACTTAAATCCTCACTCCCCTGCAAAGTTTCATGGCCATCCGCTCCTGTCTCCTCGGTCTAGGGTGACACAATTGTCGAGGTCAGGAAGCCGATGTGTCGAGAAAAACCGTCGTCAATGTCGTCTTCCACCACCGGGCAAAAGTGCACTGGCCGTATAGCCGCCCAATCGGTGTCAAAACCCATGCACTAGCTAGTCAACACTCAAAGCCAATGGTGAGCCATCGAGGCCGAGTCAATGCAAAACACCAAGAGTAACGATAAAACCGAGCCGCTAAATCAATGTTGTAAAATGATGCCAATAGCCAATGCTCAAAGCCATAGAGGAGAAATGCCGAGAAAAATGCCAAATCAGTGTCAAAACCTGATGCCGAGGTTGCCTCCCGCCATCGGACGGGAGTCTGCGATGCCGAGACGAGGGTGTCGAAGCCCTGTGCTCGCTCTCTCCTCTCTCTCTCTCTCTCTCTCTCACACACACACACACACACACACACACACACACTCACTTGCCCTCTCTCTTACACTCGCTCTCTTTCATTCCCTTTGGTCGTCAGAGGATCTTTCTCTATCTTGATCTCTCTCTCTCTCAACTCTCTCTCACTCAGGCATTTGCGTGAGCCGATGGGTGAGGGAGTCGAAGAGCCGCTGTGTCGAGGAGTCGGGGAGGGGGGGGGGGGTCTGAGGGCCTTGGTGGGAACAAGACCTTGCACACACAAAGGTGTACGTAGTTTTCATTTTAAAAAAAAAACTTTAACTACAAAATCTGACGAGTTTTGTCTCTCTCAATTGAATGAACTATCGACTGTAGAGGAGAGTGAGCGAGGACGAGTTGGAGGGCAATGGAGTGAGGTCGGCGGTTTGCTGCTACACACACACCTAATGTGTCTGTGTGTGTGTGTTTATACTCTCGACGTGCTGTACACTTGCCTCGAAGCTCCCTGTAGCACGATTCTGCACTATTCTCCCTTGGCTTGACCTACTAACTCTGCTTGGCTTGCTACCTGCAGCTTGCTACACACACACATGTGTGTGTGTGTGTGTGTGTGTGTGTGTTATACACAACACCATTCCCAAGCTTGCAATGGTTCTTAGCCTCTCAACTCCCTTGCGACCCAATTTTGCACTGGCTCTCAACTCCCTTGCTCAAGAACTTTAAGCTCGAGCTTCAAACTTCTTTGAGCTCGATTCCCTGCAACCCAATTTTGCACCTGTTTGGTAGCTCTATATGCTCTCTCACCTCTACAATTGAGTATGCCCCCTTCAATGGCAAATCTCTGCTCGAATTGCCTATAGCTTTCCCTTATCTACTCGATGCCGACTTTCTGCCCAAATTGCGCATGTCCAAGAGCTCACGACCGCTTGCCTCAAGTGCTCCCTTGTGTGCGATACCTTCTTGCTTCTAACTCACTACCGGCCGGTCTGACTGCATGTGCTCACGGTCTGTGAATTTGTTGCAAAATTCAAAAGGCTTTCAAGCCTACAATTCTTGCACAAGCTGCTGCTTTCCCTTGTTATGGTCATCGACTGAGTGTGCTCAACAAGCCTTGCCCACACTCTCAAGCTCGATTTGAGCTTGATCCACTGTTGACTGCTCCCCCCTTTGAGTCTACTGCTGACCTCCTTTTCTAACAAGCTTTGTTTCCTACAAACCTCTCATAAGCTTGCAAGATTCCCTCCTAGCCAAGAGGGTTGCGCGCATTGAGAAGCCAAGATCTCACTGATCTCGTCTGGGTGTTACCTGAGGAGCTCCGATTTGACGCCGCCAAGCCGGATCTGGTGCTGCTGAGCTCAAGCAGCCACTGCCAGGCTCCGATGCTCCCGTCTCTATCTCCGAGGAGCGATCGCACATGCGGTTTTCTTCCAAAGCTCTGATAGCACTTGTGATTGTGTGTGTGCAAGAATGTGTGCGTATGTGATGCATGCGGGGAAGGGGAAGAGCACAAGAGCGGTGTGAGTGGAGCAACTTCTGGAACTAGGGAGTTAGGTGCTCCTTATTCATATGTATATAATGAATAAGGGTGTGTACACATGTGAGCAAGTGGCCAAACATCGGACATTTAGCCAGGCAAAAGGCGTAGTGCCTTTACCCCAACACGTGGGTGGGTTGCGTGAGCTAGTTAAGTTTAAGGCATGACCAACATGCAAGGAGACCAAGAAGAACTGAAGTAGTTTGACAAGTGTAGGAAGAGGTTTTTTGTCCCTATGCAATGCCCTAGGCTTGCACCGTAAAGGGACATGGAAATCTGTAAGAAAGAAGATGGCATGGGCAAATCAATTCATAAAAAGATCTTCATTTAGGGGTGATCGAAAAAACATTGTACTTGGTATGAAGTGCATTGACCACACAATATGGCCAACAAGCAAGGACGGACCATAGAGTGCTTGTATGTTTTTATTGAAAGAGAAGAGAGAATCAGGATGTAAACTTATAAAACAAACTTTGTTTGTTTTAATTATAATTCTTCTCCTATCTGGCTAAACTATGGGTCACACTTTGTGTGTGTGTGTGTATGTGTGTGTGTGTGTGTGTGTGTTTTTTTGTGAGTGAGAGAGAGAGAGAGAGAGAGAGAGAGAGAGAGAGAGATGTGGGCTTGCATCTATAAATAGAAACAACTTTACAGGATGTATGGTTATGGTTCACACATTACTTTGAGTTGAATAAAGCAAGCATGTCCACTAAGGGGACACATCTTTTTGGCTTGCTAAGGGCCTTAGTGCAGTATGGGTGAAGGACATTCAATTTTTATTGCTTGACAAGTGTCCCCAAGGAGGCTTAAAAGTTTGTGAAGGGAAAGAAATCATACTCTTTTAAATGCTATTTTCTAAAGTTGCATTTACCTTTTTGGATTAAAAAGTGTATTCATAGAAGCTTGATCCCATGATCCATGATGTAAAATATTGATAAAGGTTCCTTTAATTAAAGACTTCATGAAGATTTATTTCACCAATTTGTTTTATTATTGTTTATGTTATTAAATTTATCTTTTTTAATGAAAAATATTAAAATATTTTTTTAATTTTAATTTTTTATTTTACTTCCTTCTCATTCTATTTTGTTTCAAAATGTTGATGTGCAATATACAATTTTCACATTATTTAAGTGGAATCCTGCGTAATATAAAAACCATTGATGATTATATATGTATAATAAATAATATAATTTTATATTAAAACATAATAATTTCTTTATGTTTATGTGATTGTAGGCACATATTTAAACTTAAGTCTTACTCTCCCTCATCTCTTCTTAACTTAGTTAAGCAACCAAGTTAAGGAGAAAGGGGGATCTATTCTCGTGAAAAGGTGGGAGCCAAGTTTCAATCTCGTGAAAAGGTAAAGGGTGGGCACATTATAATTATGGCATGATGTGGGTGACGAAAAATACTGAAAGCAATTGATGCCTAGTTGTTAGTGTGGGGGAATATGAGACACTTGGAATGGACGCCTTGCAAAAAGTGTCTGGTAAAAGGTGACCTTTTCCTACATGTGTGTTTGTAGACATTGACAATTTCACATTTTTATACCATTTTTGATTCTTTCACTTGATCGATTACTTAATGATGAAAGAGAGTAAAGCGTGACATATGTTTCGTGTGTTTGTGTTGGTTCAATATGTGCTTATGCATATAATCTTCCTTTTGCAGTGCATGTTCATGTTGTGAGACATGTGTTTTTGGCTTTCCAAAATAAACCTTGAAGAGGAGACAATTAAACCTACAATTTTTTTTTTTTCTTTTGCAAAACTCACAATGGTGAGTGTGTGAATTGTATCAATAAAATCAAGAAATTACAAATTCAAGTCATGCTTGTGCCGAGCCATGATCTCTCCCAATAGCTCTAGATACATCGACTAATAAGGGAGCCACTCCACGATACTTAACAAGACTCACGACTGAACAAGTAGGTGCTAAGCATCCAAAACGGCACCAATTGCCATGTTCTACTTTTTTGCATTGGGAGCATTGATCAGGACCAGTACACTTGACTAGGATCTTCACTCTAGTAGGTAAGGCTCCCCACAATACTTTCCAAAGGAATATCTTTTTCTTTTCTTTTGTAAAAATGACAATTGTGAGTGATTGTATTATAAAGTTACCAAAATATCTACAAATCAGCCTCAAGCTCAGGCCGAGCCTTGAGACATAGAGGTTTACCACCGAACACAGTTACAAGTACCTGGAAGCTTACTATTGCACATGGCTCGACCGGATGGCGAGGGTTGCCCTAATTCCCACTAGCCCGTTGCCATGACACTGAGGCTTTACGGTTGTTCTTCCATAAGAATCTTTTAACGAGTTTTAAAAACTCCTTCCGGTTACATTTGGCCATTTTTATGAGCGGACGGTGAAGGCAATATAGGGAAGCATAAATGAATTGATCGCTCTGACCCGACTCTAGGAAAGAAGCAACACATACTCCTATCTTCTCATTTTCCTTTGAATCTTCTCAAGGAGCCACTGCAACCTTTTCTTATGAGTAACCTCCACCCCAATGGGGGGCCCCAGATGCCTAAAAATCCTGCCTTTAGACACAATCTCCCTCCGCCTAGATCGATGGTCAAATGAGTCGTTTTTCGTCAGGGAGATCAGTCTAGACTTCTCAATACTACACTTCGACCCAAAAGCCACACACACATGTCCACACAATCTCAAGGGCCTTCCTGAGCACCCAAGGACAGGCTTTCAAGAAGAGGAGGGAGTCGTCAGCAAACCTCTTGTCCAAGAGCTGGTTGTTACCAAGAAAAGTTAGCCCTTGTATTTTCCCCCGCTCAGTAGCAGCTTCGAGCATCATTAATAGAGGATGCGACCCAATAGCAAAGAGGAGAGGGGATAGGGGGCATCCTTGTTTGATCGATCTTTTGGCTTCAAAGAAGCCTACAATTCCATCATTGAATAAGAGTTACAAAAGACTACCCGCACCCAGAGTCTGGATAAGATGACACATAGGCACGAAGTAGAGATAAAAATTCTACCCACACTTGTCATACAAAGTGAGCATATATAACCCACGGCATAAAATGCTAGATGCAACAATTTCATCACCGAAACTGAGATCCTGTACAGTACATCTGTCATCCACAAATTTGACTACAAGAACAAGTCTAGCAAGTGCAAATACAGACTTGATCCCATGTACATAAAGTGCATCAACAAGTGTGAAAGAACTGCCATTTGTAGCAGTAAGCACAATCTTTCCAACTCCCTGAACCGGATAAGAGGCATTGTTTGCACAAGTGATTGAATTTCCATGAGGGACAAACTCGAGAGAGGTGAACAATTCACGATGTGCGGTAATGTGCTGTGTAGAACCATTGTCAAAATATCGTACATGTGAATCTGTAGCAATTGACATGCATGCATCATGGACAGCAGGATTGTAAGTGCACTCTGCACTAAAAGCCCATTATACATCAATATCAACATCACAGTCTCCTTTCATAGAAGACTCAACAAAGACTGCATTTATAGTGGAACCATCCTTTTTCGTATTAGCCTCTTTGGCCTTCAACTTAGGACACTACTTGATCAAGTGATCGTTAGCTTTACAATAATGACAAATCATCTTCTTTTTGCCCTTATCACCAAAATTTCCAGACGAATTGCTGCCAACAGAAGCATTAGGAACATGTGATTTTCCACTCGCAGAATAACCATAAGAGCTGGTTGCAGTGCTGTTACCACCCTTTCTTTGAGCATCAATAAAAGCCTGTTCAACTACATGCTGTCTAGTCTTGTTTTTTTTGGAAAGTGACACTTGCAACAACAATGTGCACAATGCATCAAACTTGACAACTTCAGGATTTTCTTGGTCATAAGTCTCTAAGTACTAGCAAACGTTTGATAAGGCATCAAGAACAGTCTGCACAATGGAAATGTCTAAAATGACTTCACCTGCAGAAATAAGTTTCTCATTGATATCCTTCACACATCCATGAAGGAAAGTGTCGTCATCTTCCTCATGTATAATCTTCGCCTTCAGTTCTTTACGCAGCAATGCATTTTTTGCCTCATTGTGGCTTGCATAAAGACCACCAGCCAAAATATCCCAAGCATGTGTTGCAGATTTTGCTGAACAAATGTGAGGAGTAATGGTGTGTTTCACAGGCAAAGCAATCCACACATGAGCCTGTGCATCCTTTACATCCCAACAAGCTTGATTTGTCGTAGGCGTCACTACTCTAACAACAGCAATCCTTGCAGCAAGACCTCCAACATCCTCAACATCACCTACATCCTCAAAACAAGGACGTACATCAATGCCCTGCACTATATTCCAAATGCCCTTTGACACAGGAACATGTTGCATCACTGTAAGCCCACATAGGGTAATTGTCCCCATCCAATCTGTCCTCAACAACAAACATCTTGAACACATGTGTGTTGCTGTCAGCCATGGTAAATGTTGCACCTGATGTGAAAACTACCCAAAAAGAGGAAAAACGAAGCGAGATCAACACATGCTATATAGCAGAAACCGTAGAAGACTGTAAGGAACCTGTTATGCAAAAAACAACATTGATAAATTTTTTTCACAAAATGACAAAATAGCTTGTGCAATACTGTCTGTAGTGGAAGCGGAGGCCAAAATGAGCTCGAATAAAAAATCTTAGCAGATTGAGCTCTACGAGCATACCCACACACAACTTGGAGAAGAGGAAGGAAGCTCAAGGCACACAATAGAGAGAGTATTACTTAGTGTGCAATGGAAAGATAGATAGCCCTAGAATGAATGGCCTGTATATATACAATGCACGGGGGAAACAACCTAGTGAGGAAAAAAAAGCATCGGTGGTCCTAAGTGTGTTCATACACATCACTACCACATGTATATGGTAACAGAGTTTGTTGAATATCTGATGTGCAACTTGTAAGTTTTTGTCCTTCATCTATTTTCAATTTCTCTTTTTCTAGAGTTGACCTCCTTGAAACATGGCTTTTTTATTCTTCAGGTATATGGATGATGAAAAATTCTTGTGGTGGTTTTTCTTCCTTTGTTTGTGTCTTTGCATGGTGATCCATGACATACCTATTTGTTTTGCCTGTTTGATTTCACACTTACAATTTTTATTAGAGTTCTTCCACATATTTATTATAAAAAAGGGAGTTATGTCAAAGCCTTCCTTATCACAAAACTTTGTAGCGGTGATCTCATTGACAAACACACCTAAGGTGGCCAAAATTTGAGTCCACTCTAGGGGTTCCATTCGTTCCTCTGGGGAAGGTTCAAGTATATAATTAGAATCTTCAAATGTCCTATGCCCTTTACACTCCTCTTTTGCAAGATTGTCGCATTCAAAAACTCCACACATCCTTAGGTGAGCTTTAGAGTTCAACCACGTGGGTGCTCTAGACTCTGTAGCAATTGCCGAATCAAAATCTTCTACGGGTGTTCTCCATACATCTCTATAGTTGTGGCCACTTAAATTGATACGAGTGGTGGTTTCTATGTGGCATAAGTATAAATGATCATAGCCTCAAAAGAAGCCTTCCAAGCAAAAAATGACCCTAACCTAGCATTTCTGCATCCAATTTTTTCCAAATCCTAGTCCTACTTATTTTCAATGCTTACAACCCATGTACACACCAAACGTTAAATTTTTATGCCAAAAGTATCTCTAGATTATGAGCATGCTTATTGACCCAAATAACTTTTTCTTGACAGATTGAATTTTTGGTGAGTAATGATTGAATGTTTGGAGACATATTGAATTTTTGGTGACTAATGACTAATTATTGCAACCAATGATTGGGTAATCCAATTTTGATTCCAAAACTTGCACTGTGTTCCTCTCTCTTTGCTCTTTCATTCAAGTGTAAGCATTGTTATTTTGTTGTGATTTGTGACTATGCGTTAGAGATCTTCATATTTGTGCGCTTAAATCACTATTTTTTGACGTTTTAACCATAGGAGAGTGTTCCTACACCATAGGGTGACCTTTCTAGCTAGTTCTATTGTAGATTTTAGGACCTTTTTCATGATGGATCGTGATTTTTGTAGCTTGTTTGATTGCATCAAGACTTCGTAGGATAGTGCCCCTAGGTGTCTTAGACCTCCTCCTAAAGTTTCGTTTCGTTTTAAGTCCATTCGAGGGCCAAAATGGCATGATGACCTAGAGCGGTGAGAAAGGACATAGGCACATTTCCTGATCTTTGAGTGGTGGTTTTCTTGTTGAGTTGGTATGTTTTCTTGTTAGGTTCACTTCTTGATATTGACAACCTCAAAGAGTCTCCGTGCCCCATCCAATTCACTTCCCTGAGTATTGACAAATTATGTTAGTTCCAGATAGCTACGCTACAAACGTCTGTCGTGGTGGTGACCCCCTAACATTGGGACTGTTTTCGGGGAGAAATGGTCCTTAGATGATGAGTGACTTGGTGCGTATTTAGAGCGTTCTTTTTTGAAGATTTGTCTTTCCATTCCATTTACACCTTAGCAGTGAAGCAGCTAGACATGGGGTGTAGTGCTTGGTAGAGTCTATAAGTCGGAAACTTGCTATAACTATTCTTGAGAGGTAAGGAGGGTTGTGAGTGAGATAGCCAAAAGAATTTCATTCTTTGATTTTCTTGTTACTTTTGAGTATTGTTTTGTTTTTTGTTTTGACTTTATTTGTACCGTTTTGTTTGTTTTTCATCCTAGTTTCATTTTAAACCTTAGGAGTAGGGTAAGTAGAAACTTCCACCATCAAAATTGGGATGAAAGATTAGAGAAAAAACTATTGGAAACCATATTTTGGCAAAAACGATCATAAATTTTGAATTATAAAAAAATGATGGTAGAGATGTGAAAGATGATCCAAATTCAAACATTTGTGGATCAAGTGCATTATCATACTCTCTAGAAGCGATCTGAAAAGTTTGAGTAGATTCTGTGGTGGAGGAACCTGGATTGCGATCATGTCCCCCAGATACCATTTTTGCAAAAAATTAATCATTGACATTGGTATGAGAAAGTTTGTTTGATTTTTTTTTCAAAAATCACTTCAAAATGGATAATAAGACAAAAACAACGAAAACAAGGATTTCACACACAAAATTGGACAAATTTTGAGATCTTGGGATCCAAATCCAAGAATAAGTAAAAATATAACATCCACAAAGTGAAAGCATACAGGTAACTAGATTTCATGTTTAGATGCCCATTTGGAACAACTTTCCCAAAAGGCACCATAACAAAAAACTTAAAAAAATTGGTCAAAATAGCCAAACATAGAAACTAGTCAAAAACCGCAGGACCAATAAAAAAACTTGCTTTAGACTGGAAAAATGTTGTCCAAATCCAAAAATAAGTGCTATAGTATGCTGATATATGCAAGCAGTCGCAGGCCAAATTTGGTGTCTAGATCTGATGGAACATGCATCGTGATCCATGTCCCCCATCAAGATTTTTGGACGAGATTTGAGTAGTAGGTAGATAAGACATAGAAAAATACTTTTCCCAAAAGAATCATTTGTAAAAAAGTTTAAAAAGTAGTTAAAAGAGCTAAAAATAGAACATTCACAAATATGTGAGAACAGTGTGTAGAATTCACTTTTGGTGGGCAAAACTGATCCAAATTCAAAAAGAATTTGTGGAGCAAGCTACAAACATCATAAGATGTCAACACAAACTTCATATCCAAAAGTGGTGGAACATGGATCGTGATCCATGACCCCCATGTAATTTTTTGGACAGAAACTATACTAGCATGTAGCAGAGACCATTGTTAAAAAAAAGTCTCCAAAGGAGGTTTCTCAAAAAAGTCGAAAAAACTCATCAAAAGTGTCAAAAATAGTTCAAGGTGAAAAATATGAAAAAGTATGTGAATTGACTTTTTCTTTACTTAATCAAGTCAATCACACAAAAACCATATACAAGGGATCAAAGGACCAAGGGCAAGTTGTCTGTCAAGTATCATCCCCTTCTAACACAAGGGTACATGGATCGTGATCCATGTCACCCTATCACAGACTGAGACCAAACTTATACAATAGCTAGAGCACATCACAAGGAGTCCAATGGTATTTTCAAAACTAAATCTGGATATAAAAAACCAAGCCAAAAGCCCTGAATTATCAAGCATTCCAAAGTGTCATAACTGACCTAATTTGCAATCGAGAGGTCTATTTAAAAAAAAAATCAATACCATAGCATCTACTAGTCATGTTGATTCTGATGGTACCAAGAAAAGTCAATTTGGCCTCCAAACATGTATAAAAGTTTATAAATGAGTACTGCGTACACAAGAAAACGTATACCCAATCCTAATTTTGGGAAAAATCAGCAAATTTGGGTCAAAAGATAGCAAAATAAGTGACACATTGAAAATCAAAGTACAAAGCTAGTGTTGGGGATTTGACCTATCAAACCAAGTCCAAATTCAAAGAAGGTTGAGACTTAGCTTGTGGACATAGTGAAGAACAAGCTGCCAAGAGATCAAGTCCAGATGTGGTGGAACATGGATCATGATCCATGTCCCCCAACCTCAGAATTTGGTGAAAATTGGTAAAGAGCCTGCATATAAGCTTGTCTACATATTGTCAAAATTTGAAGTAAAAATTTTACAGGGGGTCATGGATCATGATCCATGTACCTTTGAATAATAGAGGTATGTGTATTGATGAGCTTGTAGATATACTTCTGTACATTTTAAATCTCAAGTTTGAGATAAAAATACCTTTGAGAGACCAAGATACAAGCCAAAATTCTTGTGTCTTGTTTCAGAGACTATTTGAGTGAAGTTTCAAGTGCAATTCACCAGCATTGCTCTAACTTTTGATAGGAAACTCCAAGTTGAGTCAGGTTATAGCCAGGAAGAAAGCTTGTAAGCAATAGGACACACCAAGACTTTTGGTTTTAGAGCTCAAATTTTTTAGATCCCCCATTCCAAAAGTTTAGGGTACCCCAAGACCAGTTTCCAAAGACCAAAGGACCACAAAGACCTTATTTTTGAGAGACCCGATCAGGGGAAAAAAGGGTAAGTTGCACTAAGCCAAAGAGGACTTCTTAGAGATTCTCATGAGATTATTGAATGAGCCTCAAGCATGAAAAATCATCCACCACCAGGGTTTTCTACTCCACTCAAAAAAAAAGTAAAGAGAGGAGTTTCATTTAGGTTTCTAAAGCCTTATATAAGCTTACATAGTGTTTACACGCACTGGACATTGGAGTGAGACAAATCTCACCCAAAAATCCTCTCCTTGAGATTTGTAGCACTCACACAATAGCCTCCCTTAAAACATAAAAAAGGATAGAGGTACATAATTTTCTTTCCCCATACACAGAAGGGTGTAGGCACACAAAACCTCCCCTCACACAAATGTAGTTTGGCACAAATACAAGCCTTCCCTACACATACTAAGCACACACGTCTCCCAAACACAAGGTGATACACACAAGCTTTCTTAAACAAATAAGGGTTTTGGAGGCACACAAAATGAGTGCACACAATGGGTAGGTCTTAACCTTGGTGGAAGATGCTAGGTTAGTATCTAAACCCACACATAAGTGGGTATGGAGTACATAAAGGAAAGTCTTCGCAATTTTCATACTACAACAATGCAAATCATGGTGCAAATTGTGTATGAGGAAGGTCTTAGTCTTTTAAGGAGTATGTAGTCATCAATGCAAATTGTGTGTGAGGAAGGTCTTAGGCATTCAAGAAGTGTCTAATCCTTAATGCATTTTTCTAAATGGGGTTTTATAGTCTTCTTGGAGAAGTATTTTGACATACCTTTTAAAGTTGGGGTCTGCACAATAGCCCCTAATGGTTGTTTTTACAAACTGAGAGAGTTTAAATTTTCCTTAATCTATCATCAACCTTGACATGCTTGTAGATGTGGCCCAATGCAACAAAAGGGATACCTAATGGTTTTGTGTACTTCTGAAGGACGATCCTATAGGTTGAGCTTTTTCCTATCATTGATGCCTCTATGACTGTTATTATGGTGATGCAGGTTTTCCACCTATGAGTGGTGCGGATTCATTAAGCCTCATTGGTTGTGCGTCTCGTGCCACTCTGTATGCATGCTAGACGGTGAAGTGAGTGAAATTTTTCTAATGCATTCATTCGACTTTGGTTTAGTAGGGGCTTCTTTACCCCTCTTCCCTCTCTTGATTGATGTGTTGCAACTGAATCACTGGCCTTTTTTCCACAAGTCTTGTGCTTGCAACATGTAGCATGTATATGTGTTTATGCCTCCACAAGCCTGTCGTTGCTCTAATAACACCTGTTGGGAAGCCTATTCCTTTTCCAACTCACATGGCTAGAAGACAGTGAGAGAGAAGATAAAGAAGATAAGGCACACAAGTAGTAGCATAAATGTAAAGCTACGAGTTTCACTCATGTTTTTGATGCCTTATATAAGCTTACACAGTGTTCACACTCATTGGACACTGGAGTGAGACAAAGATCACCCAACAAGAAAGAGAATATAGAGGAAGACTTCCTTGAGGTGGAGGATTTTGTACCCCTTTCTCAAAGATGGAAGATATCGCTATCGAGTCATGAGACGTGAAGGGATTAAGAGCATGGAAGAACATCCTCTTTTGGGAGGAAGTCAAAAAAGATAAGTAATTTTGTTTGGGTCATCTAGGAGCATCACTTGAATGCTCGTTAGCCAAAGAAAGAAAGAAATAGAAAATAATCTTGTATTCTACAAAGAGGGAGTAGACGTGTACAACAACATCCTCATTATTTTGGTTAGCACCCTAGAGCCAAAGGTAGTCCTGAACCATCCCTCTGATAGGGTCCTAGGGGTGAGAGTCATCTTGGCAGATTATACATTCACTATTATTATCATTTATGGCCCCTACACTACTAAGAAAAGAGACAAACCATCCCTTTGATAAGGGACTAGGGGTGAGAGTCAATTGTGTAGATTAGACATTCACCATTATTAACATTTATGGCCCCTACATTGCTAAGGAAAGAGACAAAATTTGGATGCATCTAAGAGCTACCCCTATTGAAAGGGGAGTTGCTCCTTCTAGGAGACTTTAATATGGTAAAAAAGATCAAGGACAAATTACAATCCTCACGTCTACTTGCAAGATAGGAAAAAAGGAAAATGGCTAAGCCTATCTGAGAAATGGGCTCTAATGGACATGTGGGAGAGTGGTCCTTGGAACAACACACTAGGTTTTACATACATGTGCCTACAATATTCCCACACAACATCTCGGCTAGGGGTGAGAGTCACTTGGGCGGATCAACCATTAACCATTATTAATAATTTTGGCCCCTGCATTGCTAAGAAAAGAGCCAAACTTTAGATGCATGTGAGAGATACCCCTTTTGAAGGGGTGTTTTTCCTTCTAGGAGACTTTAATATGGTGGAAAAGAGCAAGGATAGAACAACATCCTCAAGTCTACTGGGATGATCAGAAAAAGAAACATGGTTGAGCCTATGTGAGAAATGGGCTTTAATGGACATGTGGGAGATTGGTCCTTGGAATAGAACGTGGGGCTTTACATACACCAGTCTACAATATGCCACACACCATCTTGGCTGGACAGATGCTAATGGTCACATCAAGCTGATTGGGTTTAGTCACTTCTTGAAATGAAGGTGATCACAACACAAACCTATCAGATCACCTACCAAAAGTGAACAGAGAGGGACAGTGCCCGAGACGGTCTAAGATGTTTCTTATCATGGGGGAATACCTTTTCAAAGACATGGCCAACCTAAGTCTGACCAACAATCTCTAAGAAAGCTTAAGAAAGATGTTGATTTATCAAACCCTAAAGCTTGGGATTTTTTTCTAAGAGTATTCAAAAAGCGGTTAAAAGTTTAATCCCAAGGAGGAAAAAGGCCTTGGAGGAGCGCTTAAACCCCCTTGAGGATGATGCTAGCAAAAAAGAAAGGGGTAGCATCGATCTTTGAAGCAAAGCATAAGAGGTGGCTAGGGGTAAAAGCAGACCTGACTGAACAACAACTTGAGTAGGTTAGAAAGGCTAGAGTATTACTGGGAGAGACCTAACTTCAGTTGGAGGCCACCCAATCAAGGACATTTCTACATGGCCATGGAAGCTAGGAGCAGTCGGGGCCTTGTCCACTTTCTCACAGATGGGGACATGAATGCAGAACAAGACCAAGATGAAATGGATAAGCTGATGCTTTGTCATCTATGTCAGATAATAGGTCAACTTGAGATCAACTCCTAGGAAGTGGATGAAGACATAACAACTCTAATCTAGAGTGTCAACAAGATGATCCCACAATTGGAAATCAACCTGCATGAGAAGGATTTTATTATTGAGTTATTCAAAGAATTTGGGAGGATCTTAAGTCACAAATCAGTGTATGGATAACAAAGATCTTGAAGAAGAAGGAACTCTAGATCTAAGCATGAAAAGGGGCCTCATCAAACCTATCCCAAAGCAAATCTTTTGCTCTCAAATGAAACACTAGTGACCCATTACAATGGTGTTAGTGGCATACAAAACCATCGCCAAAATGGCTGCCTTGAGGATTTTTTCTCCCTAGACCAAATCCTCATCCCCCATCCATCAAAGGTAGGACAATCTATGATAACATTCTTGCGAGTATGCAGCCTTCACCAAGGAGGAGTGTATCCTTCTCCAGCTTGACATGGACAAAGCCTATAATTGGATCACATAGACTTTCATAAAATTGCTAGGCTTTAGGCTGTGGATTTGTTGGTAGGTATGCACCCTTTGCACTACCAACCATTTTGAGCTCGTATTTAATTATAAAACTGTTTGGTCATTCAAAGTCAAAAGATCAATCAAGGAGGGATTCCCTCTATCCCCGCTGCTATTTTCCATCAGCTCTCATCCTCTGATTACCATGCTCAAAGACAATGCTGCAAGAGGGCGCCAAGGTTTGACCTTTCCTGGCAACAACCAGATCCTAGCAAAGCTATTTGTGGATGACTCATTATCTTCTTGAAAGCTAGCACTCACATAATCATGAAGCTTCTAGAGATTGTGCAAATGTTTGTCATAGCCTTGAGGCCAAAGTGCAATATTGATAAATCAAGGTTGATCTCACTTTAATAAAACGACTCTTTTGACCCATATTTATTGATGAGAGAGACTATATCAACAGGAAAGATTTTTTGACACTCTAGAGCCCCTCTTGGAGTAGACATAACACAAAGGCAAATGTTCTACTGGGTCGTGGATAGGGTACAATGCAAGATGCAAAGGTGGGAGGGAGTATGTGATGCTCCCCTTCCCATGTCGAGTAAAAGTGACTAATTTGTTTGTGTTCCCTTACATAGACTTCACAGGCTTCTCCTCAAGATACCAAATGAAACTAGAAATAATTCTTTAAATCGGTAAAGAGATTCTTGTGGAAAAATAACACCAAAGATTTGGTGCCTTGGCAGTGGGCCAAATTGGAGTATGTTGCTAGGCTAGTGGAGTAAGGCGGTATCAAGATACTTCACCCTGATGTTCATGTAGATGCCCAATGTGCCATATTTGTGGTCTCAATTGACTAGGCATGGAATATTATGACATAGGATATGATGTACAAGGCAAAGCTATTATCTCAAGGTGGCCAATGGAAAGGGTTAGAGGTACATGACAAATAGCTAGCCCCTCACAATGGTCCAGCCTGATATTAGGTGGCATGATAAGCGAGCTAGTACGCAAGTGTATTAGTGCAATGGAGGCACTCGTGTGGGGAGAGATTATTAGGTAGTATTTCCAAAACTCCACAACACACTAGTCCCCTTGGATCTCTAAAGTAGGTAGTGAACTTTGAACCCTTTTTTGAAAGAAATCTCCAAAAAGGTAAAAAATAAAGGACTCTAATCACTAAGCCATTTCTTGGTTGATAGCAACAAAAAAAAAAATAAACAGACCAACTAGCTACCATGTTTCACCTCAATGGAACCAAAAATTTGCTGATTAACATAGGTATGAGAGGGCTTGATAATTGTACGTTGCCTATCAACGGGTCTAATCGTGAGTGGTAAGCATGGTAGTGGCCAAAAAGTAGACATTTTCATACATTTCAAACCAAGAGTATTTATGACACTCTAATGTTCAAGACCAATTGGTTCTCCCCCTCAACAAGCCATGGGGCAAGTAATGGCCATAATCAAGCTAGATGGTAGTAGCAGGTAACATATGGAATCCACAATAGCTCAGATAGGTGCTCGAGGTGAAAAACCTTGAGTGAGGATCCCTCTCACCTATTCAAGAAGTGCCTGGGGACTAGAGGATATGCACACAAGATATGAAAATGGATCCAAAGGACTTGGAAGATAGGGTTTTCAAGAGAAACTATTCTTGGAGGGAAGGCGATGAAAAGACAAGCACTTCTAGGTTGCACACAAATTGTCAGATCCTACTCCTTTTGGTAAATTTGAAGGATTATCCAAGACCATAGGGAAGTGATAGTTGCCATTGGAAGAAGGAAGAACACGAATGAGTGGAACCAGGCCATTCGTAGGTTTCACTAGTTATGCCTATGGCTTTGTAACTGATTGGTGTATTAATCGATTGCTCAAGGCTCGATGCAAACTCAAGGTTACTTTGTACATTTTGTGAATTCAATACATCCACTCATTATTGAGAAAGTTTGGGTACCACCTAGTGGCTCAACTCGAAAAAAACAAATCTTGTTAGTCCTATAGATTCCTCCTATCTAAACATTTTTTCCCCACAAAAAAATCCCATCTAAACACTTTTACCCCCGTCTGCGTGTAGCCGTCCTTCCTGCCCGTCTTGCCACTGTGCCCCTTCACAATTAGACAAAGGTGCCATATTCAGGTGCAAGGAGCCCCTCGTGATCAACTCTCCTTGGCCCCTGCCTAACACCCTCATCACACAGCTGCAAGCACTTAGCAAGAGAGACTCATGCAAGGAATAAATCAAGTTGAGAGAGAGAGAGAGAGAGAGAGAGAGAGAGAGAGAGAGAGAGAGAGAGAGAGAGAGAGTTTGTTCTGCCTTTGACGTGAGAGGCACTGAGAGAGAGAAATCGTCTTACAAACTTATACATACATATATATATATATATATATATATATATATATATATATATATATATATATATATATATATATATATATATATATATATATATATATATATATATATATATATATATATATATATATATATATATAGATTCCCAAATTTTGGCTCTTTGAAAAATAAGAAAATTAGATTCTAATGTGTGTTTTGTAGAATTTTTGGTTTAAAATGCTTATTTGGCAGTATTGTAAGGTTATAAAGTAAACAGCAAGGTGGCTACCATGTTCTAATAGGTCCGATGGATGATTGGTTTAGTTTTTAAAAAATCCACTTTTTTAGCTTTTTGTGCTTTTTGGTACTTTTGTGCAAAACAGCTCCCAGATCCTTAATCTACGAGTAAAACTATGTTTTAGTTTTGCAAAAACTTTCTTTTCGAACGCTTTTCATGCTATTTTTAGCTTTTCATGATTTTTAGTGCTTTTTAGTGAAAAATGAGTCCGCTTTCTTGTTCCGATGGACAAGGGGAACTCGTGGTTCAATTTTACAAATTTTTATTTTTTTAAAACCTTTTTATGTTATTTTTTGCTTTTTGTGCTTTTTACGCTTTTGTAAAGCAACATGCTTTTTAAGATGACCTAATTATAAAGATATTATTTTTAGTTTTTGTCAGATTAAAAAACTATCAACCAAAGAAAAAACGCAATTAAACGAGATTTTTACAGGAATCAGGTTTATAAAAGGCGATCCCATAAATACATCGGGACAGTACAAGGAAGTCATAATTATGTCGGGCATCATGGTACAACATAGTCTAGTCACGATCTTAGTAATTGTAGGGATACTAGCCAGTTAGTCAATTTTAACTGTAAAAATTGAATGGTAATGGAGAGGAGATTGACCACCAAAATGCAGGCCATGATTTTAGAAAAGTCCCAAAATTGTGCAACTACTATCCTAGTTGAAAAGGTAGCGCTAATAGCTTGCTTCGGCAAAAATCTAGCCTCGTGCAGTGCCTATAAATTCACATGTAGCCCTCAATTTTCAGTGCTGAAAGTTGTGTCTACTACCTCACGGCAATATGTACATATTGGACGAGTGGTGCAAGATTTTCATCATCATCTCCATAAGCTCTTCTCTCTCGTTCGCGGAAGAAGAAGAAGAAGAACACTCTCTCTATAGTGCTTATTATCTCCTCTCTCTTTTCAGAGTGTGTGCGCTTTCCAATGGCTTTTGTGGTGAGAACCTCTACATAGCTCTCATCACCGCTCTCTTGCGCTTGCGCAAAGAAAGAAACCTTTTGATAGACTCACGCTAATCAATCCTAAAGCATGGTGAGAAGCTCTAAAGTCCATAACAATCATCTTTTCTTCTCCTCCCTCTGTTAGCGTTTTTTTGAGTAGTTATCCCTTGGTGGTTTTTTTTGTAAACGAGTGCATATGTGAACTTGTCGGCTATGTCATGAATTTCATCCATGCTTATTTCATCATTTTCTTAGCATTGCATGCCAATTTATGCAAACGATGTGTTTATGGTCACGTGTAACATAAAAATGCTTCTCATTTTACGTTGACGTATCACGATGAGACACAACTATTTTGGTCATATCTCACAAACCGTAGCTGCAATCACATCCCAATCGCGACCTTAACGATCCAAGATAAAAAGCATCATTTATAGCATTTTTTGTCTTGGATGCAGTCATGTCGAAAATTCACGCATGAGCTAAGAGTTATGGTAATTATCAAATACTTGCTGCCCACTACACTTAGTCAAAATTTTGGACCTAGTTCCCTTAGAGAACCAGTATATAGATTCAATCAAGATGAGAAAACCCAATGACTCCATTTGAATTCCTCCCACTGCACCAAATCTCCGGCCAAGCTGAATTCTGGGTTCCATTTGGAGTAGACTATGCTAAACCAAAAGCATCGAGGTAAAGTTTCACAATCTGAGGAGTATCTGCTAGGTCCTCCTCCTCCATCCACTTCGCATCAAGTGCAGGATAACTCTTGAACTTAACCAAGAACCGCCTTCGGACTTTACCCTTATTCTTCGTATCCTTATGTGCCAAAATCTCTTCAGAAAGAAGGATCTCCTCGTTTTCTTCCACTTCGGGTTGCTCATCGGGCTCCCATCATCAGGCACATCACCTTTAGAAGGTTTCAAGAGACTCACATGAAATGCATTGTGAATCCTCCAAGTATCTGGCAGTTTCAATCGGAAGGAGACATCATTTATCTTTTCAGTAATCTAGAAAGGGCCGTAGTATCGCATACTAAGCTTTGGAAAAAGCCTCTCCTTTCCCTTTTTC
This sequence comes from Adiantum capillus-veneris, assembly GCF_014529385.1. NCBI lineage: Eukaryota > Viridiplantae > Streptophyta > Polypodiopsida > Polypodiales > Pteridaceae > Adiantum > Adiantum capillus-veneris. Next base: position 132,284 of record NW_028221432.1, read on the forward strand.
TTTCGTAGGCGTGCCTTCTCAAAACGTAAGAGCACCCAATCATCCTCCTTCAATTTCATGTCACGACGATGGCGATCCGCTGCCTTTTTCTGTCGTTCTTGAGACTTCTGCAAAGTCTTGCGAACCTTGGCAAAAGACGTATCCAGATCTCGCGTATATTCATCCGCTTCAAAGATCTTATCTTTCGGGCTCAGGAAGGGTGGAACCTTCCCAGCACCTTCAACAATCTCAAATGGCGCCTTCCTTGTCGAAGAGTGTATTGTGTTATTGTAGGCAAATTCCACCAAAGGTAAATATCTTTCCCATTGAGTCTTCTGATCTGAGATATAAGACTTCAATAAATCTAGAACCACTGAATTGGCAATCTCGGATTGCCCGTCAGTCTACGGGTGGAACGATGACGAGAACTGCAACCGCGTGCCAATGTTCTCCCAAATTGCCTTCCAAAACAAACTCGTAAATCTGGGGTCTCTGTTGGAGACAATCGTCTCAGGCATGCCATGTAATCTAAAAATCTGGGCCACAAACAGTCTCGCTAAGTGATCCGGCTTGATTGTTTTCTTCATTGGAATGAAATGAACCTGTTTGCTAAATCTGTCAATAACAGTCCAGATACAATCGTGACCAATCTGTGTTCTCGGGAGATCAAAAATGAAATCCATCGCTATACTTTCCCAGGGGCGGGTGGGTATGGGTAAAGGTTGTAACAATCCTTGTGCCTTATGCCTGTCAAACTTGACCTTTTGGCATACCAAGCAACTGTGCACAAACTCTTCGACATCCTTCTTGAGTCTCGGCCAAAAGAAGTATCTCTCTACCCCTTTCATGGTGGTAGCAATGCCGCGGTGACCCGTAAAAGGTGGACAGTGGCATTCACTCATAACCTTTTCCCCTCAACGGTTGTGTAACGCACAACATAGTCTTTTTCATCAAGTAGCCTTCCCGAAGGGAGTATCCCGCTACTGTCTCCCCATCCCGTATCCGTGTGAAAATATCTGCAAAATTTGTATCTGTGGCATGTTGATGACCATATCCTCGAAGCTCCTATGATGTATCGCGGAAATAGCCAGAATCAATGGTTTCCGAGACAAAGCATCTGCCACCACATTCTTCTGTCCCTGCACATGGACAATCTAGAAGTGGAACTGTGACAAGATGTTCGCCCACCGCATCTGCTTTTTCGAAAGCTGCTTCTGTGACAAGTAGCGCAAACTCTGAAGGTCTGTAAAGACAGTAAAATCCGCTCCGAGTAGGTAATGCGGCCACTGAGTAAGAGCATGGATAACCGCCAAAAGCTCTCTCTCATAAATCTGTGTTGTCATCTCCGCCTAGAGAACAAACGGCTCTTATAAGCTATGATATGGCCTTCTTGCATCAAGACCGCACCCAGACTACGACCACAAGCATCACAACATACTTCAAATGACTTCTGCAAGTCTGGCAAAGTCAAAATAGGTCATGTAGTCAATTTCTCTTTCAATGTCTGAAAGGCAGTCACCTCTGTGGGTCCCCACGAAAAAGGTACTCCTTTCTGTGTCAAGATATGCAAAGGGGAAGCAACCTCTGCAAACTTTCGTATGAACCGCCTATAGTACGAACACAGTCCCAAGAAGCTTCTAACTTCATGGACATTCCTCAAGTCGGGCCAATCACGGATAGTCTCTATCTTGGCCGGATCCATTTGTACTCCTACTGCTAACACAATGAGTCCCAAAAAGTGTATCTCTGGTAGAAAAAAAAAATCACTTTTCTTTGCATTAATCACTAACTTGTCATCTCGTAATGCCTGAAAGACCTGAAGCAGATGATCTCTGTGTTCTACCTCATTCTTGGAGAAAACAATGGATTCGTCAAAGAAAGTGCCAACAAATAGCCTGTACTCTCGAAAAATCTTGTCCATCATCCGGTTACATGTCGCAGGAGCATTGGTTAAGCCAGAAGGCATCACCAAAGACTCAAATAACACAAAAGTCGAAAAGTTGTCTTGTAGACGTCTCCCGGCGCTATCCTGATCTGATGATATCCACTCTTCAAGTCAATCCTGCTAAAGCACGAGGATCCCTGTAACCTGTCGAGTATATCATAGGGATCGGAAATCTGTTCTTGATGGTGATTTTGTTGAGAGCTCTATAATCGATGCACATTCTCCAATATCTGTCTTTCTTCAAAACCAACAACACGGAGAGCAATACGGTGAAGTACTAGGCTGGACAAGACCCTTTTCCAAGAGGTCTTTCACTTGGTTCATAATCTCTTCATTCTGTGCTCGGCTCACACGGTAGGGTGGCCGGTTCGGTGTACTTCCAGGTATCAGATCAATGGTATGATCTTCAGGACGAGCAGGTGGTAACTCATCTAGCAGGCCTTCTGAGAAGCAATCGGCATGAGAGTGTAGAAAATCTTGGCGTTCTTTATCAAGTTTAGACAGATTTGTCCTATCATGATAACTCAACTCTTTCATAAAGATCGAGTAAACAAACAGACTGGATTTCATTAATTTTGAAATGGCCGAAGCCGATACAATAGAGACACTCGCCTTTTAGTTTAAAATCAGGTACAATTGTTCTGCCCTTTTCTGTAGTCAAAGTCACTTTTCTCGCTCGATAATCGACCACAGCGTTGTTCTTGTGGTACCAGGGAATCCCTAAGAGAACATCACAACCCTCCAAAGGCATTATGAAGAAGTCCTCATGCCCCAAATACCCCTGACAATGCAACCGAAGTTTGCCAATGACAGGTGTAATGGCTACGTCCCTGCCGGGTGCCGCTAGAACTGTCTCTGCAAGTGGTCCCATCCGATCAGGAGTAATCTCGAGCCGCGCCGCCAATTCCAGTGAAATGAAGTTGGCCTTGGCTCCTCCATCAAAGAAAATCAGGGCCTCTTGATCTTTCACTTTGCCACAAGCTCGGCAAAGTTCTGTACTCTCATCCATGGTGTCGGGATCAGTACCCACACAATCTAGAACCAGTCTTGTTTTCATCTTGCCTTTTCGTACACGGTCCTCAGCTGCTCTCGAACTCTCAGGCCTTTCGTCGTCCTTGTCATTTCGTTCTTTCTGTGCCTTTTTGGGGCGCTTTGCTGAGATATGTTCAAGTTCCCCGCATCCAAAGCACTTCCCCTCCCTGATGAAGCGAGCTCTCTCCTGAGGAATAAGCTTGGGTCATGCATCCTTTCTCTCTGGGTTGCTCTCTCTCTTTCTACTTTCATTCCCAGAAGTCTGTTCGGGTCGTTGTGTCGTGACCTCATATGTGGGGTAGGTCAGACTGCCATAGTGAATTGCAAAGCCCCGCTTCGCATGACTCATCAACTCCTGAATAGAAGCTGACTTTTGTTCCAAGCACTGATCTCGGATCTCTGTAGGTAGACCCAAGGTAAACCGCTCAATCTGTTCTCTGAACGAGATCTTCTTGAATGAAGAGGCGGGTAGAAAAGAGCTACAGAATCTTTCACAGTAAGAATTCACTGTATCGCTCTTGGTCATCCGAAGATGGTTCCAAGCAGCTCGTATATCTCGTTCATATTCTTGCGTCAACCAAGAAGAAATAAAAAGCTATTTAAATTTCAGCCATTTAACTTGCGCAGTCTTGTTTAAAAGAAGCGTGGACCACCAAGTGCGAGCATTCCCCTTAAAATAAGAAGCAGCTCTCCGAATCTTGGAGTGCTCTGAATAGCGTTCTCCCGCGAAAGTGATGTCAAACTGCTGTATAAAAGACAAAGCCTTCGAAGCATCAGAGTATCCCGAAAAAGTACCAAACTTAAGTGCTTGGCCACCTTCCTTAATCTCTCGGACTTTCTTGCTTTTATCTTCGAGAAGTCATACTGGTTGGCTTTGTAAAAATTCTTCTTGTTCGCATAAAACTTTCCGTTGTCAGAGTCTGAACTGTCCGTAGACGAGTCCTCTGTAGAGATGTCACTCACTGGGCGAGATTTAGACTACTTTTCCTTTTTCTTGCCCTTTCCGAAGCGTTGTTTCTTGCTTCGTTTTTTGCTTTTTTTTGTCTTCTTCGCTCGAGTCTGAAGAGCTAGAAGAACTGTCAGAAGAAGAAGAAGAAGAACTGGGTAAGCCTTCAAACTTGACACGCTTCTTCTGTTTCTTTGCCTTATCGAATGTCGGCCGACGACCCAAATATCCCAAGAAGTCACTGCCTTTTTTCTGCTTTTTGCCGTGCTTTTTGTCTTTCTTTTGCACATCGAAAAGCTGAGCAATCCGTGCATCAACCACGTTCTCCAGTTCCTTCTCCGTATATTTCTTGGAGGCAAAAGGTTTCTTGAGAGCGAGTTTCGGGAGTAGTGTTGTGGTTCTCTGCCACTCCATCTGTACCTCTCCCAAAGAGGTCTAGTTCATATATTTTGCCATCTTCGGGTCCTTGACAAAATTGAGCATCATCTTTGTTGCATCGCCAATCAATTGACGACGCTCCATCTCTCGCTGCTCCGCCTGAGTAGGCCTAGGCGGGCCATTCTCCGTGTCGGAATCTTCGTTGTGATCCCTACCCACATCTCCAGATGCAGAGGGAGTCGACTGATCATTGCCTGAGCCATAGGTGCCGCGGAAAAAAATTTGGGGATCGGATTTCTCGTAGAAGAGAAATCGGCCGTGCTCTGATACCACTGTAACAGACTTGGACACTCCAAGTCAAGAATCCACCGCGACAGCACCACATAACCACTTCAAAACAATTCACAGATCACAATAGATTTGCACTGGCCCGGCGGAGTTCCGTGCCTAGAGATATTGGCCCCAAACATTGGCGCCCCTTTCGGTATTTCTTTTCATATTAATCAGTTCAAAGTACAAGAGAGTGGGTCGGGATTCACTCTCAGACTCTGCGTCCAGATACTCTGAGAAGTGAAGCCCTCACCACTTATTTAAAGGTTACAAGGGATGCCCAAAAGCAGAGCCCCAAAAGCTTCAAAATCAAAAGCTCTGAAAGCCAAAAGCATCTGCTCTTTCTCTCTCTCTCTAAGAGTCCCAAAGAAAAAGCAAAAAGACTTTTTTCACTCTCTTTCTCTTGCTATTTGCGTAGAAAAAGCAAGAAAAGCTGCCAACGCAAATCACGGAATTCCGTACTGCTGCTGCCACGTGGCACCCTCGGCAGAATTAGGGTTTGCTGAATTAGGGTTTCAGCCTGAAATTAGGGTTTCAGGCAGATTTTAGGGTTTGCAAGAATTTTAGGGTTTCAGCCAGAAATTAGGGTTTCTGTTGTCCGCCACGTCATCACTTTGTGACAGAAGCCTTCAAAACTCAAAAGCTTCTGGTCCAAAAAGCAAAGCCAAAAGCTACCAGCGTAATTTACGGAAATCCGTACAGCCTACCACGTCATCAGCCAGTGCAAAACGTGGAAATTCGTACAGCCTGCCACGTCATCATGTCAGCGCAATTTTTGAAAATCTGCCACGTCATCAACAGATACGCAATTTTCAGAAATCTGTTGTTGCTTCTGCTTCTGCTTTTGCTTCTACTTCTTCTAGGATTTAGGCCCCTCGGCCCATATCTGCAAGTTGGCTCCATTCTTTAGGCTTTGACACGTCAACAGTTTGTGACATCTCCCCTTCTTGAAAGAGAGTAATCCTCCGTGATTATAACATATCTGCAAAACAACTCAAGTTAGCTCCAAAAAAAATTCCGAGGGTCATTCCGAAGGACATTCCGAGAGACAATCACTTTGCTCTTTTTGTTCAGGAGTTAGCTTCTCCTTTTGGCTCTTTTAATCAAGGAGTTAGCTTCTCCTTTCAGCTCTTTTAATCAAGGAGTTAGCTTCTCCTTTCGTCCAGATCGGAACTCTTGATATTCCGGCGTAGTAAAATTCACCATCACACCCAGACCGTATTGATCTTCCACGAGTGTCTTGATGCACTAAAATTACATACCCAGGCAATCTCATCCAATTAGGAATAATCAGTAGTTGGCACATCACAATGCAACACAAATGCTTAGATATGCATGTTACAAGACACAACAAACAACGTCGTTGAGCACTCCCTCGAGACAAACGGTCTGTGGTATGAAGCTACTCAACGACTACCTCGTCACTCCCCCCGCAAATAACCTAAAAAGGTCCGGGCCATGAGCTCAGAGGACTGTACAACCAAACGCTCCCCAGACCGCAGTCTGCGTCGCTTGGAGGTTCAAGCATACAACGAAACGCTCCCCAAGCATCAGCCTACGTCGTTCCGAGGTTCAAACAATACTAAAACAGTATTTCTCACTTCTCCACCTGGGAGTAAAATCACCAATCATTAAAACCAGTATTTAAAAGCAGAGTCAAACAATTCAAATCGGCACCAAGACAGGTTCAAAACAGATACAATCCATTTCAAACACATTCCAAACAGGATCACCAAACAAGTTCTCAAACAAAATTCAAACTTAAAAAGCAACCTCGGCATCAGCTGGCTCGAAAAGTCGACCGACTTTCCATCCCGTAACCTGCACCAAAAATTAGGGTTAGATTCCTTCCATAGATCGTAGCCGAGCACAGCATGGTCCATCAGCTCTTGGACCGACAATGTTCCTCTGGCGGCGATGGTAGTCCCAAGATAGCAATCGCACTGAACCTCCAAGGTCATTTGCTCGTGAAGAGACATCTACTGGGAGATGTCGAGAAACTTCAAGTTATAATCAATCTGCTAGGGTTTCCATGGCAAGCATTTCAAGATTCCCCGCTCTGCCAGAAGTTGCACTCTAAAGGAAGATGTCAGAAACCATGCAACTTCGGGCAAAACTTTTCTTGAAAGCTTGCCAAGTCCTTGGAAGTGTGCGGCTTGGTAGCTATAGACATCAACATCTGCATGGCACTGCTTCTGAGAAAAACAGTGACTTGAAACGAACCTGGATCCTTCTCTTGCAAGTGATCTTTATGGCTTATGCCCTGTAAGACATGAGCGGTGAAGACGAGAGCACACCCGATGCGCGATGAAGTAAGGGTGGGAGTGACTAGTACGTCTGGGTTGGAGGGCGAAGATACCTCGAATAAGTCCGGGTTGGAGGGCGAAGATACCTCGAATAAAATTCCAATAACTCTGTCTGCTCTTTTGTAAAGAGTGACTAGTAAGTGCGGGTTGGAGGGCGAAGATACCTCGAATAAAATTCCAATAACTCTGTCTGCTCTTTTGTAGGACCGGTATGCTTTCAGAAAAGCACACGCCTGATGCTCTGATACCATTGTCACAAGACGGGCAACAAGTGTCATGAGGACGTGGCAATTGCTAACTTGAGTTGTTGGTTTTTTTCCGATGATTTTTGTTTAATTTTTGGGACCCTCTTTTTGAAGTTGCAAATGACCGGACATTGCGTGGCAGTGTGAAACGGCCAATGGCCGAGAGTTTCACCTACAGACGGGAAGTTGGTCGGCACTGGAACTCGTCAAGTAAAAGGAACTTCACGAATAAGCCTGTGACTGGAATTCAACACTTCAAGACAAACCACGGCCTGGCAGCTAGAGCGCTACCAAGCAGACGACGACACCCTGTTGGCCCCAAAGATTGGCGCCCCTTTCGGTATTTCTTTATTCTTATTATACTTGAGACAAACCTGTAAACTTCTACAAGCTGTCTCACTTTTATCGGGCTGAAATTCCTCTACTCCAACCCAATTTCGGCAACATAACCACAGTAGGAGTCTCCACAGACAAAATCCCAAGCAAACATTGACTTTCCACGCACTTAAAAGCTCTTTGCAAAACCTCGCGAGAAATTGCAGCTCGCTGAATTCTCTATTTTGCGCTCCGATCCACGTGCCGATCACTTTTCTGGGTGGCCCTCGAGCTCTCGCACCTATAGGGTCACTTGCCCCTTGAATTAGACGAGATTCCTCGCAGAAACTCTCTATAAATTGTCATGTACAAGCACCCAATGTTTCCCGAGGCTCCCCTAGCAATTAAACGATCCGAACACCTGCACCTAACCGTCACCAAGCTGTCCAAACCTGTCCATGGCTGTAATTGCAGGTTTTTGACCCAATTTCGCTAACATAACGGCGCAAATATCCCTGTAGGTCAAAAGTACACGTCAAGGACACTTTCCCTTGCGGAATGGAAGCTTTCCAGTGAGCTGTAGGTCAATTTTAGCATGCTGTAATTTTCTGTTTTGCCACTGTTTGGTGCCTACTGCCCTATACAGGCATCCCAAGGCCTTTCCGAGGCTCCCTTGGCAATTCCCTGCAGTTTAGGTGCAAAACCCTAAACCTGCAAAAAAACGCAGCAGGCTGTAATTCTCTGTTTTGGACCGTTTCGGGCGGAGCGAGCACGCCTACGCGTGTGTCAGGTGCTCCCGCACGCAATGGTACAGTTCCCCTGTAAATCGGACGAGTTTTCACACGAGAAAACTCTCCGTTCTCGCATTCCTTCGCGATGGAACTATGCGTACTTGAAGGGGATTAGCAATTAGCTAATCCGGTTCCTATACAGAAGGCTCTTGCCTTGGCAAACGCGCATAAACCCCCCGAACTGTACATGGTCATCTTAGAAGCCCAACTAGTGGGGCATTACCATACGTGCAAAAGGGGAGAAAGAGATGCGCGAGAGCAAATCGTCGCGCTACATAGAGCAAGGGAGAAGGCGAGCTTTCCATAAAAGCTGTGATCACCTACACCCACTACTCACACACACTATAGCACTCCCTTACGAGGTCAAATCAGCCCCCTCTCCTGAAAAGGGCGCCCCCTCTTCATGCAAATCTGGCAAATCAGCCTAGAGCCGCCATATGTCCCTTATGCCTCTTCTGAGTTAATTTCCTAGTACCCACCAACTTATAAGTGTCGCAAGGGGCTTAAATGACTTTGAATTGGGCCTAGACACCCTTTTACTGCTCAGATTCCAGTGTCGATTAGCCCGACCAACTCGTGGTGACCTGCCCTTCCCGACAGCGGGTGAAACTCTCGGCCATCGGCCGTTTCACACTGGCCACGCAATGTCCAGTCATTTGCAACTTCAAAAAGAGGGTCCCAAAAAGTAAACAAAAATTGTTGCTAAATTGGCTTTATCTGACAGAAAATTAATTCTAAATGAATTATTGGATTTATAAGTGAGAGGGTTTTCTCGCTTGGTTACACCAAGGAAAAATAATTCTAAATGAATTATTGGAATTTTAAGTGAGAGGGAGGAACGGGTACTTCTGATGCGTCACATCGGATGGGTGACAGAGAGCATCAAGAAGAAGTATCCGACCATCCAGGAACGGACATCTCTGATGCGTCATAGGATGGGTGACATAGAGCATTGCGAAGGAGATTGTACCGTAAGTTCAGTAGGAAAGGACTAGGTGATGGGTATTCTTGATGCGTCACAAGGTGGGTGACGGGTGCATCCAAAAGGGAAATTTCATAGTCAAGAGGAAATTCCGAACTGTGTTAGAATTGTGCACAAGGAAAAGCAAGCACTTGAATGAAGATGTGTTCAAAGGAAACTTTGAGGAAAAAACAAATGCTTTCTAAGAAAGCGGAATTGCTTTTCGGGAAAGCAAATGCTTTCCCGCGAGGAAGTCTGTGTCTGCATTGCAATTGTGCATGTGATTGGATCCAGGACGCCTGGGAAGTGCTGTGAAAGCATTGTTTTTAACTTATAAGGTTTTATTAAGTTTTTAGGCAGATTCAAACTATTTTAAAATACGCCAGCAGCACACTTAATAAGTGGGCAGCCATCTGATAAATAAGGTAGCTAATCAGCCAACGTTTTCTCTCTCTTTTTCTGGCAGAACAGCGCAAAGAAGGGGGGGCGAAAAAAAAATGGCCGCGATCTCTACATGAGCAAGCAGCTATTCGTGCCCGTGGCCAAGAGCTATAAAAGCATCAAATGCCCTCACTCAGAGAGGAGGATCAGTTTTTGCAAGAAGGAGATGCTGCTGCAGAGTTCACCCGCAAAGAAGACGTTTGCCGGTGATGCCCATGACTGTCCCAAGTGTACCCGATGTCGCCAAGACACAATGCGCGAGTTCCCTCGCTAAGAAGTGCCTACGGAGCGTGTTTCCATCACGACAAGTTGCTGTTTTTCTCTGTTTTCAGCCCATAAACGTTGTAAACGGGGCTGATTTACGAGAAGAAACCCGAGAACACACCTCTTTTGTGTGTAGAATTGGAAGAGAGGATTTTCTATGAAGAGATCTCTTCCGGAGAATTGCTTTTCGAGAACTGAGCTGCGTTTCGAGCGTCGAGATTGTGAAGGTAACGATTTTCATGTTATGATCTCTGAGTATTTGATTGCAGGTGTACTTCCTCTTCGTGAGGGAGTAGGAGCAGAGGAAGGCACGAGCCTCAGCAATATAAAAGCGCTCTGAGGAACTAGAGCCAGATCAGCCCAAGGGTTTCGTACCCGAGTTTGGGAAGTAGATCCACGGATCCGAGAGTGGTAGACCCTCAAGATGTGATCCGGAAGTTGAAATTCCCAAGGGAAGGACTTCATGTCCGGGAAAGCAGAGTTATTCTACAGGAACAGGTCTCTGGGAACAGAGTCAGAAAAGAGTTGCAGGGATGCCATGCCCCGAGTCTAGAAGGTGAGATCCAGAGGCGAGAACCTTGATTCTCGAGGAATTGGAATAAGGAACGGAAGTTCCTTGGAATAGGGTTTTGCCCTAGGAATCGGAAGCTGAGGCTTCCAGGAACCATCGTCTTATTCTAGAACGAACGTGGTAATACGTTCGGTTCAAGTGCTTGCATAGGCTTCTCCTCAATAATAAAGATACTATTACGGGAGGGGGGACCAAACCATCTTCTGGTCCCTAGTACTATGTCGATCTTTTCTCTCTCTCTCTCTCTCTCTCTCTCTCTCTCTCTCTCTCTCTCTCTCTCTCTCTCTCTCTTTATCTATTTCTCTCTATATACTCTGGCTTCAGTATTAAGTGATAAATTCTATTTATCCGGATGTATTTTATATTGTTATGCGCTCCCGTTTGTGACAGTGGTATCAAAGCATGGTCTCCTCTCTTTCTCTGTAAAGGACGACAACTCTGGGAAGATACGCGAAGAAGCCATGACAAGCCAAGAGAGAAGTAAGCAGGCGGAAACCTAAGTCCTGCAGGAAAAGCTTGCAAAGTTGGGGGAAAAAAAAATCTCTCTGCAAGAAGTCGACACAAGACTTGGGATTCTTTGAAAAGGCGACAAGAGCATGATTCTCAAGAACCTAGAGAATCCAAGGAGTGGAATTCTCAAGTTCGTTCAGAACCCAGAAGATATCCATGAACATCAATCCAGAACCATAGCCAAGAAATCCCGTCATCTCGGGAAGGATATGAAGAAGGTCTCTAGACCTAAGAACACTCCAGTCAAGTTTGATACTTTTGACGGAAGGGAACATGTCCTGAAAGCTACTGCTTTCATTCGACAGTTTGAAGTTGCCTTTGCAAACAGCAATTTCTGAGAAGTGTCGAAGGTGAGGCATGTGACCAAACACCTCAAGGGGGATTGCAAGTACTGGGTGGTATACGAAAGCTCTGCAAGGAACTTAACAATTCAAGGCTGAATTTTCCGACAAATTTTTTTCCTCTACGCTTTGAGGAAGGCATTCAAGAAGATTGGGATTGGTTTGCCCAATAGGAACACGAGCGAGTCAAAGCAAGTAGTCACTCTTGCCAAGGTAGCTCCATTCTTGATCCTCTCTGAGGAAGGAAAGATGAACAAATTTAACGAAGGACTTTTGCCCGAATTTTGTAAACGCATCTGCAAGATACTTTGCAGCAGATGGTGGAGTCAGCAATAAAAGTTGAAAGTGTACACCTTAGTGTACATAGAATACAATCCCCCCAGTGGGACAAGAACCATTGAACACAGAAACAACCAATTTTTGTTACCTCTCCTCAAAGGATACATTGCTATCCGGAGAAAGTTTGGAGTAAGGGAATTCAATCTAACTCCTGAGTTTTTGAATAGAAGAACCTCAAACTTTAAGTGAGAGGGCAGGTCTTTGATCAAAGTTAAATCTTTGAGGAACTCATCAATTGCGTATTGCTTTTTTGCACGAGATATGCACGTGTCTAACCAGGACAATCACTCTCGAGTGTTTATGAGAGTAAGGTTGAGTCAGAACATTGTTTTATACGATGAACTGCTTTGCTTAACCATCCAGAAGGTCCATGATTGATCTAGTATCCGATAGTTCTCCAACAAATTACCTGCTATTGCGGGTAGGAAATTATGAAGGAACCATTCTGAGCTTTCAAGCAAAGAAAAGCTTTCATGAAGCTTGAGTACTCTTTAAGCCCACACCCCCTACCCGGTAAGGGAAGATATGGTAGTGCTTTTCGCACAATTGAAGGAATACTCTCTTTACGAGGGAAGGAACAAGCGACGACTACAGCCTGTGATTGAGGAATCCAAGGATTGAAATCCTAGTTTATTTGATGGGCGGGTTTTGCTCTAAGATTGAGCCAAGGGATCGTCAGGTTGTGCGTCTTCGCTCTAAGGATCTTACGAAGGGAAGTTAATTTTCCAGGCTCACTGAAACTTATGTACACCTTTAAATACATGGATAACACACGAAGATGCAAACCTATGCTAAGGAGGGTCATCTACCGATCGAATTTTTTCTGCTGAACGGAATGAGATGAACCAACTTCCTTTTTAAGATCTCGACGGGAGTTTGTTATACTCTCTTGAGCGCCTTTTTGCGTGCAAGGATATTCCGACACGAGAATCTCTATTTGAGATGTGTTCGGTAGAAGGAATTTGAGTTTCTCTACGGAGAAGAGGTTTTCTGATGGTCGTTGATCATTGAGTACGCTATGTGCCTTTACCATTACAGTAGCAACTTTTGGTTGCGGTATATGTTTCTCCACGAAGAGGTCAAGTAGCATTTACACACTGCTGGAATAAATTCGAACTATTATGTTCGTAAGAATATAGTTCACCAACTGTTTCAAAATGGTAAGAATTCCATATGGGAGAACATCCTTGAGAATCAAAGAGGGTTCGCTCTATTGTGAACCAAGTTTGAACGTACGTTCAAAAAATGCTATAGCTAGAATCCTATCTGCCTGAGATTTTGCAAGTCGTCATTGATGCTCGCAAGGTGAATCATTTTTTATGATTTTGTAAAGAAGAGACGCTAATGGGCGTCGGGAACACACTGCTGGTAGTAATAACTCGCAAGAGGAAAAGATTGGAAGGAAGTGCCGCCGTGCACAAAGAATCTTTTGATGGGAACCGTCCGCCTACGTTGAGCGACGGCCCGGAACAAGAACCTTCTTTAAGGTGAGCAAACTTTGTTTGTGAAAGAAAGACATTGAGCTTAATGCTCTATGACTTGGGCATTCCCTATGTGGGAGGACACAAGAGGTTTAATATCCTCTGGGCTAATAGCGCAAGATTATGCGCAAGGACAGATACCTAGATTGATTTCTAGGAAGATTATTCTTCTCGAATTTAAAAAGACGGAATCAAGTTAACAGATTCTCGGAAAGACGTGAATGATGAGTTCTTACGTGGCTCGTTAGTTTGATGAATGGTGAAGGATATCCTCGAAGTACTAGAGGAACGACATAAACCGGTAAGGTAAGTATTGAATTACTAAATTTTTGTTTAATTTAATTTTTAAGTTCTCTTTTAAGAAAGGACTAGCTCAACTCACCATTGAGCAAGATTTGGAATTTTTCCGGTCTCTCCTCGGCAGTTCAGTTGGACCTCTACAATTGAGGACAACTATTTATAAGTGAGAAGGATGTTGCTAAATTGGCTGTATCTGACAGAAAAATAATTCTAAATGAATTATTGGATTTATAAGTGAGAGGGTTTTCTCGCTTGGTTACACCAAGGAAAAATAATTATAAATGAACTATTGGAATTTTAAGTGAGAGGGTTTTTCTCACTTGAAACATCTGAGTACAAAGTATTCCTAGTACGTCGTTCAAAGTAATGACGGGAGCGGGAGCACTGAGAACGGGAATATCTGTAAGGCCACCAGGAACGGGTACTTCTGGAACAGGAACATCGGGAAGAAGTATCCGACCATCCGAGAACGGACATCTTTGATGCCTCATAGGATGGGTGACATAAAGCATCGCAAAGGAGATTGTACCGTAAGTTCGGTAGGAAAGGACTAGGTGATGGGTATTCCTGCTGCGTCACAAGGTGGGTGACAGGTGCATCCGAAAGGGAATATCCATAGTCAAGAGGAAATTCCGAATTGTATTAGAATTGTGCACAAGGAAAAGCAAGCACTTGAATGAAGATGGATTCAAAGGAAACTTTGAGGAAAAAACAGATGCTTTCTAAGGAAGCGGAATTGCTTTTCCGGAATGCAGATGATTTCCCGCAAGGAGATCTATGTCTGCATTGCAACTGAGCATGTGATTGCATCCAAGGACGCCTGGGAAGTGCTGTGAAAGCATTGTTTTTAACTTATAAGGTTTTATTGAGTTTTTGGGCAGCTTCAGACTATTTTTAAAAACGTCGGCCGCCCACTTAATAAGTGGGCAGCCATCTGATAAATAAAGCAACAGATCAGCTTGCGTTTTCTCTCTCTTTTTCTGGCAGAACAGCGCAAAGAAGGGGGGGCCCAAAAAAAAAATGGCCGCGATCTCTACGCGAGCGAGCAACTATTCGTACCCATGGCCAGGAGCTATAAAAGCATCACATGCCCTCACTCAGAGAGGAGGATCAGTTTTTGCAAGAAGGAGATGCTACTGCATAGTTCACCCGCAAAGAAGGCGTTTGCCGGCGATGCCCATGACGGTCCCAAGTGTACCCGATGTCACCAAGACCCAGTGCGCGAGTTCCCTCGCGAAGAAGTGCCTACGGAGCGTGTTTCCATCACGACAAGTTGCTGTTTTTCTCTGTTTTCAGCCCATAAACGTTGTAAACGGGGCTGATTTACGAGAAGGAACCCAATAACACACCTCTTTTGTGTGTAGGATTGGAAGAGAGGATTTTCTATGTAGAGATCTCTTCCGGGGAATTGCTTTTCGAGAACTGAGCTGCGTTTCGAGCGTCAAGATTGTGAAGGTAACGATTTTCATGTTATGATCTCTGAGTATTTGATTGCAGGTGTACTTCCTCTTCGTGAGGGAGTAGGAGCAGAGGAAGGCACGAGCCTCTGCAGTAGAAAAGCGCTCTGAGGAACTAGAGCCAGATCAGCCCAAGGGTTTCGTACTCGAGTTTGGGAAGTAGATCCACGGATCCGAGAGTGGTAGACCCTCAAGATGTGATCCGGAAGTTGAAATTCCCAAGGGAAGGACTTCATGTCCGGGAAAGCAGAGTTATTCTGCAGGAACAGGTCTCTGGGAACAGAGTCGGAAAAGAGTTGCAGGGATGCCATGCCCCGAGTCTGGAAGGTGAGATCCAAAGGCGAGAACCTTGATTCTCTAGGAATTGGAATAAGGAACGGAAGTTCCTTGGAATAGGGTTTTACCCTAGGAATCGGAAGCTGAGGCTTCCAGGAACCATCAAGTCTTATTCTAGAACGAACGTGGTAATACGTTCGGTTCAAGTGCTTGTATAGACTTCTCCTAAATAATAAAGATACTATTACGGGGGGGGGACCAGCCCATCTTCTGGTCCCCAATACTGTGTCGATCTTCTCTCTCTCTCTCTCTCTCCCTTTATCTATTTCTCTCTATATACTCTGGCTTCAGTATTAAGCGATAAATTCTATTTATCCGAATGTATTTTATCTTGTTATGCGCTCTCGTTTGTGACAAAAATCATCGGAAAGAAACCAACAACTCAAGTTAGCAATTGCCACGTCCTCGTGACATACCACCCTCTTAAAATCGCAAACGTCCTCAATTGTGTGCCATATATACATGCCATAGATGATCTTGTGTGGTAAGCACCCTTTTATCACCGCATGTATCCGCAAGAAAGACTGTCAAAACATGTGTACAAATGACTTAATGAGACCCTCATACTTTTGTCAAACTGTACACTGCTATTGATAATTGCACTGAATCCATGAGTACATTTAATGTGCTAGCTCTATCATTACCCCTCCTAAGCAGACGTTGCGTTGGGGCATACATAGGTTGTAACCCAAAGGCCTCAAGGTAAAGCTGCAATACATTTGGTGACTCTGATAGTTCATGCTCTTCCATCCACTTTGCATCCACAGGTGGATAGTTCTTGAACTTTACCAAGTAGCATCTTTGCAACCTATCCCTTAACTTTTACGTGTGCAAAAGGCTCTTGCCTCTGCAAACGAGCATAAGTCCACAACCTGTGACCTACCACCCACGACCAAGTAAGCTCAAATTTCAAGATGATTTACTAATGCGTCATAGAATCCAAGCAATCGCCTCAGAGAATCGGCGAGCAGCATGCCACCTGGCAGACCCACATGGAGGAGATCTAGTGGCCAATCTACCACCGTGAGACCTCTCCCTATCCCATCTTGGTTCATACTTGCATACCCTAAAAACGCAGCAAAAAATTAGCCCTAATTTGACCACTTTTTGACAGGGCGAACATGCAGAATTTCCTGTCTGTCGTGTGAAGAGGAACCCTCTTCCCTAGTGTCATATGTCTTGTCAAGCATAGTGTAATTCCAAGTTCCTGTACTCTCTGTCTTTACCCAAAACAACCGAGGCTCACTTATTGAGGAAAAAGTGATTGATATCCCAGCAATGGAACCATGAAACCGGCCCGAGGGGCGGTAGGCTTTGACTTTCACCCGAAATTCTTTACTTTAAACTTCACGACACAAAGGAACTTCACGAATAAGCCTGTGACTGGAATTCAACACTTCAAGACAAACCACAGCCTGGCAGCTAGAGCGCTACCAAGCAGACAACGACACCCTATTGGCCCCAAAGACTGGCGCCCCTTTTGGTATTTCTTTATTCTTATTATACTTGAGAAAAACATGTAAACTTCAACAAGTTGTCCCACTTTTATCGAGCTGAAATTCCTCTACTCCAACGCAATTTCGGTAACGTAACCATAGTAGAAGTCTCCACGGACAAAATCCCAAGCAAACATTGACTTTCCACGCACTTTAGAGCTCTTTGCAAAACCTGGCGAGAAATTGCAGTTCGCTGAATTATCTGTTTTGCGCTCCGATCCGCGTGCCGATCACTTTTCTGGGTGGCCCTCGAGCTCTCGCGCCTGTAGGGTCACTTGCCCCTTGAAATAGACGAGATTCCTCGCAAGAACTCTCTCTAAATTGTCTTGTACAAGCACCCAATGTTTCCCGAGGCTCCCCTAGCAATTAAACGATCCGAACACCTGCACCTAACCCTCACCAAGCTGTCCAAACCTGTCCATGGCTGTAATTGCAGGTTTTTGACCCAATTTCACCAACATAACAACGCAAATATCCCTGTAGGTCAAAAGTACACGTCAAGGACACTTTCCCTTGCGGAATGGAAGCTTTCCAGTGGCTGTAGGTCAATAATTTCAGCATGCTGTAATTTTCTGTTTTGCCACTGTTTGGTGCCTACTGCCTTGTACACGCATCCCAGTGCCTTTCCGAGGCTCTCCTGGCAACTCCCTGCAGTTTAGGTGCAAAATCCTAAACCTGCAGAAAAACACAGCAGACTGTAATTCTCTGTTTTGGACCGTTTCGGGCGGAGCGAGCACGCCTACGCATGTCTCAAGTGCTCGCGCACGCAATGGGACAGTTCCCCTATAAATCGGATGGGTTTTCACGCGAGAAAACTCTCCGTTTTCGCATTCCTTCGCGATGGAACTGTGCGTACTCGAAGAGGATTAGCAATTAGCTAATCCGGTTCCTGTACAGAAGGCTCTTGCCCTGGCAAACGCGCATAAACCCCCAGAAGTGTACATGGTCATCTAAGAAGCCCCACTAGTGGGGCATTACCATATGTGCAAAAGGGGAGAAAGAGATGCACGAGAGCAAATCATCGCGCTACATAGAGCAAGGGAGAAGGCAAGCTTTCCATTAAAGATGTGATCACCTGCACCCACTACTCACACACACTGTAGCACTCCCTTATGAGGTCAAATTAGCCCCCTCTCTTGATAAGGGGGGCCCCTCTTCATGCAGATCTGGCACATCAACATGGAGCCGCCATGTGTCCCTTATGCCTCTATTGAGTTAATTTCCTAGTACCCACCAACTTATAAGTGTCACGAGGGGCCTAAATGACTTTGAACTGAGCCTAGACGCCCTTTTACTGCTCAAATTCCAGTGCCGATTAGCCCAACCAACTCGTGGTGACCTGCCCTTCCCGACTGCGGATGAAACCCTCGGCCATCAACCATTTCAGACTGGCCATGCAATGTCCGGTCATTTGTAACTTCAAAAAGAGGGTCCCAAAAATCAAACAAAAATCATCGGAAAGAAATCAACAACTCAAGTTAGCAATTGCCACGTCCTCGTGACACCACGTGCCAATAGAAAAGAACAGACTGAACAGACTTTTAGCACTTCATTAACAGTTGAACTGAAAGAGAGAGAGAGAGAGAGAGAGAGAGAGAGAGAGACGACACGTGACACGGAGTGGCGGAATTCCACCCCAGAGAGTAATGGCCCCAAACCTTGGCACCCCTTTCGGTATTTCTTTAAATTGCATCACCATAGTACAAGTCGGTACTCCAGACTCTGCACCTTCTCCAGGAAGCATGCCAGAGAATGAGCCCTAAGCTCATATTTAAAGGCCCTTGGCCTGAAAAGCAGTTAAAGTGAAAAGCCTTCAAAACTCAAAAGCTTCTGGTCCATAAAGCAAAGCCAAAAGCTGCCAGCGTCATTTACGGAAATCCGTATAGCCTGCCACGTCATCAACCAACGCAAAATACGAAAATTCGTACAACCTGCCACGTCATCATGCCAACGCAATTTTGGAAAATTTGCCATGTCATCAACAGCTACACAATTTTCAGAAATCTGTTGCTGTCTATGCTTCTGCTTCTTCTAGGGTTTAGGCCCCTCGGCCCATATCTGCAAGTTGGCTCCATTCTTTAGGCTTTGACACGTCAACAGTTTGTGACAGTAAGAACGGTAAGAATGGTAACTCTTCTAACCAATCTTCCTCTAGTCTCTCAGAAAAGAACTCACACAATGAATCTAAGGGTAAAGCTAACACACTTGCTAAACCTAAGCTCACCCCAGATGAAAAAGCAGCACAAGGAATTTTAGGAGGATACATCACGTTAGAAGAACAAGTCATTTATTCTAAGGAAGGTCGATGTTATCATTGTCACATCAAGAGTCATATAAAGAAAACATGTCCTAAGATTGAATCTAACGAATCTAAAGAACCCACATCCTCGGTCAATGCCATAAATGAGCACACTAGTTTGTCCCAAGTTTCTCATGATCCTCCCATTGATGAGTCTCTCATTAAGTGTTATGGTCATGTGAAGGGTCAACGTTTTGTCATATTGTTTGATCCAGGTAGTATGCATGATGTGATTAGTGAATCTCTTGTCGAAAGAGCCCGCTTAAAGATTAGCAAGACATCTCTTTCGAAGTGTCGTGCTTCGCTCCCGGTATGGACTCTCTCATCACAGGAGAGTGCCTTTTTCTTTGCAATCTTGTGCTCTTAGTGTTGTCTCAGTATGAAATTTGCAAAGAACTAGTGTTTTTAAAGCACGTCCCCTGTCGCGTCCCCCGTCCACTGTTTTGCCAGGTCCCCGTCCCCGTCTTCATCCATGAGACCCATCCCCGTCCCCATGTGACTATGATTGGGGTACTGACGATACTAATGGTTACTGGGTCAACGACGAGGTATTGATGGGGTCTATGTCGATGACGATGATGTCGACAACGAGGTACTTATGGGGTCTATGTTTACGACGATGATGTCCGCGACGAGGTATTGATGGGTCTATGTCGACAACGACAAGGTACTGTTGAGGTCTATGTCGACGACGATGATGTTGACGACTAGGTACTGTTGGATTCTATATCGACGATGATGATGTCGACGACAGGGTACTGATGGGTTCTATGTCTAACGACGATGATGTGGACGAGGGGTACTGATGGGTCTATGTCAACGACGATGATGTGGACGAGGGGGTACTATTGGGTTCTATGTCGACGACGGTGTGCTGATGGATTCTATGTCGACGACGATGAGGTTCAAGATGCTGACGACGATGACGACGACAATGAGGTTCTATGGATCCCTATGCTGAGCCAAGACACAAGGGGTATTAGGTGTTGGGGTACTATGTCGACAACGACAACGCTATGACTGAATGCCGGAATTTGCTAGCGGTGTCGATGGTAAGGGGTCTGCAACCACGATGAGGCTAGACTGAGGTCTGTTGGCGCTTCACAACTGAAAACGCTGGCTATCTTGGCTGAAAACGATGTTCATGCTGGCTGAAAACGCTTGTCATCATGCTTGAGAAAATGCTAGAGAGGCTGAGGTGACTGCAAGTCTGCTTGTGCTTCTGGCTCCCTCTAGGTCTTCTGCCTTCTCTAAGCGCCCAAAGCTACCCTTTATAGGTGACTTAGTCTGGGTCGAGCACGGACAAATGAGACCCCACGATCATGCAAAAAATAGGCTGAAATGACTTATTAATAAATAACGTGATAAGAGGTGGTTCACACGCGGTAGAAAATGCTCGTGCTGAAATGACTATACTGTGCAAGAGAGGGTATGCAACTATGACCGGCCTGGACATGCACATCTTGCTAGAGGCTCACAAAGGTGCCCAGCTCAGTCCTAAGCTAATGACTTATGCTAGATTGTAGCAGAAGCATATCCACATAGAGCAAGTGAAGTGCGCAAGTGACACAAGGACACTTTGCAACCTAACCACAATGCGATGCATGGGTGGCCAGCGGGTAGCACGCCAGCCAATACAAGTTTTCCCTAATCCTAGATGAAGGAGCAAAGTGGTGAAACTCTACCAGAAGGCGTAAGCCAATCCTTGCTCCTCCCTTTGAAGTGAGATAATAGGATCATCCAATCAAGGAGGGCCCCCCTTGTACATACTCTACGTGATGGGCCTTTGAGCATCGAAGGGGTTTAAATCCACTTATAAGCACTTTTAGATAAAAGTGCTTGCAGGCAGGGACTGAGCACCGAACATCTTTTGGCTTAGTGGTTGAGCATTCGAGTTTGACCTGCGTTCAATCTCTTGCATGCTTAATCACCTTTTGGTTTAAGCATTTCCCCCACCCAAAGTTGACCGGCAACCGGGGACTCTAGATAGTGCAACATCCCCTAGCGTCCGATATTTGGAAAGAACCGATTAGGTTGAACCATACTTCAAATCTGACAGAAATTGCGGTTTTGAGAAATGCAAAGATCACAAAATAAACAGCTTACCGTCGAACAAGATGATGGGGTGCGAGTCTGTAACAAAGTAAGCATCGGCTCGCTCTCTTTGTGAAAGCTCGACGCTGCTGCACAACACTCGGCACCTCTGAGTCCCTCTGCTTAGCACGGCGACGTGGCGCCGATTGTTAAGGCCGAGGGAGCATCTGTGTAAGGTGGGCACCACTTTCGGGGAAACAAGGGAGCTGGCCACCAGCATGCTCGCCATCCCTGCTAATAAGCACTGAGTGAAGCATAAGGCCGCATAAGGCGCTTTCAGTCGTGGTTTGGCGGCATAAGGCCGCTCGGCGCTTTCATACACGCGCGCCCGGACAGGCCTAAGGGCTATTTAGTGCAAGCTTTGCATGGACAATGTGTCCAATCCAATGATGAACTCTCGTGCGCCAATGGGGTAACTTTTGTTGTCACGTACAAACATTATGACTAATCGTTTTGCACGAGCTCAAACTCACATAGGTCTGAGCGCAAGTGTGTGGCAGGGGCCTAAGCTTTGTGGTATCAGCAACACTAGTGGTCTAGATTGGCCTACCCCTCAACAAATTGTTGATAGAAAGGAAAAACAGGAGAGAAGCATGAGCTTGCACCCCCCACCCCTCCCCCTCACCCACCCCTGAAAAGACATCCACACACATGGATTCCCCTCATCGTTTCCTTCCTTCTTCTTGGCTAAGCTACTATCGGTATGTTCAGCAGGTGACACACTTTTATTGAAGCTACCACTACACTCCCTAAGAATTATCAATTCGAGCCATGACCACATATATTCCATTGAAGAATGATAGTTAACTCTTAAAATGTCGTGGACCTGACGGTAAGAGTTATCCACTTCCATTCGTTAGAGGTTCTGTTTTTTCCAATCCCTTGGATAATTACCTTGCTAGCTGGATGATCTCTGCATAGATGGCTCCCGAGAGATCCTGGGTGAACACACGGCCATTCCTGGCCTTCCAAATATGGTGAAAATAGAAGAATCTAACCACCTGAGTACATAAGAGGATCGGCGAGCTTTCAATCTCGTTCCCTTCAAAGAGCAGATCATTCTTGGAGAACCCAATCTTCCAAGTCCTTTGGGTCATTTTGTATACCTTCCCTGTCAGCCCTCTAACTCCCGGACATTCCAATAACAAGTGGGGTTGGTCCTCCTTAGCAGTTCTGTAGCCCAAACACCTATCGGGCCGATACCTCGAGCTAATACCTTGACACATGTTGGCAGGGCCCCCCATAAAACCTTCCACAAAAAGATCTTCATGGACAAGGGAAGCTGAGGGTTCCATATGTTCTTGATAGACGCCAGCCACCGAGCCTTTGGCCACTGCTTGCCCCACTGTTTATTAAGGGACTCAAACTAGTCGGCCCTATGCATTAGGCCTAAGTAAATGCCCTTGGTGTGTGGTTTAAGAAAGTGGTTCCTATGTGGCCATCCCCATGCTTTCCACTCAAAGTTAGGAGCGCTTATGGGCTTTATTAGACTACCCAAGGTATCCAAAACTTTGTTAATCAGCAGCCTCTTCGTGCCATTAAGGTGGAGCTGAGTAGCCACCAGGTCTACCTTTGTCTAGTTCAAACTGATGTCGTCCCATAAGTAGGTAAGATGTTGAACTCCTTTGTTGTTCACCTTTCTAGTGATTTTCCTCCAATAAGGGTTCAAAAGTAGCCCAGCTACCTGTGAGAGCCAAGGGAATCATAGTGATATAGAGTTCTGGAAGTATCTAGTATTCTCTCCCCACTCCAAGACCTTCATTGCCCTGTTGCACTTGTGCACCATCTCTCCCGTAGTGCCACTCATCTTCAAGTGAGTCCACTATGAATCTTAATAATTCCTTTTGTTATCTATTGTCTACTCAATTCATACTCCAAAAAAAGCTATCATACTTATTAGTATCGACGACATCGTAAATGGAAAACATGGAATCTCTCTCTCTCTCTCTCTCTCTCTCTCTCACACACACACACACACACACACACACACACACGACATCATTCCCTCTAAAGGAGGTGCCGTGGATATAAAGTCTCCAACAAAATTTTCGCTAGCTCGTTTCAAGTAACGAAAAAAGCCCCTTACAAAAGGTGCATTGTGCTTAAAGTTCTAGCAAAATGTAAAGGAATCAAAAGAGAGGGCATAACCATTTCATTTCAAGTGGTCCCTTTCTATGTTGAATTTCTCCAACTCTGAAAATGCCACTAAAATAACAACGCTTTAATAACCTTACTAGATGCATTTACTTGCAAAACAACTCAAGCACCCGCAATGTGTAAAGGCAGCATCAAGGAACAATCTAAAAGTTAAAAGAGTCTAAATCAAAGCTAAAGAGGAAGAAATTTGAGAATGCAATCTAAAAGTTAAAAGAGTCTAAATCAAAGCTAAAGAGTGCCCAATGTGAGAAGCTCCTTCAAAGGACAAAGCAAGAATTGAGAGCACAAAGAAGGAGAAGATAGAAAGATTGTGTTGTTGTTAGCCATGGCGAGTGACTACGCCTGATGTGAAAACTGCTCCAAAAGAGAAAAAAAAAAAAAGGACTAACATGTGCTATGTAGCACAACCCAAAGAGTAATGTGAGAGACCCGTTCTGTAGAAATTGCATTGACACAAAATCTGCAAAAAAGGACAAAATTGCATGCACAGTACTGCATGCAGTGGAAATAGAGGCCGATATGAGTCCGAATCAAAATTCTAAGCACACGAGGTTCTGCAAGATCTCTCAAAGTACTACTCGACTTGCTAACGCTCACCCAATTTAGAGAAATCCAGCTAGGGGGGGGGGGGGGGGGGATGAGTATGCTTGGGAGGACGCAGCCTACTTTGATACCAACTGTTGGAATTAGGGTTGTAGGGATGCACACACAACTTGGAGAAGAAACTCAATGTACACAACAAAAAGTGTATTGCTTAGTGTGCAAAATAGAAAGATAAGTTAGCCCTAGAATGATGAGCGTATATACAATACACAGGGGAAAAACCTATGTTTTCAAGATGTTTTTTGATGAGGACAAGCTGGCTGGGGATAACTACCCAATGTGGGCTTTTACACGATGACGTATGTTCTTGTGTCAAAGGGCGTCTTGAATGTTTTGCAGGGCATTGATGTATGGCTGCCTTTTATGGATAGAGACTCCGTTGAGGATGGTGCAAGTTCTAACATGTCTGTTGCTGTCAGAGTTGTTTTGCCTATGGCTAAGAAGTCTTGTCGGGATGTTAGAGATGTGCAAGCTCTTGCTCGATTGCATTATATGTGAAGTGCACTATATCTTCTCTCATTCACTCATGAAAACCAGCAAAACGGGACTGGGATACTCTAGCTAGTCTTTATGCAAACCGCAATGAGGCTAAAATTGCATCACTACATAAAGAGTTGGAGTCCAAGATTATGCAAGAGGAAGATGACATAGACACTTTCCTTGCTGGTATAAAGGATATTAATGAGCAACTCATTTTTGCAGGTGAATTCATTTATAACAGCCCAATTGTGTAGATTGTTTTTGATGCATTGCTAGAAGACTCTTACCAAACTTTTGCTAGTACTTGGAGACTTATGACCCAAGGAAACCCTCGAGCTATCAAGTTTGATGTATTATGCACATTGTTGTTATGAGAGTCAATTTCAAGAAAGAACATGGCTAAATAGAGTGCAATTGAACATGCTTTTGTTGTTGCTCAAAGAAAACGTGGTAATAGTAATGCAACCACTTCTCATGGTTCAGTGAGTAGCACATCACATTTCTACTGCTTCTGTTGGTAGCAACTCGTCTAGGAATTCTGGTGAAAAAGGTAAGAAGAAGATGTGTTGCCATTATTGCAAGGCTAATGATCACTTGATAAAGCAATGTGCTAAGTTGAAGGCATAAGACGCCAAGAAGAAAGAGGCTGGTTGTACTACCAATCAAGCTATTGTAGAATCTTTTGGAAATGGAGTTTGTGTTCAGTAAGGACGGTTCAATAAGGGCTCCATGCAATTTGTAACTTGTGTATAGTGATGTTTGTGGGCCTATGCAAACTCCATCCTTGGGCAATTACATGTACTTAGTGACTTTCATTGATGATTACTCAAAGCATGCATCAGTGTATCCGCTTAACTTTTTGGTTATGGGTGAAAATGTTCTGTAAATGTACTATGGCCACCCTCCATTGAGATAAAGGGAGGGAGTATATGTCTCACGAATTTTATTAGAGGATCCAATGCTTACTTTTAGATTCATGGGAATTTAACTATGAAAGGAGAGAGTTTTCCTTGAGAGAAAGATAGCAAAGAGATTATAGGTTGTGCATTATTTCTTTACATAATTACACATTAAAAACACTAGAATCATGCACATAATTCAAAGAGAATACACAATTAAGATTGAAAACTCGATGAGGACCGGATTTACTTGGAGTTGATCCCCCCTCCAAAAAGGCTTCTATTATAATCCTCTCAAACCAGAGCTTTGTTATAATACATGTTTGTGCTCTTGTGGAGCCTCTCTTGTATCAATAAATGGTTTTCTTCAAGATTCCATGGTATAACCCTCCTTCCCAAACCCTAAACACCCCAGTGGGGAGAAAGGGACCACGGAGAAAGAGGAAAATGAGGGTGAAAAGAAGTATTTTTCAAGCAAGAGAAATTATAATGTGTGTACACTTGCTCACGGGCAAGCTCTTAGCATAGCTTAGTAATAGAATAGTAGAGATGGAGAAGAAGAAACTTTCATTGGCTTG
The DNA here is from genome assembly GCF_014529385.1 of Adiantum capillus-veneris. Lineage (NCBI taxonomy): Eukaryota > Viridiplantae > Streptophyta > Polypodiopsida > Polypodiales > Pteridaceae > Adiantum > Adiantum capillus-veneris. Next base: position 158,158 of record NW_028221432.1, read on the forward strand.
ATTTTGCATTGATAGCCAAGAGCTTGAGCATAGAGTCCATCTCTAGAGCTCCCATCAGAGAGAGAGAGAGAGAGAGAGAGAGAGAGAGAGAGAGAGAGAGAGAGAGAGAGCTTGCTTTGCCAGCTTGGGCACTTGAAAGAGTGTGTGAGAGGAGTAAGAGAGCCAAAAATCCAACGAGCCCCTCCTTATCTGCTCATGCATGTGTGAAACTAGTCTTCAATTATAATACATACAACTTGACCAATGAGGCAGGAACACCTCATAATGCAACTCAATCTTATTCTATACTTTTCCTAGCTGACCTTGCATGAAGAACTCCCCTCCCCCCTTCTTTCGGCTCTTTTTGGCAAGTAGAGACACCACACACACTCACACACACTTGTTAAGTTCACACAAACCAAGTGTCTGCTACTTTGGACATGTGGCCTAGCCAAGCTTAGTAAACAAAGACTAGAGCTTAATCAATTTCACTTGTTCTCTTTTTATTTTCCCTGGATTTAAGTGGTCACTTTAACTTGGAAAATACTTTTAGAAAGTTGGAAATTAATATTCATGACATTACCTCTCTCTTGAAATCATAGTCATCCTCGACTATGGGGTAGGAAAAATAAAGTCACAGCTAGTCATGTTGCTTTAAGTAGAGGATCCCTTTTTACCGTCAACATTCTTCCATAGTGGTAACTAATTCCCCTTGGTGCTTGGAAGACTTAGCATGTCTTTACTTAGCACTAATTATCTTTCATAGTAGATTGGCAAGGTCTACTAGGAGCTTGAGAGACTAAGCTGCCGCAAGCTTGATTTATGGTATGCATGAACATTTGAAAGAAGCATTAGAGTCAAAACAAGACAAAATTATGTATAAAATATACTTGTTCATACTTGATTCTTACCTTTGATAGGAGTCATTATAAATATTTACAAGGTTTACATTATCCTTTAGCTAGAAGCCTTGTATCCACTGTGCATCTTCAAAAGGATAGTCCTTAAATGACAAGATATCGTCGGATAGTCTTAACACTTTGTAAAACCTTTTTTACATGTTGTAGGATGCTCTCTAGCTGCAAAATCTCTTTTCGACCCTCAAACTGAGGTGGTTCTTCAATTACTAGTTCTTTGGGTGTTTTTCCCTTATAAGGTTTCAAGAAGCTCACATGAAAAGCATTATGAATGAGCTAGGTACTTGGTAACCTTAACTTATAAAATGTGTCATTGATAGGCTTAAGAATTTGAAATGAGCCATAATTTTCTTTTGCTACCTTAGCATAATATTTTTGGTGACCCGTTGGGTGTCCTTGTATTCCCTTGCCCGTAGTGTGTCTTAGTTGTGCTTTTGGAAATTTGAGCAATACTCAATCATTTTTTTTGAAGTTCAAGGCTCGTCTATACTTATTAGTAGCAGCCTTGTGTTTCTGTTGCGTGATGGAGCGGAATATTTTTTGGTGAGCATTTTTTGGCAAGCGCTTTTTTGGAATCAGGCGAGTAGATTCCAAAAAGATTATTTTCCTCTCTCAACCCTTCATAATTGAAGATCCGCTCCTTTTTTCTCTCTCCTGATCCTTTGTTGGCCTTGTCCTCTCTCTCTCTCTCTCTCTCTCTCTCTCTCTCTCTCTCTCTCTCTCTCTCTCTCTCACACACACACACACACACACACACACACACACAAGGACAAGTATACACCTAAACCATCAAACACAAAGATTAACGCTAACAAGTGGAGAGACAGAATGATTTTTAGTCTAAGATAATCCAAAACCACCTTTCCCTTATGAAGGCTCCATCCACCAACGCATAATTCGGTGCATGCTGGCAAATACACATAACATCATGGCAATCCGGATAGAAATATAGAGTGAGAGAGAGAAGATGTGTGTGCACGGTTTAGGATGAGAGAGAGAGAGGCGATGATCTGCCAACTTTCAAAGTGCTTCAAAGACATAAAAAACAAAGCTATTTGAAAGACGAACATCCAATACTGATAGAGAACATTACATTTATATTGCTTACAGTACATAAGGCAACAGTTTATATGGTGCGACCACATTCATTTTTTGAAAGCCTCAGGGTTTGTAGGATTGATGCCCTCTATAGGCAATAGATGATTCGCCACGCACCCTAGATGTGCCTTAAATCTCCCCCCGTCCTCATTTGTGATGATTCCAACTCTTTTCTAGCAAGAGAATGCAAATTGCCCCTTCTCATTCAAGGTCAGCAACGAGCGCACATGAGGCATAGATAAAGACGATAGACCTCTAATGTGGTCTTGTGAGCCTCCTTAAGCCATTCGGCTCCATATGTTGCCCCTGCATTGGGGATGGCCTCCATGACATCCCAAGTAGACTTGATGCTATTGTCAAGATTGTTGGACATTATAGCGAGATAGCAAAGCTCTATAGGATAGCTATTGAATGGTTACTCAAGATAACTGAAGGCATTGACAATTTTATAGCATTTGGGAGATTATTAGTTTATTATTCATTACTTTTTTACTGATTTGACACCTCAATAGCCTCATACCCTATCGCACAATCTCTCTCTCTCTCTCTCTCTCTCTCACACACACACACACACACACACACACACATACTTACACACAGAAGGAGAAGTATACACCTAATTTAGATTACACCAAGATTAATGTTGGTGGACTGCCACGATTGGACGATGTAGCCTAACCAGAACTCAAACCAACATAAATATGTCAATCTGAGGATGTAGTCGACCCGACTATTGCATGGAAATGGTGAATGCAATGTCCCAATGGCAATGCACTGAGGAGAGAGGTGTCAATCTCAAGCAAGGAAGCAAATAAGTGGAAAATTCCTAAGTCTCCCGTACAGTCTAACTAACACTCAAATGGTCTAGCCTCTTCATTAAGTACAAAATGATTTGGAAATAATCAGACTCTTTAAAGTTCATGATTTACAACGTTGGCTTAAACAAAAAATAAATGAGTAAGGGAAGAAGGTTTTGTAGGCCTGTTCAAATTGACGTGATTAAGCTCCTTGCAGAGAGAGAGAGAGAGAGAGAGAGAGAGAGAGAGAGAGAGAGGGCTTGGTGGGGGAGGAGAAAGAGGAAAGAGAGAGAGAAAGAGAGGAAAGCAGAGAGAAAGTGAGAGTGGAGAGATAGAGAGAGAGAGAGAGAGAGAGAGAGAGAGAGAGGGCTTGGTGGGGGGGGAGAAAGAGGAAAGAGAGAGAGAAAGAGAGGAAAGCAGAGAGAAAGTGAGAGTGGAGAGATAGATAGAGAGAGAGAGAGAGAGAGAGAGAGAGAGAGAGAGAGAGAGGGGAGGATGTGGGTGTTGAGAGGAGGAGAGGGTATACAATTTTCAAGAAATTAATTTAATTTGGATTTCAAAAAAGTATAAAATAGTGCTAGTAACTATTTCGATTAATATAAAATACTCTTAAACTCTTCTAAACACAATTAGGCACTTCCACTCTCATTTTTCACTCTATTGCTTTTTTTTTCAACTCTGCTATCATGTCGTGCACTGTAGTCTTCCCTTCTTTCAAAAGAGCTTTTTTCTTTACCAATGGGAATATTATTTTTGGGGTTAGATATCTGCAATAGCATGTTGCATCGCAAACATTTAGTGCTCTACATGCCATTGTCATGGTTGGGAGTGAAGGGTTGACAATGCCACTAGAGAAAACAAGCAATCACTTAGGAGAGGAGTTTTATGTTGTGGACGAATCTCTCTCTACAAAGTTAGTGGTGCTAGTCGAAGATTACATAGTCTCAAATTTGAGTGGCATGGCTACTCTTTTGGTGACATTCCCTACATAGACCTTACTAGCCCAAGCAAGGAACAACTCTATGAAGAGAAAGCATTGCAAAACTCTCCCGAGGTAAGGAGAAAAAATAGTATTTTGTCCTCTTTTAACTCAATGACAAAGCTCAACACCCTGTTTGAAGCTTCTTTCCAAGATGGTGGACCAAACAAGTGTCAAAAATTTCAATGGTGTACAATGGTACACGGTGTTTGAGTTTCGATCGACCTTAGGAAAGGTTCATCCAATGGATGCTAAAAGGAACATAAGTATGACCCACACCACTGGACCAAACTGCAAACCTCGAACATCACATTTCCTAGAGTGTGTCACAAAAGTCATTGTGTAGGTACCCTAAAGCATCTCAATGAAAGTTGTCCCAAATTGGTTAATTTTGGGAAGTCAAACACGACACATTTCAATGGTAGTATGCTAAAATTACCTTGTATGGATGAGTTTTGTGATGGACTTGGAGGCAACCTTAGTGGAAAGCCACCCATTGTTTGTGTACATGTGATTGTTTCATTTATTATGTCACACGCCACCCAAGGAATGAAAGCGTGAGAAGATTGATGGTACATCAAGAAACTCATCGGCATGACATGAGGGATGGTACGTTCAAGGGACTCACTGATAAAACCAAAGAAATGGTTGCATGGGTACTCGGTGTAGATAGACATGCAGGTGCATGAAAGATACAAATGTGTGTGGCAAAGGAAATTGTGACAAAAAATTTGATGCAAGAGGGGGGCTCTAACCATGTACTTGGCGAGCAAGAATTTCTAAATGTTGTTGAAGCAATGGTCCCCTTAGTGGAGGACAATTGGTGAGGATGATTACTTGTTTCTCTTGTTTGTGCATATTATATCAAAATAACTAAATTATGTATGTGGCAGCAACAAGAAATGGGCCAACAAAGGAGAGATTTGATGTAGACTCTTTGTTGTGGCTAAAAAGGGATTGCACATATGATTTTTGTTCATAAAAGCAGGTTTCCCAAGCAAGGAGCGGTGCTTTGTGTTCAAGATGTCTACGGTTGGCATCTGGAATGGATTTGGTTAATTGAATGCAATAAAGTGGAACTAGAGATCTTCGACACATGGGTGCAATTTGATCACACTCACCGAGTGGCGGATTGGGTGACCATGGCATGCCATGTTTACAATCCAAGGTTGGTTATTCTAAGAATATTTATCAAGTTTGGCATATCTTAAGATATTACTAACAATATATATACTAATATGAATGCCTTACGTTATAGTGCAAGATCTCCTCACTATTACAACCTGTGAAATGAAAGAGGAAGACATGGAAGCACAAATTCTTTTCTGGCTGTGCTTAAATAAAGTTATGGAGGGGATAGATGTGAGAGAGTGGATTTCCATGGATTCATGGCCAACGAATCTCAAGCCAGCTAGAATGTAGTTCACATCGTGTTCAATGGTGGAAAAGACAATGTTCTATAGCATTGAGAGCGATATTGCCTTTTTCATTGGAAGCAAAGCATGGTAGCGCACACAAAAAAGTACATTGTTTCTTAATCTCAAAAAACTCATAGATACATGTGGGAATAGTGGCGTTTTGTCCCCTCTAGAGAGGTAGCTGCAATAGAGTCTCATCTCCTTCGACAATGGTGACACAATGGAAATTGCATGGACAGAAACATCACCACAATGGACTCTTGGTTGAGTTGGTGGGAGGTGTGTATTGCACATTGGGGGAGCATCATGACAGCATTAGAGAGAAGTACTGATGGGGCAAACACTCCAAGAACCAACTTGACTGAGAGTAAGCAGGGGAGCTGGCTTGCAGGCGAGGGATTCAAAAAAAAAAACTCATTGTATGACGCATGTACTTCAGATATGGTGAATGCAATACTACAAAGCACGATGGCAGTTTCTTACTCTCAAGGTAAATATATTGGAAAGGTTCCTTCATTACAGAGACTCAAGGAGAGAGTTTTCTCCAGTCTAGCACAAGTGATAAGAGTAGTAAATGAGGCGACATTTGGAACACCCACGTATACACCCCAGTTGAAGGAGACAAAGAAACCGTCCGGCAAAAGTGAGGGCAATCGATTGTGATTGATGTTGAAAATGAACCAACACATAGGCAAGAGTACAATGCAAGAACACGTGACCGCACATCACATGGAGGGCCTAGAAATATCATTTTCATAGATGATTTAGGGGTAGCAGATGGGAGTGAGAATTTCAAAGAGAAGACAAAGTTCTGTGTTTTGGAACAAAAGGTCAACGAAGCTATGTGGGCAATCAGAGTAACCCCTCTTGGCAGTAGTGTAACATGTAGCGGCACCCCAGTGGTGGTAAAAGAAGAGGACAAAATATAGTGGCGTGTAGTAAAGGGACTCCTACAACATACTTTGAGGGGTATAGAAAACATCCAAATGGGCTACTCAGGCAACGGTTTTGGTTATGTCCTAAACATGTTATTCATTGTTATGTAATGGATCATAACATAGATCCAAGTCTAGCTCCTCCTCCAACAATTTGGCCAGTTGATCTAGGAACAAATCTCACTGATGAAGAAGTTGAGATATTGCTTGAGGGAGGATTTCAATTGGAGATAGTTGGAAAAGAACCAATGAGTGCAACCACAATGCAGACTCCTCCTAGGGGTGGAGGTGATTCTTCTTTCGCTTCAACAAAAGCAAGTAACAACGGTTCAATACTAAGAATTGGCATAAGAGTCAAATTTTGTACTTGCATTTCAGAGGAGGCATTGGTTTGCCTCTTTGTTTAAAGGCTAAGAGAAATGCATCGTAGACAAAGTACAAAGTCTTCAAGGCTGAGTCTCACACTGGAGACAAACATGTGGGGGTGTATGAGGTGCACATCAAGGATGAACCCTACTGCACATACCCCAATTTCACTAACAAGGAGGCCAAGAAAAAATCTTATTTGACTTGCAAGCACTTGTACTTCATTTTATTGAGAGGGCTTGGATTGAGCCAAAATGAAAACATGTTCATACATCAGCCTATGTTAGGCAAAGTAGATGTCTATAATTCTCTTAGCCGTGAACACACATATCCAAACTTAGAGTAAAGCACCATAATTGGATAATTTTGTGACGCATTTTTTGCAATGTATTGAAGCTGACAGTTGGGTAGGTATTGGACCTTTGGCAAAGATGTTTTGGATTATCTTTGTTTATAAATAATTTTGTCTCTCTTTTTGTTAGCACTAATTGTTGGCGGACCGTCGCGATCGGACAATGCAGCCTAGCAAGAACGCAAATCAACATAAATATGTCAATCCAAGGACGTAGCCGATTGGATTAGTGCATGGAAACATCAAATGCAACACCCCAACGGCAATGCACTGAGGAGAGAGGTGTCATTCTCAAGCAAGGAAGCAACTAAGTGGAAAATGCCTAAGTCTCCCATGCGGTCTAACTAACACTCAAATGGTCATAGGTGTGTCAAATAGGCTTGTCCGAATTGGCGTGATATGGTTCCTTGCTTCAATCCTCCCCCCTCTCGGCTTCTTGTCATCCCTGACAAGACTTCAATCTTTGAGTAGGGGCTTTCTTTGCTTTTGTTCATTGACAAGCTGCTGGAATGCCAGTATCATTTGTTGTACTTGTTCTTCTTCTTGTGGCTTGTAGATCCTAGTTAAGGGGTTTTCTCGTCATGGAGGGTGTATGCCACAAACCTGAGTCTAAGATCTTTGCAAATGGGCATGAGCATTGTATAGTCCATCTCAAAGTAGGCCTCCTCAAAGGTTTGCATGAGTGGTTGGGCAAGAATATGATTCTAGAGAATAGGCCATAAATTAACCTCATCTTGGGGGTATAAATCAAGTTGTATATTAATTCTTTGTAGCCCTCCAAGAATGAAGTCCATTTGTATTTGGTTTCCTTTGTATTTCTGAAAGTGTTGATGCATGCGGAGAGCATGTAGCATATCTTTAGCATCATCTTGCATGTTATATCTAGCTTCCCTTGAACTAGGTTGATCATTTGTTTGATGGCCTTCCTCAAGTAAGAAAGAGAACGTGCCTCTCTAGGTTCAAGGAAAACTGGGTAATTTATTCATGTGGGGTGAGAGACAAGCAATTGCTTAAAATCAGCCCACCTTCTCCTCTTGATGATTGGGCAGTATGTCGGGTTGAATTGAAGGTGGGTTGGAGCAGAGAAAGTTAGTGTGATTGCCCGCTTGTTATCCCTCATGAAGACACAACCTATGTTCTCCTTGCTCTCTCTCTCTCTCTCTCTCTCTCTCTCTCTCTCTCTCTCTCTCTCTCTCTCTCTCAAAAATCTATCCTTTCATAGTTGATTTCCAATGAATCTTAAAATATGTATTAGATTCACTGACATTGGTATCAGAGTTGAGGTTTTTCTTTTCTTGACTAAGAAGAGAGGTCCTTGAGTAATCTATGAAAGGTTGGAGTTGCTCATTGCAATAGGGTAAGTGGAATTTCCATTTATTAACTTGGTTGGTATGCCTATTTATAGGGTATGAGGGACACGATTGGGATCTATGTTCTTAATGATGGAGTCTTTCAAGACTTGCCTACAACTTGACGATTATTGAGCTACTAGTTGCCCAATAAGAACCGGTGTCAACCTGACAATGTTCAACCCACTCCACTACTCTTTGCAGTGAACAATATTCTAAACCACAAGTGTAACTACTCAAGTGCTAATTCTCAAGGGAGAAGAGGAGTGGTAGCCAAAGTTGTGGAAGTACCAAGGAAATAGTTAGCATACACATATAAGAAAATTTAGTCATGGACCAACATAATCAAGAGAATGTTTATGGATGACATTCCCAGGGAGCTACCTCCCAAAGGGGGACAAGATTATCATTCCATTGAGCTTCTACATGGTAGTTCACCTCCTAATAAGCCTCCTTATCGAGTCTCATTGGCTCACCAAGAGGAGAATATGAGGCAAGTGACCAAGCTTGTGGAAAAAGGAATGGTCAAGCCTAGTTCATCTCCATTTTGTTCACCCGTTCTATTAGTACAAAAGAAAGATGATACTTATAGAATGTCTATGGACTAACGGATGCTTAGTCGGATAACCATAAAGAATAGATTTCCTATTTTTAGGATAGAAGATATATTTGATAAGCTACAAGGGTCTACCTACTTTAGTAACATAGATCTCAAAAGTCGCTATATCACTAGAAAAGGATAGTGCCTAAAGATATTCATAAGATGTCATTTCGAACAACTTTTGGCCTATATGAATTCTTGGTACTCCCTTTTAGACTTACCAATGCACCAGCTACCTTTAATCATGATGGAAAGGCTCTTTAGACCTCATCAAAGTTTCACAGGAGTGTTCTTTGATGACATTATCATCTACTCAAAGACTATTGAGGAACATAAGCAACATCTTCATGTAATGTTTTAGGTTTTGAGAGACAATAATCTATTAATAAAAAGAAAATTGATTTTTTCTTAAAAGAGATTCAATATTTAGGTCATATTATCTCTCAAGCAGGGATCCGAATGGACCCTGGAAAGTTGGAGGTAATAAAAGAATGGCCTCTACCAGGGTGAAAGCACATATTGATGGTACCACTATTCCACTTTTAGGGGGTACCTCTAGAGACTATTTTGGAAGGAGAAATGTGATTCACTAAAAAGGTAATTTTAAAAGGTTAATGGTCCACTAGTTTGAATACTAAATTGTAAACCACTCATTGTATGGGAGGGGTGGGTCACTTATTGTACGTAATAATAGGACGTGCTATCCTTCTCATATGTCCTTTTTTTGCATTCCTATTCCCACTCAAAAATTCCCGTGTGAGTGTGCTTGACGAGCAGCTCTGCTTTAGACTTTCTTCATCCTAGGATTGCTTTCTTCCTCGAGGAGCTCTGCTACACTTAAAAGGTAAACCTTGATCTCTATTTGAGATGCTCTACATGTGGCTCATTCAGATTGCATGTTGTGTTTTGCATGTCTTGTTTTTGCATTCCCACCTTGTATGTACTCGAGCTACTCTATAGGCATTTGCCCTTCTCTTCCTTCTTTGCACAGGTCGTACTATGAAGTCACCTACCCGTGGTTTACGAAGCCATAGAAACTTGAAGAACACGATGTAAGAACCTGCATTTGAAGATCATACCCCTCCACCTAATGATCTAGCAAAGCGAAGCAAACCCTTGCGTAGTCCATCAAAACTGGAGGTAAAGGGAGTTCCTAGCAGTCTCATCGAGTATTTTGCATCCAACTCAAAGGTGTCAAAAAAGTCATCAAAAGGTATGCATGTGTCTATTTTGTATTGTGTTTTCCATTGTTGCAAGGGCTGCAAAGCTGGTCTTTCAACAAGCTCTATTTTTTGGTGCTTGCAATGTTTGAGTACCCGTGCCTATCCAAATTCTACTACTCGACCGACGAACTACATGAGGAGCACGGCCTCAGTCTAGATGGAAGGCTACCTAAAGAGCTCAAAGAAGAAGATATCCCTGAGGAGGAGTGGCTAAGTGTTTTCAAGTGCTTGCACAAGAAAAACAAGCTATTTCTTCACCATGTGAGGGATGAGTTTGTCAATGAGTGCATGCTTTTGTACCAGAAGGTATATCAGGTGGCCCCATCCAATGGTGAGCAACTAGTAAAATTTGTACGGGGATTTGTGTATGAGAGGTGTCAAGCAGCATTGACTGATTTGATGACACATTGGATTGCATGGGCAAGGTTCGGTGGAGCCGTCCTTGAAACTTGCAAGATGCGGAAAGGGGGGTTAGAGAGGAAGATCAACAAGTTTCGTGCTAATTATGAATTCATATGTAGAGAACCATTTGTCTCTGATGGTGCCTTATCATCAATACCGACAATGTCGGCAAGCAAGCAACAAGCACGCAAGGCAGTAGAGAAGTCGATGTACATTCATGGACACAACAAAGGAATCAATGCCAAGGAGGATGACTTGCAAAAGGAGTTGGATGGGGTGAAAGTGATAATGCATGAGAAGAGGGACCTGTGGCTCAAAAATGAAGGGTTGTTCTCTGCTTACAGTGGCTTCTACACTGAGTTGGAGCAACTAAACAAGGAGCTAGAGATGCTCAAGAGCTCACCGAGTCCAATCGAAGAGAGGTTGACTGCAAGGAGGCAAAGGTCAAATCCATCACCAAAATGTTGTCCAGAGCAAGTACCAACAAGGATTTGGCCCAGATTAAAGAAGAGTTGGACTCCTTGCAAGTGAGCTTATTGCTCAAAGTGCAAGATAAGTGCTTGTACTGCTCTGAAATTACTGAGAAACTACTTGAACTATGCATAAGTGGTTATCATGCTAAATAAGGTGCATAGAAAGTGCTTAGAGACAACTTAATAGTGCTTATGAGGTGCTTAGACAGTAATGAGAAGTGCCTCATACTGCTCAATGGAGCTTTAAAAATGCCCAAAGGTGCTTAGGGTAAAGGGGCCAATATAAGGCCATGTAAGAAAAAAATAGTATTTTTGGGGGGGATTTTTCATATCCGGCCAGATTTGAAATTTGAAGAGTGCATTCAATTCCTCATGAAAAGACGCATTAGATGATATCAAGATTGATATTTTTTTGATTTTGCCTCAGCACTCTATTTGAAAAAGCGTAATTCTGAGGGCTTTTTAGAAAACAGAGACACTCAAGCTCCAATAGTAGTACACTTTTTAGCAAATCAGATGTGGACACCTAAGCAAGATTCCAAGCATATTCCTTTTTTTTGTCTCTCTTTTGGGGGTGGAGCCATCTTCCTTTTGGGGGGTGGTTCCTTATTGGCCCCTTTACCCTAGACATAGCTTAAAAGTGCCAAAAGGTGATGTAACACCTTAGATGTGCTTCACAGTGAAGCACCTCCTTAGAGTGCTCAATGGTGCTTAGAAAGTGCTTAGAAGTGCATAGAAAGAGCTTCAAAGTGCTTACATGGGTCATTGGAAACTGCCTAGCAAGTGGTTAGAAACTACTTAGCAAATGGTAAGTAAATGCTTAGAAGAGCTTTATAGTGCTCAATGGTGCTTAGAAGTGCATAGAAAGAGCTTCAAAGTGCTTAGAAGGTCATTGGAAACTGCTTAGCAAGTGGCTAGCATCTACTTAGAAGTCCTTCATAGTGCTCAATGGTGCTAAGAAAGTGCTTAGAAATAGCCTCAAAGTGCTATGGGGGAGTAGAAAGTGCTTAGCAAAGGTACAGAAAGCCGTGTAGAAACTACTAAGAAGTGCTTTACATTTATCAATGGTGCTAAGGAATTACTTCAACGTGCTTAGAAAGAGCTACAAAAAGTGCTTGCAAGGTCATTGGAAACTGCTTAGCAAGTGGTTAGCAACTTTTTAGAAGTCCTTCATAGTGCTCCATGGTGCTAAAACGTGCTTAGAAGTGCTAAGCAAGTGCTAGTTAGAAGGAGCTAAAAGCACTTGGCAAACTTTCAACCACCTAAAGAGGGTTGAAAGCGGTCATCAAACTACTTGAAAGTGGTGAGAACCTATGTAAGCACTTGGCAAATTTTCAACCACCTAAAGATGGTTGAAAGTGGTCATCAAACTACTTGATAATGGTGAGAACCTATATAAGCACTTTGTAAAATTTCAAGTTCCACTTGAAGGTTGTTAAAAGTGGTCACCAAACTACTTGAAGTTGGTAGTTAAAATTAAAAGGAGCTATAAGCATTGGCTAATTTCTAGCCACCTGAAAGAGCCTCCTCATTTTTCTTTAAAGTGATTCCAACACCACCAAAACTCTTTGAGGTGGTATTTGAGGTCGCTAAAACCACTATCAAGGGTTGTAACAGTCTGACAATGGTCAATATCACCTAAGAGTGATTCAAACCATTTGTAGTCTTTTGAAGGCACTTCAAAGTGTTTGGGAGCACCTTCAGAAGATTTTCAAAATCCAACCCCTAGAAAGTGATTAACAACAGTCAAAAAAACTACTTGAAAGCGGTTTTTAAGTGTAGTTTATAGGCTTCTAGCAGTTTATGCATATCGTAATATCTTCAATATTATAACATGGAAGACAAGTACAAAGTGCAAAGTCCATTAAAGGACATTACTGAAAAGAGATGTAATGGAAATGGCCTATGAACTTTGAGAGTAGCAGAATTAGGAAATTAGATGAAGCACTTTTGTGAGATTACTTTGTTAGCATAGCGGGTGAGCTTAATTGATGATAGCAGCATAAACATGGTACTTAGTTAACTTGGCATGAACAATACTTCTGCAAAGAGAGAGAGTTTAGAGAACATGACAATAGTTGAGGACCGGATTCATATGGAGCCGGTCCCCCTCCAATAGGCATTTGTATTATAGTTTCTCCCATCAAGAGAGACTTGGTACAATACGATCTTTTTGTTCCTTGTGACCTAGGTGATGCAATGAATATGTAAAGCTTCATGCATCACAAGAATAACATAAACTTTGTAGAAAGCATTAACTATCCCAAGCCTCAGTCCCAAGGCCTCAAACACCTTCGAAGGTGGAGAGAGCTAGCGGGGAATGAGGGTAGGGAAGAGGAAGAAGAAACATTCCATAGGAGAAAGAAATAGTTCCTCACTTATCATCACTCTTCTTGCTAGCATACATAATAGCATAGTAATGAAGATGGAGAAGATGGCAACCTTAAGCATTGAAGCATGGCTCTTGGTTGGATTTTCATTCCATACCCAAGAGTGTTGGTGTAGGCTCTCACTTCTCACAAGCTTGGAGAAGGAGGTGGAGTTTCTCAACTTTTACCAAGTGAGAATGAATCCACAAAACGAGTGTGTGTGTGTGTGTGTGTGTGTGTGTGTGTGTGTGTGTGTGTGTGTGTGGTGTATATCCGCTCAACACCCCCCTTTCTTGCATGGGGCGAGTTATAGTTTTTACACATGTTTCAAGCTCATTGGACCCCTCTCCCCCTTAGCCAATCACACGCAACATGCATTCAAGTACATGGGTAGTCTTTGGACAAGTGTCCTCCTTACCCCTTAGAGAGAGAGACCTTGAAAATATCTAGATATTTGTTGGATGGAACTAGAAGCTCATTGGACCCCTCTTTAGCCCAACCAATAGCATTCAAACACACCATGTGGTTAAGCATAGGGAGAGTCTGACATGTGTCCCATGTGCCCTTTGAGAAAAGGGGTGCCCTTTGAGAAAAGGGGTGCCCTTTGGATGAGTGGAAGGTTAAGTCAAAGATTCCCCTAACTTTGAGACTTTCATGCATAGGAAGCTTCTCAAGCACCATCCTCATGAAGTTTGTAGGGTCTCTTTTTGACTCAAGCACCTTACCCCCCCCCCCCCCCCCCCCCCCATGCATGGGAAGCTTCTCAACCACCTTCCTCATTAAGTTGGTAGGGTCTCTTTTTGACTCAAGCACCTTATCGCCCATGCATGGGAAGCTTCTCAAGCACCTTCCTCTCATTAAGTATGACAAGCACCTCAAGTACCTTAGCTATCAAGCATGACAAGCACCTCAAGCACCTTAGTCATCAAGCACGACAAGCACCTCAAGCTTAGGTTGGGTTCCCACCTCAAGGTCAGCCCTAGCTTGCCTAAGGTCAAATTACTTTTAACACTAACCATTGGAGGTTTTTAATGAAGCTAACCCTAAGGTCTTTTAAACTCCATTAGATGCACATTGCTCTTTGATAGACTACCTCCTTCTGGACCCCTATTGAGATGTAAACATCTCTCTTCTTGGTCCCCTGTTGAGGTAAGTCTAGAAGCACTTATTGCACATTGCTCTTTGATAGACCATCTCCTTTTGGACCCCTATTGAGATGTAACCATCTCTCCTTTTGGTCCCATGTTGAGATAGGTCTAGAAGCACACGTCTCTATTCTAACTCTTGTTCCCATTTATTCTCCCACATTAAATGATCAGTTTAATATGAGAAAATAATTTGGTAAAGTTAGATATTATATTTTATGACATTACGTCTCTCTTGAAATCATAGTCGTCCTCGACTATGAGGTAGAGAAGATAAAGCCTAGTCATTAGTCCATGTTACTTAGCGGGTAGAGAATCCCTTTTTGCCCTTCGACATCATTCCAAGATGGATGACTAATCCATTTGGTGCTTGGGAGACGTAGCTGCCGCAAGCATGTCTGCTCTTTAGTCCATATCATACTTCCAAAGTAGAGTGACAAGTTCTACTTGGTGTTTGTGAGACGTCGTCACAACAAACATGATCCTAAGCATGCATACTATTTAAATTTGTGCACAATAAAAAGAGAACTAGTCTTATAAGTCAAAGACATTCTTCATTTGAAATGCATTTTCATATGCTTACTCTAGTGCGGCATTGTAAGCATTGATAAAGTTCATATTATCCTTAAGATAGGTTCCTTGCATCCATCTAGCATCTTTAAAAGAATAATTCTTAAACTTAATAAGATATCATCAAATAATCTTACCGTTTCTTAATACCTTGTTTTCATGTCATACGATGGACTCAGATTGAAGTACTTCTTCTTGATCTTCGAATTTTGGAGGGTCTGCAAGTATTGCTTCTTGTGATGGTGCTCCTTTGTAAGGCTTATGTAGGTTCTCATGGAAAAAATTATGCATGAGCCAATGGTTGGGCAACCTCAATTGATAAGCCATCTCATTGACTGGCTTAAGAATTTTAAGGACCATAGTATCTTTTTGCTAGTTTAGTATCATACTCTTGGTGGTCCGTAGGACTCTTGCTTGTAGTATGCCTCAGATGAGCCTTGAGAAACTTTAGCAAGACCCAATAATTTTTCTTAAAGGCCAAGACTCTTTTGTGCTTATTAGCAACATCCCTTTTGCCTTTCCTGTGAGATAGATATAACCCCTTTAATCTTTGTGAAAGATTCTTGTAGGTCTCGGCTATATTCATCAGTAGCGAAGATCTTCCCATGTACTTTAAGTCGTAAGGGATCTTCCTTCTTTAACCTCAAAAGGTCCTTTCCCCACAGAAGTATGTACAATATCATTGTACGCATACTCTATAAGAGGTAGGTACTTCTATCATTGAGAATATTGATCTACTTCCATGACATAGGCTTTTAGTAGATCAAGAATCATTAGATTAGTTATTTAATTTTGGTCATCCGTTTGTGGATGATAGGCCAAAAGTAAATTTAATCTACCTCCTAGATTCTCAAAAAGACCCTTCTAGAAATTACTGGTCATTCTAGGATCTTTGTCCGACACTATGGGTGTTGGAAAGCCATGATGCTTGAAAATTTTAGATCTGAAGAGGGTTGCCATTTGATGTGTCTTAATAGTCTTTTTGACAGCCATAGAGCGTGTTTTCTTGTTAAGCCTGTCGATTGAAACAATCCAAGTTGCTTCCCTCGATCAAATTTCAACTTTTGGTATACCACGCATTTTGAAACATACTCTTGTATGTTTACTTTTCATGGTAGACCAACAGAAATACATTTCTACTCCTTGAAGAGTAGACTATGGAATCCCTCTTTGCCCCGCATAAGGAGAAGTATGGGATTCAAACATGAATTTCTTATTGTATGCGTGAGTTGAACCAGGGTCAACCAGGGTCAAACAAAATAAAGGCATCATGCTCTTGCATCTTTCCCCAAGCATAGGAAAGGAGAAATCCTTGGCAATGAGCATCCTCTTTTGGAGCTTCAACATATAGGCTCTAGGAGTCTCATTGCAGACAATTCTCTTGGTGCAAGAACGATAACCATGGCCTTGCCCTCCACACTTAAAAACATTTGTGGTCCTTACGAAAAGCTTCTAGCTCTTTAGGAGAGAGTTTATATTTACCTTTGTAAACTCCCTTCTCCTTGGACCGATTGTTGTTGTTGTTGGAATAGCCTTGGTAAGAATTTTGGGCATTGGTTTTCCCCTTGGCATCACTTTTATCATTATTTTCCATGGGCTTCACATTCCGTCTAGCCCCTTGTTAGAAATTGATGCGCGAAGCAACCATGGTGTGGTAGATTACTTCGATGATAGAACTAGGCCATTGGGATTTGACATACTCGGCCATTTCTTTCAGGTAATCCCACACATAATTGTTGCTTTTGCTCGACAAATTTTATTTTTTGAAAGACAGTAGCCTTGAGATGTAAATCCCAAAACTTGTCCACATATTTGTGGATAGACTCATGTGAGAGAAGCCTCAAACTCTGCCATTCCGTGGGCACTTTGTCCTTTGCATCGCTTGCAAGGAATTGCTTCATGATGGAAACTTGTAGAGTTTTCCATGTCTTTGGGGCTTCACCGTTGCCACGAAGGCTAGCCCACCATTGACGAGTTGATTTTTGGAGGTGCATAGCTACATGGCATCGCTTGGAGGACTTCATGAAGCCCTCGTCTCCAAAAGCCGCATCAAATTGTTGGATGAATGCCAATACTTTGTCGGTAGCACCAAAGGTGCCATCACAGGTGAGAAAAGAGATACTCTTTCCTTCCTCTTTAAACTTCTTGAGCTTTTGTGACCTTCGCCATGCAGAGTTAGCTTTGCAATGTCCTCCCTCTTGTATTCTCTAGGAGAATAGCCATAGATTTCATCAGTAGAGGAGGAAGGTGAAGAAGAAGGCGAAGAGGGTGACCTCTTTCTTGCCCTTTTCTTCCTTTGTTTCCTCTCTTCCCTTTTGGAGTGACGAGGAGAAGGACTATGGGTTAATCGTTTCCTCTTGGGAGGAGTTGGCGATCTTTTAGTCCGCCTTCTTCGTGGAGCCATATCTTCGGAGGAATTTAGGGATTCATTACTTTCTTGATCTTTGGATTCCTCCTCTCGTATGGGAGAGAGTCTTCTTTTGGGGGTCTCATCAAGAGGCCTCCTAAGCTCTCTCTCCTCTTGGAGAGAAAAGGAAATCCCATAAGAACAAAGTTGTTGAGTAACTTCGGCTTGCAAAGCGGGGTTGCCCATAGCTTGTTGCAACCTAGTGACAAGATAATTAACAAACATGGTGGCATCATCATTGGCACCTTCATGTGCAAAATCAAAGTTATCAATGTTCATTCTACTCTCTTGGTTATTGTCAGCCATGTTAATTAAACTTATGTGTTTACTTAGTATATGCTTTGGCAATTCAAAACCTTAGTTGCTACTCCTCTTAGACTTTGAAACTAGGCACTTAAGTATCTACACCCACGGCTTGAATTGATTATTGAGAGTAGTGGAGTGAGTCTAACATAGCCAAGTTGTCGAGGGATAGCTCCTTTCGGACTTCTTATGGCTCAACAATGGTAAAGCCGTAGGCAAGTCTAAAAAGACTCCATTCTTAATACCAAAGCTCCTGAGGTGTGCACCATATCCCACACAGTGAGTTCAACAAAACCGATAATAGATCCCACTCCCATTTACCCTAATATAATTAACAAAATCAACCATTAATAGGCTACTTAAGGACTTCTCTTCTTAAGAAGGAAAGGAGAAACCAAATGCTCTGATACCAATGTAATGGAACTGGCCTATGAACTTTAAGAGTAGCGAAATTAGGAAATTAGATGAATCACTTTTGTGAGATTACTTTGTGAGCATATCGGAAAAACTTAATTGATGGTAGCAACATAAACATGGTACTTAGTTAACTTGGCATGAATAATACTTTTGCAAAAGAGAGAGTTTAGAGAACATGACAATAGTTGAGGACCGGATTCATACGGAGCCGGTCCCCCCTCCAATAGGCATTTATATTATAGTTTCTCCCATCAACAGAGACTTGGTACAATACAATCTTTCTGTTCCTTGTGACCTAGGTGATGCAATGAAGATGGAAAGCTTCATGCATCACAAGCATAACATAAACTTTGTAGAAAGCATTAACTATCCCAAGCCTCAGTCCCAAGGCCTCAAACACCTTCGAAGGTGGAGAGAGCTGGCGGGGAATGAGGGTAAGGAAGAGGAAGAAGAAACATTCCATAGGAGAAAGAAATAGTTCCTCACTTATCATCACTCTTCTTGCTAGCATACATAATAGCATAGTAATGAAGATGGAGAAGATGGCAAGCTTAAGCATTGAAGCATGGCTCTTGGTTGGATTTGCATTCCATAGCCAAGATTGTTGGTGTAGGCTCTCACCTCTCACAAGCTTGGAGAAGGAGATGGAGTTCCTCAACTTTCACCAAGTGAGAATGAATCCACAACATGAGTGTGTGTGTGTTTGGTGTATATCCCCCCAGCACCCCCCTTGCTTGCTTGGGGTGAGTTGTAGCTTTTACACATGTTTCAAGCTCAATGGACCCCTCTCCACGTTAGCCAATCACATGTAGCATGCATTCAAGTACATGGGTAGCCTTTGGACAAGTGTCCTACTTACCCCTTAGAGAGAGAGACCTTGAAAATATCTAGATATTTGTTGGATGGAACTAGAAGCTCATTAGACCCCTCTTTAGCCCAACCAGTAGCATTCAAGCACACCATGTGGTTAAGCATAGGGAGAGTTTGACATGTGTCTCATGTGCCCTTTGAGAAAAGGGGTGTCCTTTGGGTGAGTGGAAGGTTAAGTCAAAGATTCCCGTAACTTTGGGACTTTCATGCATAGGAAGCTTCTCAAGCACCCTTCTCATTAAGTTTGTAGGGTCTCTTTTTGACTCAAGCACCTTACCCCCCCATGCATGGGAAGCTTCTCAACCACCTTCCTCATTAAGTTTGTAGGGTCTCTTTTTGACTCAAGCACCTTATCGCCCATGCATGGGAAGATTCTCAAGCACCTTCCTCTCATTAAGTATGACAAGCACCTCAAGTACCTTAGCCATCAAGCATGACAAGCACCTCAAGCACCTTAGTCATCAAGCACGACAAGCACCTTAGTCATCAAGCACGAGAAGCACCTCAAGCTTAGGTTGGGTTCCCACCTTAAGCTCAGCCCTAGCTTGCCTAAGGTCAAAGGAATTTTAACACTAACCATTGAAGGTCTTTAATGAAGCTAACCCTAAGGTCTTTTGAGCCCCATTAGATGCACATTTCTCTTTGATAGACTACCTCCTTTTGGACCCCTGTTGAGATGTTAACATCTCTCCTCTTGGTCCCCTTATGAGGTATGTTTAGAAGCACTTATTGCACATTGCTCTTTGATTAGACCATCTCCTTTTGGACCCCTATTGAGATGTAACCATCTCTCCTTTTGGTCCCGTGTTGAGATAGGTCTAGAAGCACATGTCTTTATTCTAACTCTTGTTCTCGTTTATTCTCCCACATTAAATGATCAATTTAATATGAGAAAATCATTGGGTACAGTTAGATATTATATTTTATGACAAGAGATAATTATAAAATGTTGTTGCTTGTTTTATCAGTAGGGAATTGCTCGCATAGCTATATGAGAATTCTAATAAAAATGGCAAGACGGTTAAGGTAAACTTGTATTAAACCGTGGTTATCACGGGATGTTCAGTACGTGTTATGTGTTGCTACATAAAAATAAATATGTTTATTGGTTGTAAGTGGGTGTCATATGAAATGCGTTGGCTTCTACTTGTGTGAGCTAAGCACATTAGGTGCTACAACGTGATAATCCTGAGTGGGATTTGATTTACAAAGACGAGTTAGATCATCATAGTGCAGCTTGCGAAGTGAAACAATTACAGGTTATGTGTGTATTTATAGAGTGATGTGATTACGTATATGGCATGGACATGATAGCAAACTACAAGCATACCAATTTGTAGTAACCGTCTTCAAAATGCGAAAATTACTTACGCAAACAAAGTGAGAGAATCCTTGTGGATCTAATACAATGTCTGGGTACAAAAATAGACTAAAATCATTGTCGTCGTTGTCAAGTCCCGTGGATGCCTGGCCTTGGGCGTCGTCGCACAAAGTATTGCATTAGTCATGGAAGAGTGTTGTGGATGTCCGCTTCTATAAGTAGTCTTGGGCGGGGGGGGGGCACTGTTGTGGAGGTGTCAAATGCAACAGACTAGGGGGAAGAGAGAGAAATGAAATAAAATGTTACATTAAACGGCTTGAAAGGCCAAAATTATATTTTGAGTCAAAACTGATGCAATCAGTGTGAATCTAAACCAATGTTTGGGTACTAAAATAAAATGAAGTAAAGTGAAAGACTAAAATTAAAACCCTAAAAGCATCAATCTAAAATTCTCAGCATCGTCATCGATTTTCTTGGATGCCTGGCGGCAGGCGTTTATATTAGAAAGTATTGCAATGGTTGCTGAAGAGCTTCCTCAATGTCCGTCGCGATAAGGAACTCTAGTGGGAGGGGGAAGAGAGAAATGAAATGAATTGTTGTATTAAACGTCTTCAAAAGGCCAAAATTAAAGATGAGGCCAAATTGATACAATCCATGTGAATCTAATAATCTAATCCAATGTTTGGGTACAAATGAAAATGAAGTAAAGTAAAAAAAAAAGAAAAAAAAATCGTTGTCAGCATCATCAATACCCGCCTCTGTAAGTAGGCGTACTGGGAGGGGGGAGAGAGAAGAGAGGTGCAAGGCGTTTTGCTGGTTGGAGGTGTCTGCTGGCTTCTTGCCTCTTGACAATGCCACTATCGATTGTTGCTTACCATCTACAACACCCGCTTATCTCGCCACTAGGTTGCCATGCACGCCATGATCAGCTGCTTCACTCCGTAGAACGAGTCGAAGTTGTTGCGTAGCTCAAGGTGTTGGAGCATGGGCGAGGCACGCTCAAGGTCTTCCCACCCACTAGGTGGGGTTGCAATATGGTGGGTGAGGACTGAGAGCGAGAGAGAGAGAAACAGGGTTGGTCTACTAAGACCGGAGAGAGAAGAGAGATATAGGGAGATAAAGAGACAGCGAACGCTGCTCTGTACATCGAAGGTGTGTGTGTGTGTGTGTGTGGGGGCGGTTGATGAGAGTCGAGAGAGAAAAACATGGATAATTTCAGCATGCGCAAAAAAAAAAAAGATATTGGATGGCCGATATCACAGAGAGGGAGAGAAACATTGATCGACATGGATCAAAGAGAGAGGGGTGTGTGTGAGGGACCACCAGTGGGCCAAAGAGAGAGAGAGAAAGAGAACCGCTGCATGGAGTTGGAGGAGTCAGGGAATAAGAGAGAGATTTGGTTCGCCACTCGAAAGAGAGAGAGTTGTCAAGGTTGGTGTGCGCCAGTGATTTGCAGAGGGAGAGAGAGAATATTTGATGGCTGTCAAGAAAGAGTAAAATAATGCAATGGTGAATTTTGGGGTGGCAAATATGGATGCCTATGCATGGGAGAAGGGGTAGATGGGTGGTCGAAATGCAAAGGGTAGCAACTGCTGCATGGGACAAGCAACAAACGCCAGGCATATCGCAAAACGCTAAGGGCCGTTCGTTTGAGAGTGTGCATGGTGGTTGGGTGGTTGCAGTAGGGCTTCTCGGCACTCGTTATGAGCCTCGTTAGTGTGCTATGCAAAGTTTTTTTAAAAATAAAAAACGATGATTATTGCCATAGGTACGCAATGCCACCATGCAAAGTATAAATAAATAAAACCAAAAAAAGTGTAACTGTTGTAGGTGCTACATCTATCGCCCGTGGGTTGCATGATTCTACACTCCGTGTGATAATCTTCTTCAATACCACGGGAATCAGCATCTGAGAACTCAGAGTGGGTGTTCTACTGAGGATGGCTAGGCCACGTCAAGGAGGTTGTTGGTAGGTAGTAGCTCTGCTGACGATGTGCCCTTGTGTTTGTTGTGTGTGTTGTTTGCTACAACACGAATTGGCGGTGAATTGGCTATCGATGTAGCATGCAATCTGATAGTTGAGGTCCTGAGTTCAAAATGTTGTGCTGTGTTGTTTGCTACCACACCAATGCTATTTGCACCATCGTGAACTCCCCTTCATTTTGTGTTTTTCTTCTTGCTTTCAACTTAACCATATGCTCTTAGCCATTTCCTTGATTCTCCTGCTACCATTTCAAGGGAGAGAAATCCAATGAAAACACACATCCTAATCTCTTTGAATTCTTAGTAATCTCTATTTAATAATGTCCAATCTTTTATGATAAGTCTCTAATTGATCCAAATCAATACAGTACCACAAGAATATGAAAATCAACACATGATGATCTCTTTAATGCTAGAAATCGAAGCATATAGATCAAATTTTGAATAACTTAGCTCTTCGTGATCGCATGTCTTTGCAAAACATCATCATGGTTTTGTTTTATATATTAGGTCTCCATTAATATGGATGCCACGTCTCCAAGAGCGTAGCCCTTTGCTCTGGTACCACTGCTACAGACGGAGGCGCGATGTGTCTGCAAATTACATTAAATAGTAACACGTTATAGACAATAAAACAATAAATCTGCATACCTACACAATCGTGTGCGCATACGCAATAGCAAATCTGATATGAGAGAGGTAGAGAGCGGGAGGGAGCGAAAGAGCACGTGCAAACGCTACCTCCTAGACCGGAGTGCTACGCCGGCACGGCGAGAGAGAAGAGAGGAGAAGGAGAAGAAAATACACAGACACTGGGTGCAGTCTCCGTCCGTGCAAGAGTGACCATTTCCCTCTTGCACGTATTTAATTTATAGATTTCTTGAATGGTCAAAGTGAGTACAAACTGGCCGGCCGGTCATAAATGGCCAAAGCTCGTAAAAGAGCATTTGAATAATAAAATGTACAATATATATATTTGTTCACATAGGCGTAGATCGATCAAGCCTTTTCCACCGCAATAAATAATAAAATATGAATTCCATAACAATTCACCTCATGTTACTAAGGAAGGGGGAAGCAGACCCTCCCATCGTGTGTGTATGTATGTGTATATTGCATGCACATACACACAAAAAGCAAGATCATGGATTGAGGAGATGAGCAAGAGAAAAAGTTTCATACTGTTTTTGCTTGTTGAAAGGGTATGCACATTACAATGAGGCTTGAAGGAAAGCTCTATATCCGAAAAGATAGGAAGCTACCCAAGCCTCCTCTTACATAAGTGCAAGCTCTCAGCGTAGAAACACTCTCTTTCTATTTGCTTTGCACTCGTATATAGGTATAGCTTCATTTAACTACGTCACAAGCCCTACTTTTGTACATTCGATGTAGTGAAAGGAATCTTCCTTCCACATTAGATTTCTTTGTTGCTTCATTGCTTTCTGTATTCTATGTGTGTGGTCATGATATCCATTCTCTTATCGGTGCTGTGGGGTAGAATGATGTGGACAAAATACAAAACAATCCAACTAATGATTCTACAAATGTATGCGTAGGTGAACCGATGTTTGTAGAAAACCTTTAGTGTATTTTCAACTAGATAAAGTTGTTGAGTCATGGCTAGATTCCAAGCTTGCCCAGAAGAAAACTAGTAAAATTTTATAATCATGCCGCTTCGAATTTCAGAAATGTTGGTTGAGAGGGATGAGAAAAGGAAACATCTTGCCTAGATTTTGGGGAAAATAGTGTGCAATTGGTAAAGATATGAAAATTTCCTTTTGGAAAATTCATAAAAGGGAATAATGTATGTTTGCAAAAACGAGTTTTTCCCGATGTGTGTTCTTTTTCTCTCTGATAGAAACAAGTTATTGGTGAGCCCTATGAACGGAGAGAGAGAGAGAACCCAGTGTCGCTCGCACGACAGACAGAGCAGTTGCCCAGAGAGAGAGAGAGGCCACGACTTCTACCAAAAGCAACCGGCCCCTTCACACTTTTTTATCATAAGAGAGAGAGAGAGAGAATCTAGGAGGGAATCTCAATTTTCCTTTTTTCCTTCGTTAGCGTAGAAGGCAAATTTTCAGTTCTAGCTCCACGTTCGTCCACCTGGCATCCAAAAGCTCTAAAAAAAACAGCGCTCCTCCTCCACGCGCAGCTTACGTGCATTGTCACCGGCCAACATGGCCGCCGTCAGACCCTTGCATCGCAAGAGCACTGACTCGGCACCATCGCATCCGCAGTCCGTGCTCACCTCCACGTGAAACGTCCATGTCCCCGGCCCTCTCTGCTCCTTCGTCTTGGCTGTCGTCAGACCCTCGCATCGCAGGAGCACTGACTCGGCACCACCGCAGCTGGTGAGCACGAAGCTCTAAAAAAAATAGCGCTCCTCCTCCACGCGCAGCTTATGTGCATCGTCACCGGCCACCATGGCCGCCGTCAGACCCTCGCATCGCAGGAGCACTAACTCAGCACCACTGCAGCCGCAGTCCGTGCTCACCTCCACGTGAAACGTCCATGTCCCCGGCCCGCTCTGCTCCTTCGTCTTGGCCGCCGTCAGACCCTCGCATCGCAGGAGCACTGACTCGGCACCACCGCAGCCGCAGTCCGTGCTCACCTCCACGTGAAACGTCCATGTCCCCGGCCCGCTCTGCTCCTTCGTCTCCGTTACCATTCTTTTTTCCACACAAAGAGCGATGCAGTAGTCGCAACTGATGGGCAAGCAACTCCTCCTATATCCGCATGCACCAGAAAGCTCTATTGTGTTTTCAGTCCTCTCTAGATGAAATCGCCTATGCATGCATCTTAAAGGCATGTGACTCTACGCAACCGGATGCGAAGGCAAGTCTCCAGATGCATCTTGCACCTTGAAGGCCTATACCCTTCCACAAGACGTTGACATGGATGAAAGTTTCCCCCTGGATGAGATAATTCATGATGAGAGTGCTATAGTCAAGGGTTGTTCAAAAAGTACAAGATACAATGCCTGGCATTGTCTTGGTCAATATGTATGCCACTTGTGGTGTGCTTGAGAAAGCACGAAAACTACTTGAGAAGCTTCTTGTCCAGAATATCGTCTCTTGGAATCCACTGATTGAGGGATATGCCCAACAACGGCGGAGCCAGCAAGCTCTGGATTGTTTTCAATAGGTGCAAAGAGAAGTCCTCCCTCCAGATGCAACCACATAAGCGTCCATCTTGAAAGCACACAAGAGGCTGGTTTGGGCTTAAAAGTTCACTTTGATATTGTTAGTAAGAGGCCGTTGCAAAAAATTGCCATGCTTGGCAATGCCTTGGTCGATATGTATGCCAGATGTGGTGCCCTGTGCGGGATGTCGTCTTTTGGAACGCACTGATTGCAGGATATGCCCAACAATGGCCAGGCCAGCAAGCTCTGGATTGTTTTCAGCATGTGCAAAGCGAAGGCCTTTGTCCAGACGCTATCACCTACGTGTCCATCTTGGAGACATGTCACTCTATGCAAATTGCTTTGGAAAAGAGATGGCGTGCTTGGCAGTGCCTTGGTCAATATGTATGGCAAATGTGGGACACTTCAGCAAGGGTTGTTTATAAAACTTGTCGTGCTTGGGAATGCCTTGGTCGATACGTGAATGTGGTGCACTTCAGAAAGCACAAAATGAGCTTGAGGAGCTTATTGCCCCAGTGCATTGATTGCGGGATAAGCGCATCAGGAGCTGGGCCAGAAATCTGTTGGCTGTTTTCAATGGATCCGAAGCGAGGGCCTCTCTCCAGAAACAATCACATAAGCGTGCATCTTGAAGCCATGTGTGTGTACGCAAGATGCCGATATGGGCTTAAAATTTCGCTTTGATATTGTTAGTGGCAGAAACCTGCTGGGCCTGCCAATGCCTTGGTTGATATGTACGCCAAATGTGGTGCTCCTGTGCGGGATGTCGTCTTCTGGAATGCACTAATCGCAGGATATGCCCGACAGCAGCCGGGCCAGGAAGCTATGCATTGTTTTGAACAGGTGCGAAGCGAGGGCCTTTCTCCAGATGCTATCACCTACGTATGCATCTTGCAGGCATGTGGCTCGATGCAAGATGCTATGTAAAAGAGATGGCATGCTCGGCACCGCCGTCATTGATACATACGCAAAATGTGGGACACTTCAGCTAGGACTTTTTCAAAAAGTTGTAGTGCTTGGCAATGCGTTGGCTGATACGTATGCTGAATGTAGTGCACTTCAGAAAGCACAAAACGTGCTTGCAGAGCTTCTACTCTCGAATTCCGTCCCCTGCAGTGCATTGATTGCGGGAATATACGCCAACTATGGGGCACTTCAAATACGGCTTGAGAAAGCACGAAAACTACTTGAGAAGCTTCCTGTCCGGAATGTCATCTCTTGGAATGCGCTGATTGAGGGATATGCCCAACAATGGCCGAGCCAGCAAGCTCTGGACTGTTTTCAGCAGGTGCAAAGAGAAGGCCTCCCTCTAGATGCAACCACATAAGCGTGTATCTTGAAAGCACACAA
Source organism: Adiantum capillus-veneris (assembly GCF_014529385.1). Classification (NCBI taxonomy): domain Eukaryota; kingdom Viridiplantae; phylum Streptophyta; class Polypodiopsida; order Polypodiales; family Pteridaceae; genus Adiantum; species Adiantum capillus-veneris. Next base: position 184,924 of record NW_028221432.1, read on the forward strand.
GACGGTGGTTTGGGCTTAAAAGTTCACTCTGATATTGTTAGTAAGAGGCTGTTGCAAAAAACTACCATGCTTGGCAATGCCTTGGTTGATATGTATGCCAGATGTGGTGCTCCTGTGCGGGATATCGTCTTCTGGAACGCACTGACTGCAAGATATGCCCAACAACGACTGGGCCAGCAAGCTTTGGACTGTTTTCAGCATGTGCAAAGCGAAGGCCTTTGTCCAGACGCTGTCACCTACGTGTGCATCTTGCAGGCATGTCACTCTATGCAAATTGCTCTGGAAAAGAGATGGTGTGCTTGGCACTGCCTTGGTCAATATGTATGGCAAATGTGGGACACTTCAGCAAGGGCTGTTTATAAAACTTGTCATGCTTGATATTGCCTTGGTCGATACGTGAGTGTGGTACACTTCAAAAAGCACAAAATGAGCTTGAGGAGCTTATCGCCCCAGTGCATTGATTGCGGGATAAGCGCATCAGGAGCTGGGCCAGAAATCTCTTGGCTATTTTCAATGGATCCGAAGCCCTCACCTCTTTCTAGAAGCAATCACATATGCGTGCATCTTGAAGCCATGTGTGTGTACACAAGATGCCGATATGGGCTTAAACTTTCATTCTGATATTGTTAGTGGTAGAAACCTGCTGGGCCTGCCAATGCCTTGGTTGATATGTACGCCAAATGTGGTGCTCGTGCGCGGGATGTCGTCTTTTGGAATGCACTAATCGTAGGATATGCCCGCCGACAACAATCGGGCCAGGAAGCTATGCATTGTTTTGAACAGGTGCGGAGCGAGGGCCTTTCTCCATATGCTATCACCTACGTATGCATCTTGCAGGCATGTGGCTCGATGCAAGATGCTCTGTAAAATAGATGGCGTGCTTGGCACTGCCTTCGTTGATACGTACGCAAAATGTGGGACACTTTAGCTAGGACTTTTTCAAAAAGTTGTAGTGCTTGGCAATGTGTTGGCTGATACGTATGCTGAATGTAGTGCACTTCAGAAAGCACAAAACGTGCTTGCAGAGCTTCTACTCCCGAATGCCGTCTCCTGCAGTGCATTGATTGCGGGAATATACGCCAACTATGGGGCACTTCAGATACGGCTTGAGAAAGCACGAAAACTACTTGAGAAGCTTCCTGTCCGGAATGTCGTCTCTTGGAATGCGCTGATTGAGGGATATGCCCAACAACGGCCGAGCTAGCAAGCTCTGGACTGTTTTCAGCAGGTGCAAAGAGAAGGCCTCCCTCGAGATGCAACCACATAAGCGTGCATCTTGAAAGCACACAAGACAGTGGTTTGGGCTTAAAAATTCACTCTGATATTGTTAGTAAGAGGCCGTTGCAAAAAACTGCTATGCTTGGCAATGCCTTGGTCGATATGTATGCCAAATGTGGTGCTCCTGTGCGGGATATCGTCTTCTGGAACGCACAAACTGCATGATATACCCAACAACGGCCGGGCCAGCAAGCTCTGGACTATTTTCAGCATGTGCAAAACGAAGGCCTTTGTCCAGACGTTGTCACCTACGTGTGCATCTTGCAGGCATGTCAGTCTATGCAAATTGCTCTCGAAAAGAGATGGCGTGCTTGGCACTGCCTTGGTCAATATGTATGACAAATGTGGGACACTTCAACAAGGGTTGTTTATAAACCTTTTCGTGCTTGGGAATGCCTTGGTCGATACGTGAATGTGGTGCACTTCAAAAAGCACAAAATGAGCTTGAGGAGCTTATTGCCCCAGTGCATTGATTGCGGGATAAGCGCATCAAGAGCTGGGTAGAAATCTCTTGGCTGTTTTCAATAGATCCGAAGCGAGGGCCTCTCTCCAGAAGCAATCACATATGCGTGCATCTTGAATCCATGTGTGTGTACGCAAGATGCCGATATGGGCTTAAAATTTCACTCTGATGTTGTTGGTCATGGGTTGCTGCAGAAAACCGTTGTGCCTGGCAACGCCTTTGTTGGTATGTATGCCAAATGTGGTGCTCTTGTGCGATATGCCCAACACGATTGTGCCAAAGATGCACATTGGATGCAAAGGGAAGGCATGTTTCCATATGCAAAATGACATGCTTGGTGGCGCTTTGGTTGACTTATTTTACGAGAGGCGAAGTGAGGGATGCTCACCATACAAAGTCTCTTGGAGTGCTCTTATGGCCCTAGGTTGCTTTAAACAAATGCAAAGAGAGGGTTTCTCACATTGAGATTGTTGATAGCAGATTGGTGGTGAAAAAATATTGTACTTGGCTATGCTTTGGTCTACTTGTATGTCAAATGTGGTTCTCTCATGAAAGGAAAAAAAAGTCTTGATGGGCTTTCCCTGCAGAATGTCATAACCTCAAACGCATTGATTGCTGGATATGCCCAACCTCATTGTGCTAGGGTAGCTCAGGAAGCAGCTGCAAACGGAAGGCTTTTCTCCAAATCCATTATCTATGCTTGCATCTTGAAGGCCAATGTCCTTATGCAAGCCATTGACATGGGTGACAAAATCAATGAGAAGTTACGACAAAATCAATGAGAAGATACCTGGTACGGCGCCGTTCATGAAGGATGTCATGCTTGGTTGATATGTGTGGTACTATCACGAAAGCATAAAAAGATGAAAAGTTCTTGATTGGCATTCTGTCTGGAATGTCATCACCTACAACATATTGGGTGCTAATATGCATGTCGCAAGAAATCTCTTGATTGTTTTTACGGAACCTAATACATTCACCTATGCTTGCACCTAACTTGAAGGCTTGTGGCCTTATGGAATACTTTCACATGGGTATTAGAATTCATGATGTGATTGCTAGTCAGGGGTTGTTGGGAGTACTATGTCATGCTTGGCAGTGGTTTGATCAATATGTATACCAAATATGGTGTCCTCACAATAGCACAAAAACTTCTTGAAGGACATCCTCCCTGGGATGTCATCTTTTGTAGCAGGTTAAGTGCAAAAGATGTCCAACATTGTTGATGTAAGGAAGTCCATCGATGATAGACATTCAATTGTGCGGTGAGTAAGCAGTATCATTTTTTTATTCTTGACACTGAGAACGCAGTTAATGAATGCACTGAGAATTGCACGCTGTGGTGGGAATGGCACATTCCCTCATATTATAAAAATTGGGGAGGACTGTGCAAACTCCCCCATGCAAGGAGACTTGCATGTTTTCTTTTCTCCGAAACATAAAAATGGAACAACAAACAATTAATAACATTGACATCTTATATGATCGTAAACATTGAGGTTGACAAGACTCTAACCCTCCTTGTGGTTTTCTGCGAGGTACCCCTCTGAAACACTACGATTAGTATCCGATTTTTATGAGGTGCACCTCTGAACCACGACGATCGATATCCCAAACACGCTTTCAGGTAAAAAAATCTAACACGCTTTGATGAAAAATCTCTCTCTCTCTCTCTCTCTCACTCTCTGTTTTCTCTAAAAAAAATTAACACCTCGAAGGCTTGTGGCCTTATATGAGATCTTCAAACACAATTCATTTTATCAGTTTTTGACTAACAAAATCTAGGCAACAAGCAATATTTGGAACACAAGTCAAGCAGAGCATGACGAGGAGTTAAAAGAAATGGGTTTTTCTTTTCTAACCGGATTGATTCCAAGATATATCCAATCTGCTTGTGGCAAGAAAGCTTTGGGTTGTTTTTACTAGATGTGAAGGAAAGGCTTGTCTCTAATTTCAATCACGTACACTTCCACCTTGAAAGCTTGTGACCTTATATGAGATCTTCAAACACAATTTGTTTTCTCGATTTTTAGTTAGTAAAATCTAGAGAACAAGCAATATTCAAAACACGTCATCCATAGACAAGCGGGGTGTGATGAGGGGTTAAAGGCAATGGGTTATGCTTTTTACACCAGAATGATTACAATATATACTCAGCATGGTTGTGGCAAGCCTAGCTCTGAGCTGATTTTACCAGATGTGAAGGGAACGCCTCTCTCTAATTGCAATCACCTATGATCCACCTCGAAGGCTTGTGGCCTTACGCAAGACCTTTACATGTATGATTTCTTAATTCACGATAAGATTGCTAGCCAGGGGCTATAGGAGCAAGATACCATGCTTGATGGTGTTTTGATCTATATGTATGTAGTCATGTAGGCGAGGTTGAGGACGCATGATGCCATTTCAAGTCCATACGATAGGACCATAACTTAGAACCTATCTTACGCCACTATAATTCTATGGTGGATTTCCTTAGTAAAGTAGGACTTTTAAAGTAGACAGAGGAGCTAATGAAAAGTATACCATTTTTTTGGATATTATCAAATGCCTCTTGTAATACACATAACAGTGTGACATTAGGAGAACGTTGCTTTGATTGAGTGCTCGATAAAGGCGGTTGGGAGGTGGTTGTTCAACTTCTGATATATTAATGTCTGGCATCTATGCCACTGTAGGCATGGAAAAAGGATGTGGCAAGAATACAAGACATGAGAAGGTTCTCAAAAGTATGGAAAAATGATACTACAAGATTTATGTGAATGGTGTATCACCATCAAGATGAATATTGTCTGACCTCCTGTACATGAGAGACATTTCAGATCAGCAAGTGAGATGAAGGCTTCTCTTTCGACAAAGTCCCTTGTTGAATCTTCAAATGACACAACCATACCCACACAAATGACAAGAATGAAGACAATAGAGTGAGATTGAATCAAAAAATTAATACAATCTAAAAGGTAAGAACATATTTAGACATATCAACATTGGGACATGAACATCATGGAGCTGTCAAAATAGGATTATGTCAACTCAAGGTAATAGGATTTGTGAAAAACAAAGCACAAGCTCTCTCTCTCTCTCTCTCTCTCATATTCTGTTGTTTTCTCTTGCCCTCGACTCACTAGTTCAATTCAATACAAACGCGGCTCACGAAAATGCGGCTAACGAAGCACTCTAGTTTTTCTTAGTGTGGTGCACACATAGAGTGGGAACAATTATTGCTACATTAATCCGACCAAGAACTTACTACGGAGAAATCTTCGGCTTGCTATAAAATTGCGTGGTGCAAAATTTTAACCAGGTGGTGATCATAGAACGATGAAGATCGAACGAATAGCGAGGCGGCTGGTGAGGCCAGCGAGAGCTGCAGAGGAAGAAGCGGAGTGGGTGACGCTGAGCAGTGCAGACTTTCTGGTGCCGTCCGTGCACGTTGAGTTGTTGCTGGCCTATGCGACTAGTGTCGAGCTCGAGGAGGGGCTGCGCAAGGCGCTGTCTGCATACCGCGAGTGGGCGGGCCGCATCGAGCATGTTCATCCCACCGCTGGCCGCCCCGCCATCGTCCTCAACGACGCAGGTGCTGCCTTCATCGAGGCCCGGGCTGATGGGCCTCTCCAGCTCATGCAGCCGTTCTTCCAAAATCCTTCTCCGCTGCTGCGCGACCTCATTCCCCCGCACTTTGGCGCTTCTGAGCTCCTCCTGATCCAGGTTACCCCCTTGTCACTGCATTCAGATTGTGTTTTCTTTGAACTTGCGTTTAGTCAAGCTGCGAGCGAGAGAGAGAGAGAGAGAGAGAGAGAGAGAGAGAGAAGAACAAGAGAAATTTTAACATCGACCTCAAAGATCTATCCGACGAGTCTGTGTGTGTGAGAGAGAGAGAGAGAGAGAGAGAGAGACGGGAAGTTTTTGATGTCGTAGGAAGATCTATGCGACTAGTTACTTGTTACTTCGTTAGCGTAGAAGGCAAAATAAAAAATCTTGCAAGACGTTTGTCCACCTAGCATCTCTTTTCAAAGTTTTGTTTTTGCTAGGCTCGCCTATCTTTATCGTATGCGCGCTTACAGCTTTTGCTTGCTCATTGTGTATCATTTTTCGTGGTTGATGAAAATCGTTTGGCAATGAAGCATTGATTGCAAGGTTGCACAACAATAGCATCTATGAGAGGCAACACCCGGGAGGGAGAGGGGTCGTACACAAAGTCGTTGGATTAGCGAGAGCATGCTATGTTGTCAGAAGGGCAAGCGGGGGAGGAATTAGTTTTGCAAGGGTACACCTGGCTCTTAATTGATACCTCCACGATCCACACTATCCTCCTCTCTCATGATTCTCTCTCTCACTCTACATACTGGATGCCTTTCATAATGCCAATTCTCAACCTTTTGTTAGTGTTGTTTAACAGGCAGCCCACTGAAGCCCATCCAAGAAGGCAAGAGCACACGATGCTTTGTGCATACAGTAGAGCAATATGCTACAATAATTCATTACTAGTCCGAGCTTGAAGGGTCGCACCGTTCCAAGCCAAGTGGAGGATGAGAAGGAAAGTGTGTTGAGACGCTCCTGGGAATGGTGCTGGCAGAACTCTCCAGATGCTATCACCTATATAAGCATCTTGAAGGCATGTGGCTCTACGCAAGATGTTGATATGGGCACAAAAATTCACAATTATATTGTTATAAAAATATTTTGTGCTTGGCACTGTCTTGGTCGATATGTATGATAAATGTGGTGCGCTTGAGAAAGCACAAAAATTGCTTCAAGAGCTTCCTGTCTGGAATGTCGGCAGTGATTGCAGGATGTTCGCAACGAGAGTTCTAGGCTATTTTCAACAGATTCAAAGCGAGGGCCTCTCTCCATGTGCAATCACCTAGGCCTGCATCTAGAATGCATGTCGCTCTACTTAAGATGTTGATATGGGCAGAAAACTTTACAATTAGTCGAAGACTATTGAAAAAAGATGTCATGCTTGGACACTGTCTTGATGGATGTGTATGTCAAATGTGGTGCGCTTGAGAAGGCACAAAAGGTGCTTGAGGAGATTCCTGTCCGGAATGTCGCCTCTTGGAATGCACTAATTGCGGGATTATATTGTTAGTCAAAGGCTGTAGAGAAAAGATGTTGTGCTTATCATTGTCTTGGTCGATATGTATGTCAAATGTGGTGCGCTTGAGAAAGCACAAAAAGTGCTCGAGGAGATCCCTGTCCGGAATGTCACCACTTCCAATGAATGCAGTGATTGCGGGATATGCACAACGAGAGCAGGGCCAGAAATCTCTAGGTTCTTTTCAACAGATGCTTAGCAAGGGCCTCTCTCCGGCTAAGCAATCACCTATGTCGCAAATTTTATTAATTGCAGGATAATTGCATTATGTAGCTACCTCTGCTAAACTCCTTGCTATGGAGAAGTGCTTTCAGCCGGGATTCAACGATATCAGCATGGATCTTGCTGCCTAAGCAAATAAGCAAAGGTCCTTAGGCACAAAACTACGGAACATGCTAAAATGGGCACAAAAATTCACAATTACATTGTTGAAAAAAGATGTCGTACTTGGCATTGTCTTGGTCCATATGTATACCAAATGTGGTGCACTTGAGAGAGCACAAAAATTGCTTCAAGAGCTTCCTGTCTGAAATGTTAGCATTGATTGCAAGATGTGTGCAAGAAGAGCAGGGCCAGAAAGCTCTTGGTTGTTTTCAACGGATGCAAAGCGAGGGCCTCTCTCCAAATGCAATCATGTAAGCGTGCATCTTGAAGGCATGTGGTTGTATGCAAGATGCTGATATGGGCTTAAAAATTCACTATGATATTGTTAGTCAAGGGTTGTTGCAAAAAGTTACCATGCTTGGCAATGTCTTGGTAGATATGTATGCCAAATGTGGTGCGGGATGTTGTCTTTTGGAATGCACTGATTTCAGGATATGCCCAACAAGGGCGAGCCCACAACAGGCGCTTGAGGAGCTTACTATTCGGAACGGTGTTAGCTGATTGCGGGATACACACAATAGGAGCAGGGACAAGAAGCTCTAGGCTATTTTTAGCGGATGCAAAGTGAGGGCCTATATCAAGATGCAATCACCTATGCATGCATCTTGAAGGCATGTGGCTCTATGTAAGATGTTGATATGCGCTTAAAAATTCACTTTTATATTGTTAGTGAGGGCCGTCACAAAAAAGTTCGTGCTTGGCAATGCCTTGGTCGATTGGTGCGGGATGTCGTTTTTTGGAACGCACGAACTGCAGGGTATGCCCACCAACAAGGCCCAGACCAGGAAGCTTTGGGCCATTTTCAGCAAGTTCTTGAGGAGCTTACTATGCACAACATGAGCAGGGACAGAAGCCCTAGGCTATTTTCAACGGATGCAAAGCGAGGGCCTCTATCCAAATGCAATCACCTACGCATACATCTTGAAGGCATGTGGCTCTACACAAGATGTTGATATGGGCTTAAAAATTCACTCTAATATTGTTACTCAGGGGCTATTGCAAAAAAAAAAATTGTGCTTGGCAATGCCTTTGTTGATACATATGCCAAATGTGGTGCGAGATGTCGTCTTTTAGAACACATTGATTGCAGAATAAGCCCGTAGGGCCAAGCCAGGAAGCTCTGAGCCATTTTCAGCAAGTGTTTGAGGAGCTTCCCATTCAAAACGGCATTAATAAATTGCGGGATATGCATGCTAGGAGCAGGGACAAAAGCTCTAGGGTGTTCAACGGATGCAAAGCGAGGGCCTCTGTCCAGATGCAATCACCTACGCATGCATCTTGAAGGCATGTGGCTCTATGCAAGATGTTGATATGGGCTTAAAATTTCACTCCGATATTGTTAGTCAGGGGCTATTGCAAAAAATTGACGTGCTTGGCAATGCCTTGGTCGATATGTATGCCAAATGTGGTGCGGGATGTTGCCTTTTGAAACGCATGATTTGTAGGATATGCCTGACAATGGCTGGACTAGCAAGCTCTTGGCTATTTTCAAGAGGTGCTTGAGGAGCTTATTATTGGTAAATGTGTTAATTGATTGCGAGATATGCACAACAGGAGCAGGGAGAGAAAGCTCTAGGCTGTTTTCATCAAATGCAAAGGGGCCTCTGTCCAGATGCAATCATTGACACGTGCATCTTCAAGGCATGTGGCTCTACGCAAGATGTTCATATGGGCTTAGAAATTCACTATGATATTGTTAGTCAAAAGTATTGCAAAAAATTGTCGTGCTTGAAAATGCCTCGGTTGATACATATGCCAAATGTGGTGCACTTTAGAAAGCACAAAACATGCCTAAGGAGCTTCCTGTCCCGAATGCCATCTCTTGGAGTGCATTGATTGCGAGATATGCACAAGAAGAGCAGGTCCAAAAAGCTCTAGCTAATTTTCAGCAGCTGCAAAGCGAAGGGCCTCTCTCGAGATGCAATCACATACGCGTGCATTTTGAAGGCATGTGGTTGTATGCAAGATGCAGATATGGGCTTGAAAAGTCACTTTAATATTGCTAGTAGTCAGGGGCTATTGCAAAAAATTGCTGTGCTTGGCAATGCCTTGGTCGATATGTATGCCAAATGTGGTGCGGATGTTGTCATTTGGAACGCTATTATTGTAGAATATGCCCGACAAGGGCCGGGGGCGAGGAGCCTTGGAATATTTTGAACAGGTGCTTGAGGAGCTTACTATTTGGAACAGCGTTAACTAATTGCAAGATACGCACAATAGGAGTAGGGATAGAAATCTCTAGGCTGTTTTTAATGGATGCGAAGTGAGGGCCTTTATCCAGGTGCAATCACCTACGCGTGCATCTTCAAGGCATGTGGCTCTACGCAAGATGTTGATATGGGTTTAAAAATTCACTTTGATATTGTTAGTCAAGGGCTATTGCAATTTTTTTTTGTGCTTGGCCATGCCTTGGTCGATACGTATGCTAAATCTGGTGCATTTCATAAAGCACATGACGTGCATTAGGAGCTTCCTATCTCGAATGCCGTCTCTTGGAGTGCATTGATTGTGGGATACGCGCAACAAGAGAAGGGCCAGAAAGCTATTGTCTATTTTCAGCGGATGCAAAGGGAGGGCCTCTCTCTAGATTCAATCACATAAGCTTGCATCTTGAAGGCATGTGGTTGTACGCAACATGATGATATGGGCTTAAAAATTCACGCTGATATTGTTAGTCAAGTGTTGTTGCAAAAAAATGTTGTGCTTGGCAATGCCTTGGTTGATATGTATGCCAAATGTGGTGGAGATCTTGTCTTTTGAAACGCATTGATTGCAAGATATGCCCAACAAGGGCCAAGAAGCTCTGGGCCGTTTTCAACAGGTGCTTGAGGAGCCTACTATTCGGAAAGGCATTAATTGATTGCGGGATACACACCACAAGAGCAGGGATAGAAAGCTCTAGGCTATTTTTAGCGGATGGAAAGTGAGGGCCTTTGTCCAAATGAAATCACCTACATATGCATCTTGAAGGGATGTGGCTCTACGCAACATGTTGATATGGGCTTAAAAATTCACTCTGACATTGTTAGTCAAGGGCTATTGCAAAAAATTGTCGTGCTTGGCCATGCCTTGATCGATATGTATGCTAAATGTGGTGCACTTCAGAAAGCACAAAACATGGTTGAGGAGCTTCATGTTCGGAATGCAGGCTCTTGGAGTGCATTGATTGCGGGATAGGTGCAATAGGAGCAGGGCCAAAAATCTGTTGATTGTTTCAGCCAATGCAAAGCGAGGGCCTCTCTCCAGATGCAATCACATATGCATGCATCTTGAAGGCATGTGGTTGTATGCAGGCACATATGGGCTTAAAAATTCACTCTTATATTGTTAGTCAGGGGCTGTTGCAAAAAACCGTCATGCTTGGCAATGCTTGGGTCAATATTTATGCCAAAAAATGTGGTGTCCTATGCAGGATGTTTTCTTTTAGAACACATTGCTTGCAAGATATTCCTGAGAAGGGCCAGGCAAAAAGGCTCTGGGTTGTTTTGAGCAGGTGAAAAGCGAGGGCATTTCTCTAGATGCTATCACTAACGTGTCCATCTTGAATGCAAATGGCTCTATGTAAGATGCTCTTGAAAAGAGATGTCGTGCTTGGTGTGCTTGGCATTGCCTTGTTCGATATGTATGCCAGATGTGGTGCACTTCAAAAAGCACAAAAATTGTTTGAGTCCTCATGATGGTCTTCATGCATTTGAACTTGAAGCAGGTGCTCAAAAGAAGGATTTGTTTCAAGTTAACAATGAGCTGTGTTGCTTCACATCAGAAAGTTGCATATTTAGAATCAGAATGGTGAGTGTACGTTGGTTGATATGTATGCCAATTGTGGTGCCAACAAATATCCATAGAGAGGCAAAAAATCCACTAATAACAACTCGGGAAGTAGCAATATTCTCGACACAAATCAAGAGTAGACATGAAGAGCATGATGTGGAGTCAAAAACATGGCAATGGCAAGGAAGTTATGAGATGTGTTCACCAAATACGAAGGGAAAGCCTTTCTTCTATTCAAATGCATTCACACATGCTTGCACCTTGAAGAGCCCTCTTGGCTCTTCCATACTAAAACTTGGTAACAGAGCTTTAGGCTTTGCAATGTCCACTCAGCCTCCTCATGTTTGTTTCGAGGTGTGCTCGTGTGGACATGTAAATTTGAAACCTCGTCTCTTAGAAAACGGGTTGATTGTAGGATGCTCGTTATGGCTGTGGCAAGGATACATTGTACTTCTTCACTGGTGGATGGGAAGGGAAGATCTGTCTTCAAATTCAAATCACCTATACTTGCACCTTTCAACTATGTGGCCTTACTTATAAGGAAATCAACATGGGTGAGAGAAATCGTGACGAGATCACCAGTCAAGTCTATTGGAGAAAGATGGCATACAATGGTTCTTGATTAATTTCTGGATAATAGTTGCAGACTCCACCCAAAGTTGCTTCAAATGATACTACAATGTTTATGTGAATGGTGTTTCACCACCAAGATGAAGATTTCTTGACCGTCTTGCCCATGAGAGATATTTTATATCAGTAAGAGATATTTCATCTTGGTGTTTCACCACCAAGATGAAGATTGCTTGACCGTCTTGCCCATGAGAGATATTTTCGATCAGTAAGGGAGGTGAGAGTTTCTCTTCCGACAAAGTCTATTGGGTTGTTGCGATGAACTTTTGGGCTAGTTTAAGAGAACGTCTCTCTCAAACACTTCCTCTAGTTTAGTCAGCTCCTAGCTCCTTGAAAGTATGTGGCCTTACACAACACCTTCAGAAATGAGAATCCATGAAGAGATTGCAAGATATACCAATGGGAGCAAACAAGCATCATGTCGGAAAAGCTTTAGCCCAACATCATCATGTTTGTTTACGACAATCAACAAATGGATGTTGAGATAGAAGGATACATAAATACTCTGAATTCTACACTCATTACTACCGACGTAGTGAAACAAACGCACTAAAAATTACATGCTGCCATGGGAATGAAATGTTCCCTCGTATTATGGAAATTGAAACTCAAGACGTAATTTGAGAAGGAATTGGGATAACCACTCTACCAAACCTCCCTCTCTCCCTCTCTCTCTCTCTCTCTCTCAGAATATTGGCGACCGTAGAGGATAAGGAGAAAGAAGTACAACTTATATTTGATTATTTATCTCTCTCTCTTTACACACACACACACACACACACACATATAATGGCTTCATGTGAAGCAATTCAAAGTTTTATATTTTGGAAGGCCCACGTGAGTTTAGACTCACCTTGTTTTAATTGTCTCAGTCAAACAATGATATCCAATGAGTCTTGAACTCAAGAAGATGGAAAAACTGATCCATCCAAAAAAAACAATCGCACCACAAAATGTACTCAAAATTAAGCAATACAAAGTTCTCAATAGAAATTGGTCCCTAGCCACTTATGAGTAGAGAGTTTTAGAAAACCCTCTTTATGACTCAGCTGAAGTAAAAATGATCCCACTTTTTACACTTGTACAACATGATATGACTAAAATTATTATGTCCCTAACTTATATATAATTTTGGGTATAGTTTCTCACCTTAAGAATAAAAAAACCAAACTTGGCTTCCTATAAGTACTTATATCTTTAAAGTCGCAATCAAAATGGCTTGTTTTCTCTTATATAAGGGCATATAAAGGAGTAGCCACATGTAATTCATTAGCAATAGGTGGCTTGTTTATATATATATATATATATATATATATATATATATATATATATATATATATATATATATATATATATATATATATATATATATATATATATATATATATATATATATATATATATATATATATATATATATATGTATGTATGTATGTATGTGTGTGTGTGTGTGTTTTTTTTTTTTTTTTTTTAAAGTACACCTATTGCAGAGAGTTTCTACTTCCTCCTTTCTATACACTTTTATCTCTTCCACCACCCCTCCATTCCCCCTTGAATTTTATATCACACCTCCTCCTTATGTTTAGTAAAGCCCTAGTAAAGAAGGAGAAATTATTGGGAGCCTAACCTAAATTATATGATCATGTAGACTCCCAAAGTACCGCCTTCCCTTGCACTTACATGATGCAATAAGCTTCCCATGGTGAATTCCTCAGGCTCCCTATCCATAAAATAGATACACTCACTAAGGGTACCTAAACGCATAATTTCAAGTTAAATCTCAAATAAATAATGAACTAAACCTAATTGGCTTTTAGAAAAATAAATTCCATTAACCGTTTTTCATGAAATTGTGTATCTACTCCTATTTTTCTATCTCCAAATTTAACTTAATTCTCTCCCCAAACATCTGGTTTTGAAAGCCCTAAATGTGGGACTTTCGTTAGAGAAAATAGTAGTTGTATATTCTTATGCAATACTCAAAAGTGCTCCTAACCACCTACTAGAGACAAAGTAACCATATAACTATTGCTGCTAAAATTGGTTGAGGGATCAACATTTTAATATGCTCTATCTTATCTGCTTCATATCGTACACACAAAGCTAAGGTTAAGCACAAATGTTCAACCTTTATTTTGGGAGAGCTTCGTGGTGAGCAGTATAGTTCAAATTTATCTTGGTTATGGAAGTTTACATTTTCTTAATTTGTACCATCAGTAAATTTTCAATTGTGATACACTTTTTGAGCAAGGTAAATATCAATCAATGCATACTATTGGTTGGAAGGTCTTAAGAGCTTCAAAGCTTGTGTTTCCTCTTCTTTACAGGTGACTAGGTTTACATGTGGAGGCATGACAATAGGTCTGGCATGGCATCATCAAGTAGCTGATGCAGAAGCAATGATGAGCTTTATGCATGCATGGAAACTTACTGTAAAGGGCATCGATCCACCTTCTTATTCTTCCCATGACCGTTCTCTGATGATGGCAAAGCATCCCCCACAACCAGCCTATGAGCATAAAGAGTTTAAGATGCCACAACAAGGAAAGAAGGACACAAAGTCAATACCATCAAAAAAGCAAGAACTAGTGGTAAAGAAGCTCCATTTTAGTGCACAGCTTTTGCAACAAATAAGAGAGGAGGCCAAAAGAGGAGGTGGGGAAGAGTACACAAGATTTGAGAGCGTGATGGGGCATCTATGGAGGTGCATAACAAAAGCAAGGGGGTTGGAAGAGGAGGACACAATTGAGGAAGGAGCAGGGGTGACAAGGCTGTCAGTAGCAGTTAATGCAAGGAAAAGGATGAATCCAAAGATAGAAAGCAATTACTTTGGCAATGTGGTATGTCCAATATGTGCAACTTCAAACTTTACCAAGTTAATAAGAGAGCCATTGGGTTATGCGTCAAACCTAGTCAAAGAATCCATAAAGCAAGTTAGTGAGGAGTATGTTAGATCAAGCTTGGATTACGTGGAACTAAAGGAAAGATGTCCATATGAAGGCAAACGGACTGATGGGAGTGTTTTGACCCCTAATTTGAGTGTCACTAGCTGGGCCACCTTGCCTCTCTATGAGCTTGATTTTGGTAGAGGATGTCCATTATTTGCAGGTAATGCTTTCATACCCTTTGAAGGACTTGTCATCATTCTCCCTCCTCCCCCTCCTAATGATGGTAGCCTTCATGTTGTTCTTGGACTCTTTGCCTCTGCCATGGATAACCTCTTATCCATGTATGACTCTATCTTTTAAGGAAGAGCCTCGACCTCTTATCCGTGTATGACACTATCTTTTAAGGAAGACCCTCTAGTGTTTTATATACACTTTGAGATCTTTGAGACTTTCTTATGATTTTGTGGCTAAATTTTGAAATAAATGACCAGTTATGTCAAGAAAGTACTTTTTCTTTGTTTTTAATGCCGACATTTTTGTTCTAGTTATAGATTGTTTTTTAGATGGTTTGTAGCTTCTTTGATAGGAAGTCCACAATGGGTGTTATGTATGTACACATGCAAACAATTGAGTGGTTTGTAATTTGAATGGGATTTGTGTGAAATAGATAAAATAGAATGCTAATTCGCTCCATTACACAGAAATAAAGAGTGACAATATTTCTTTAATGAAAATTGTATATCTTGACCTAAAACAGAGATGCATTTTAATCAAATTTTAGCAGTAACAATCCAGTTAACTTACTTGGTCTATCAAAGCAAAGTATTCTCAAACCCAAATTACTTCTCTTTTCTCCTAATCCTTGATTATTTCCAACTCTTACTTTAAAGATCTATAGAGGGTTCACACTAGTCTCATACGACCGACACTAGTAGCCTTAAGCTCAAAAAGGGGGAGTCGAGACTCCTACATGAGTCATCAAGCCTTGCTAAGTGTATACATCATGCTTTACATGAATCATTAAGCCTTGCTAAGTGTAAACAAGCACCCTTTGTATCAAGCTTTATTTTAATGCATTATCATCGTCATTTTCCTGCTCCATGGTGCCATAATCTTGTGTTCTTGCTTGGCGTGTTAATTAGTGATTAAGTCGAGTGTCATGTTAATCACCTATGAATTCCACTAGCCAATATACTAAATAGCATATCTCATCATGTAGCATCAGAGCTATAATTAGGGCAAGTATCTCTTAGCTCTAGATTAGATCCTAAGCATCGATAATTTTTTCCATGCTAGATCAAGTGATCCCCTCTCTTTCATCACTTGATTGATTCATAACTGTGTGCATTTGCATTTAGAGGAATAATTACATAGCCCTTATCTACCCACAACTACTTGAGAATCTACCCACAACTACTTAAGAAGAACTCCTAAGTACCTCAAGATGCAAGCCCCCATAGCAAAATTCATTGTTGCACCCAAATTAAGCTACCTTGCACAAACCCAAGCACCCAATACAATGCTTCTTTAAGCTTGGATTCAATGCAAGGATTGTTGCCCACCTCTAGGAAAACCCCTCTGCTTAATCAATTGCTCAAATCAGTCCGTAGAATGCTCAATTTCTATGCATCTATGCTACCACCTAAAATCATACGAGAAGACAAAATTTATGCACACACTTTGAATTGTCACAATTATTCTTGAAGGTAGCTACTCCATTCTAACTTGAAGGCATGTACAAATTTTGGCCTCGATTGGATACACGGAGAGCGCATAGCCTCTATTTAGCATAAGTCTACACAGCGCGCCATTTTTCAAATTTTTGAGCTCCCATTAAAAATTTAAGGATGTGTTTTCTCTTCAAGTTCACCTTGGTAATCCTTAGCTCAAGGTGGAGATTTTTTCCCTCTTCCCATTCATTATAAACCTGAGAGTGCTTTGTCATTTTTTAAACCTTTTTTTTTGGAAACTAGACAATGTGGGCACAATGTCCAGCACTCTAATTCAATGCAAGATCTTTCCCCTCATCACTACTTGTGACTTGCACTAAGAGAGCCTAGATAAGTTTGATAGGAATGGATTTCACCCTTGGCGAGCCAAGGTGAAAGTCTACCTCATGAAAAAGAATTTGTAAAACCACTAGGAGAGAATGGGGGAATAGAGACTAGGGCTAGCCAAGCCCAATTTCAAGAGAAGGATGAGTAGGCTTATAGCATACTATCTCGTACTCCTCACTTCCCTTGACAAAACTACATCCACTATCTTGATGAATGCAAGAACTCTAATGAAGATTGGGTCACCTTGGACAGGCACTTTGGAGCAAACGGTAATTGGTCTGAAATTGCACTCAAAATGCAATTCTATGGACTTACAATGGAACCAAGAGAGGGCATAGCATCCGTCATCAAGAGGATGAAGGGCATTTGTACTCAAATCACATACTTCCAATGCTCTATTGTGTCTATACTTCTCAAAGCTATACTTGACAATACCTTTGAGCAAATAGTGATAGTTCTCAGGGAGAAGGACCCTGTACCAATGTTGCACCCTTGTAATTCCGCTACGGGAAACTATCAAGGAGAGGGTCAGTTCTATTGTTCACCACCCAGTCATGTGAAGAATGAGTCTTGCCCCTCATTCTTGGACCTTTCATAGTGTGGCTTGCATGTCCACATTGGTCTGCCTGCCTAGGCACTACGACTGGGTGGTCTCCCCTTGAACCCCGCGTTCTCGGCTCTATGATCGATTGACCTAGACGTAGCCATTACAGGCTATGTGGCATTACCCCCTCCTTATAACGATTTTTTATCCTTGAAAACAACATGGGGACATCTCTTGGAAATCACACTTCGGCATTCCCAAGTTGCAGCTTCCTCGTCTAAGTCTGTCCACTTCACTATAGTACCTCTTGGTATACTTTATGACATGTTTGTTTATCTCGATACCCTAGATTCCTTTTTTATTCATGTGATACCTTTGGTGGATCTATCAAGTCAACCAAAACTTTAGAGAAACTACATTGTCCAAACCATGAATTGATCTCTTTAATTTACTAACATGGAAGATAGGGTGAACTTGAGAACTCTCCAGTAACTCAAGTTTATATGCTACGTCCCCAATTTTTTTAATGACTTTAAAGGTACCATGGTATCTAAGGGAAAGTTTATTGCACTTTCCCATTTTCATGGTTTTCAACTTTGCAGGAATCTTTAGGAAAACAAAGTCACCTTTTGCAAAGGTAACTTTTCTTCTTCCTTTATCAACATACGTCTTAGCACAATCTTGTGCACTATGAATGTTTTCCTTTGCTACTTGCAGCATATCATTCATATCTTCAAGGAAATCCTTGGCAAATTGAATTCTCTCGCTCTCTAGGCCTTCATCCATAGGAGATCTTGGGGCTGGAAACCTTACATCAACATGAATTGTATAGATCCAGTTGCTACATGTTTGGAACTTTTATAAGAAAATTCCAAAATAGGTAAATACTCTTTTGAGTTAGACTGCTTCTTACTTACATAAGAAAGCAAGTTCTAACATTTGGTTAACCTTTTTGTTTTGATCATCGGACCATGGATGATCTGTTGTGCTCAAACTCAAAGTAGTGTCTAGCTTCTTGAAGACTTCCCTCCAAAAATGACTATTGAACTTTCTATCTCTATTGGATGCTATATCTATGAGCACTCCATATAGCTTGTAGAGATGTTCAATAAAGATATTTTCCAACTCTGGCATTTTGATTGTTTTCTTCGTGGCAATAAAATTTCTCGTTTTGGTTAACATATCCACCACCAAAGTGAGTCATTTCCTCGACTAGTCTGGGGTAAACTAGCTATAAAAATCCATGAAAATGCTTTCACATTTCCCTTGAGGAATCTCCAAGGGGTGGAGTAGTCCCCCCAACCTTGAGATGCTCATGTTTGTTGACCTGACACTCATTGCATTTTATCACATAAGTCTGGACATCTTTGAACAAACTAGGCTAGTCAAATTGTCTTTTAACCAGTGAATAGGTCCTTTGAATCCCGGGATGATCAACACTTGGACTATTGTGACTTTCTTTTAGAATACACGCTTGAAATTCACCAATAGTTGGTACACACACTCTATCCTTGTAAAGTAAGTTCCCATTGTCAATGGAATAGTTAGCATAGTTTTCCCCTTGCCAAAGTTGTCAAATGTGATGATGAAGGGTCTACGTCAAAGCTCTCTGACCCCAAACTATACCCAAAGGTCTTGGTTACTCTCTCTGTACTAACTCTCGCTTTCCTACTAGTCGCACCTGCAGCTTGTCTCTCCAGACTAGCACTATGTGTTGACGAGAGAGGTGATCACATCTGTGAAGCCTGTGTGATCTCGTACAATGTGCCAGACTTTTGTGAAGGATGGATAGTGCTCATACAAGCCATGTAGTGACTCCAAGAACTCATTCTTGAAGAATTTGAAGCTTATTTCATTAATATGCGACATGCGATTCAGTGCATCTGTTGCTTTATATTTACCTCTCTAGTAACATATTTGAAGGTCATACTCTTGTGGGATCTCCGCCCACCGAGAATTTCTACCCTTCAATTTGTTTCAACTTAAAAGCCATTTCAAACTAACATGGTCGATTTGGACCTTAAAAGTGGCACCATATTAATAGTATCTCCTATTTTTAAGTGCATGTAATATAGCCAGAAACTCTCACTCATAGGCCAAGTAGTTATGTTGAGCACGATCTAACTTTTTGATTTCAAATGCAATTGGGCATCCCCTTTGCATAAGCACGGCTCCTACGGCCTGATTAGTTGTGTTTGTCTCCAAGACAAACCGTTCATTTGGATCCAGTATAGTCAATATAGGTGTAGCTACTATAGCCACCTTAATCTTTTCAAAGCTTTTATATTGGGCTTCCCCCCAACTTATATTTACTATAGACTAGTATATCATGTAGGAAAACTACTACAAATTTTGCTAAGTATGGACCTAAAATGTGTGCATGTCAACATGAAGAAGTTGTTCTCTGTTTTCAAACTTGAGCTCTCTCTATCTGTTGTCTAGAGAGTTGTAGTGTCACTCTCTCATGCTCCAAAAGCAACCACTCTCTCTCTCTCTCTCTCTCTCTCTCTCTCTCTCTCTCTCTCAGTGTGTGTGTGTGTGTGTGATAGGTTGCACCCAATCTCTCTATATGTGCATGGGAGTGTGTGTGTGCCCAGAGGGGTGCTCTGCACCCTCTCTCTCCTCCTTGCTCACTTGTGTTGGCAAGTCTTCCAATGCTGGGTTACTTTTATTGTAACGATATGATTATGTGTGCCTTGCATAGCTTTTGTCTTACGTTGGTAAATCCTTGGAGTAGGCTTTAGATAGCCTTACTCCAAGGATACATAAAAACTCTTATTGAGTTTTAGAGCTCCCAAGGCCTACTCTACAAATGCTAAACAACTTAATGGGAAATCTATCCCAAAAAAAAACTCTCCACAAAGCCCTATCCAAGTCCCTTTAAACCTTGAGATCTCGTAGGAGAGTTGCACACAATGGGAAAAGGGATGATGCCACCACCATGCTATTATACCAGTTGAAGAGTGCACATGCGTGGATGCATGAGTGTAGTGTTGTGTGAGGATGGAGAGCATGGAGTGGGTGAAGCACAGAGAGTAACTTATCCTCTCATGATATGTAGTCTATATTCAAGTAGAGAATAAGTGAGTAAGTAATGATGGGTTAGTAACGGGCGTTCGGTCAATTGGCATGAACCCCATCAATAACTCTTCCATATAATCTCCTTGTGGGATGGCTCTTGTCGTAATGCACACTCCTAGGATACACATATAGGGAATTGCATTCAGAGGGATTTGAGAGCTTTTTGGCCTTGCCCATGCCAAGCGTGTCTTGCAATCCGTGCACTACAAGAGTGACTAGAAAAGCCCCAAAAACAATGACTTGAAATCTCATGATGTAAATATTTTACATTGTCAATAGGTACAACTTACAATGCAAGGTTGGAGGATCACTAGTTTATCTCAGAGCATTCTAAGAGACAGTATTGTGAGAAGGAAGCTTCTTTGAGACATTAACCATTGTATTGAAATGTAGTGATGAATTTTATTTCCATTATCAATTAATCCAATCACAATAGATGGCATGCGTGTATCTAAGATTATTGTCTAGCATAGTATCCAACAATTGATACCCTAAAATCTACTAGTAAATGTCCCCTCTTTCACCTATGGCTACAATTGCAACACATGCTCTTAGAACATGCACATAGGTACATTTGAAGGTATCCCCTCTTGTTGCAAAACATTCTAGCACATGCTCAAAATG
Organism: Adiantum capillus-veneris; assembly: GCF_014529385.1. Lineage (NCBI taxonomy): Eukaryota > Viridiplantae > Streptophyta > Polypodiopsida > Polypodiales > Pteridaceae > Adiantum > Adiantum capillus-veneris. Next base: position 205,742 of record NW_028221432.1, read on the forward strand.
AGCAAATTTGTATGCTCTGCAATAAGGGATTTTGAAGTGAATATATCTCGAGAAGAAAGCTCTTGAAGAACATGTTTAGAGCGCCACATGTGGCATAAATACTATCTGAAAGAGCATTGCCAAGCATAATATGATTTCCCACAATCTTTGTCTAGCAACACCTTCATAAGCATTAATTCATAGATCACCAACTTCAATGGATGCACATGCTTTCAAATCCAAGCATAGAAGCCCATGTGTTGCATTGAATTACAACAAGCTAGACCTTTTGATCCTACCCTTATTGTCAATTTGAAGTGATCTTCAAAGCTAGATAGAGCCACATTACGCTTTTGCATGTTTCATGCAGTTACAAATGTTCACATATTTGTTGGGGGGAATTGAAGCATCCATAAATTAGCCAAATTTGTGCAAAACCACAAGGTCTTGAACTTAAATGTCTCCATTGGGTCTCCCAAAACCTTTCCACTAATTTTGAAAAGGTATTTTTCACAATGACGAAGCTTAGTTGACCCTATGACAAGTTTAGGTTGGATACACACTCCCTCTATGTCTGCTTGTCATTGTAGGGGATGTGTTGTAGCTCAATGCCTGGTAGAGCTTGAGTAGGGGTAGTTGCTGCTCAAAACTTTGTCCATTGTCTTTTTTTTTTAGTGAATATTCTTTTGCCAGTTGGCTACGTGGCTAAGCTTTGGTTGCTGGTGTCTAAGAAATTATAGCAACAAAGACACAAAGTGCATCCTTAATATTGCCACATTGCATCTACCCAAAACAGTTTAGAATAAGAAGATCATCAACAATTCGAATAAGAAGATTATCAACAAGCATTTTGAGCTTTTGTATATACACCACACTTGGTGTAGGATAACATTTCTTGCCAAGAAACTCCATTGAAATCTCTTCATGAATCTATTTACCCATGTCAACTTTTACAATATGCAACATGCCTTCAATATGCAAGGGTAGATGATTGCATTTTGAGAGAGGCCTTCGCTGTTATTTATCCCAAAGAAGTGCAATTTTCCTATTTTTTGAAGTACATCCATATTCCATTGTCTTGGGTTGCGGGCTCGTAGACTTTCAATTGCATGGATGTGTGAAGAAACAATGGGGTAAGGCCATAGGTGACATGCCATTGAATGAGCATGCAAGTAATTTTTGGTGGCACCTTTGCCCTTCAAATTTTGGTTGACAGCAATGCAGCCACGTGGAAGTATAAATCCTTTGGATATAAACTGTAGATATACTCAAGCACTAGGTGTACTACCTCAAAATGAAATGCATCTTCAAAAGTCTCATACTGGCAGTCCTCAATTCTTCTCTATCTTCTCCCAACAAAGGATGTAGGAAGCACATATAAAATTTTCAAAACATTTACCTGGCCATTTACCACTTTTGTAGAGAGAGAGTCCAAAATGGGGTGGCCAAAGAGGAGAGAGAGGGAGGGGGAAGGAGTTTTTTTCCCAAATTAAAAAATATTGCACTTTGTACCCACTATTATTACTGTGTACATTACACGACTAATTTTATCGCTATCTTTATCTCTCCCTGTTTTGACACTATAGTGTTCAAATTTGGGTACTTCTTTCTATTTAACATTTAAAAAAATTAAAATAAAGAGCATGATACTTTTCTTTCAAAAAATGGACATGAACAATGGTTATTTGAATAGATTAGCTTGCGCAAGATATATGGTCGCTCCGTCACAAATGATGGACCGCAAGTAGGACACTCATTGTGGCCCACCGACAATCAAAGATGCTCTTGAAGAAGCAGAACCCTTTGACATTCCAGCAGAAACCCTCAAGCCAACCAAAACTTGGGTGCAGGAAGCAGTACTGGAACAAGAGGGAATAAAGATCTACCAGGGGACTTTCAGAGATCCCCAAGAGCAAGCGGTGGATATACCGATGATCCCACAAGAATTGGTGGATTATAGCAGGTCAGAGAACATCAGCAGGTACCTGGAAAGGGCAGACTTGCACAAATTCTTCACCTCGAGACCATCAGGTGTAGATACAAGAAGAGTGTATGAGTTGGCAACCTCCATTCAGAAGGATGGGAAAGCCACATTGACAGCAATAGATGGAGAGAAAGTAGAGGTACAGATCACTCCACAGCTCATTGCAGATGCATTGAAGCTGCACAACAAAGGGAGCTCTGTCAGGGAAAGAAGGGAGGCTATAGAGGTTTATGGGTCCAAGAAACAGAATGCAACCTATGGAGATATGGCAGACCAAAGAGCGGCAACCCTTTGCCGACTGTACAACCAGTTTCTCCATATTTGCAGTAAAAGACCGCAAAAGTATACGACACCACCCCATGCCATTGCAACTACCATCACATGGGCATTGAAGAGCAATATTCCAAAAGAGGTGAATTACGCTCAACACATCCACGAGCAAGTAATTGCCATGCACAACGAGAAGCCAAAGTATATAGGAGGAGCTGAAGTTCTGACAAGAATAGCTTATGAAGCTATTAGAGCCAGAGATCAATGGCCAAAGGTTCCCTCCCAGAATGAGTGGCTTAGAGAAGCCGATGAGGAGGAAGAACAACGAAGTATCCAAGAGGCCGTCCACAAGAGCACGCAGGAAACTAGAAATAGTTTCAGAACCTGAAGAGGATGTGGATGACCACTTATGAAGAAAGCAAAGAAGAAGGTTGCTCCCAAGCAAAAACCAAAAGTCAGAA
>NW_028221432.1:208635-240064 GCF_014529385.1 Adiantum capillus-veneris
ATATCGTCTTTTGGAACGCACTGACTGTAGGATATGCCAAACAACGGTCGGGCCAGCAAGCTCTGGACTGTTTTCAGCATGTGCAAAGCGAAGGCCTTTGTCCACACGCTATCACCTACGTGTGCATCTTGCAGGCATGTCACTCTATGCAAATTGCTCTCGAAAAGAGATGGCGTGCTTGGCACTGCCTTGGTCAATATGTATGGCAAATGTGGGACACTTCAGCAAGGGTTGTTTATAAAACTTGTCGTGCTTGGGAATGTCTTGGTCGATACGTGAGTGTGGTGAACTTCAGAAAGCACAACACAAGCTTGAGGAGCTTATTGCCCTAGTGCATTGATTACGAGATAAGCGCATCAGGAGCTGGGCCAGAAATCTCTTGGCTGTTTTCAATGGATCCGAAGCGAGGGCCTCTCTCCAGAAGCAATCACATATGCGTGCATCTTGAAGCCACGCAAGATGCGGATATGGGCTTAAAATTTTGCTTTGATATTGTTAGTGGCAGAAACCTGCTGGTCCTGCTAGTGCCTGGTTGATATGTACGCCAAATGTGGTGCTTCTGTGCGGGATGTCGTCTTTTGAATGCACTAATCGCAGGATATGCCTGCCGACAACAGCCGGGCCAGGAAGCTATGCATTGTTTTGAACAAGTGCGAAGCGAGGGCCTTTTTCCAGATGCTATCAACTACGTATGCATCTTGCAGGCATGTGGCTCGATGCAAGATGCTCTGTAAAAGAGATGGCGTGCTTGGCACCGCCTTCGTTGATACGTACGCAAAATGTGGACACTTCAGCTAGGGATTTTTCAAAAAGTTGTTGTGCTTGGCAATGCCTTGGTTGATATGTATGCTGAATGTAGTGCACTTCAGAAAGCACAAAACGTGCTTGCAGAGCTTCTACTCCTGAATGCCGTCTACTGCAGTGCATTGAGTGCGGGAATATACGCCAACTATGGGGCACTTCAGATACGGCTTGAGAAAGCATGAAAACTACTTGAGAATCTTCCTATCCGGAAGTTCGTCTCTTGGAATGCACTGATTGAGGGATATGCCCAACAAGCAAGCTTTGGACTGTTTTCAGCAGGTGCAAAGAGAAGGCCTCCCTCCAGATGCAACCACATAAGCGTGGATCTTGAAAGCACACAAGACGCTGGTTTGGGCTTAAAAGTTCACTCTGATATTGTTAGTAAGAGGCCGTTGCAAAAAACTGCCATGCTTGGCAATGCCTTGGTCGATATGTATGCCAGATGTGGTGCTCCTATGCGGGATATCGTCTTTTGGAACGCGCTGACTGCAGGATATGCCCAACAATGGCCGGTCCAGCAAGCTCTGGACTGTTTTCACAGCATGTGCAAAGCAAAGGCCTTTGTCCAGACGCTGTCACCTACGTGTGCATCTTGCAGGCATGTCACTCTATGCAAATTGCTCTCGAAAAGAGATGGCGTGCTTGGCACTGCCTTGGTCAATATGTATGGCAAATGTGGGACACTTCAGCAAGGGCTGTTTATAAAACTTGTCATGCTTGGGAATGCCTTGGTCGATACGTGAGTGTGGTGCACTTCAGAAAGCACAAAATGAGCTTAGGAGCTTATCGCCCCGTGCATTGATTGTGGGATAAGCGCATCAAGAGCTGAGACAGAAATCTCTTGGCCGTTTCAATGGATCCGAAGCGAGGGCCTCTCTCCAGAAGCAATCACATATGCGTGCATCTTGAAGCTATGTGTGTGTACGCAAGATGCCGATATGGGGTTAAAATTTCGCTTTGATATTGTTAGTGGCTACGCCAAATGTGGTGCTCCTGTGCGGGATGTCGCCTTTTGGAATGCACTAATCGCAGGATATGCCCGACAACAGCCGAGCCAGGAAGCTATGCATTGTTATGAACAGGTGCAAAGCGAGGGCCTTTCTCCAGATGCTATCACCTACGTCTGCATCTTGCAGGCATGTGGCTCGATGCAAGATGCTCTGTAAAAGAGATGGCATGCTTGGCACCGCCTTCGTTGATACGTACGCAAAATGTGGGAGACTTCAACTAGGGCTTTTTCAAAAAGTTGTAGTGCTTGGCAATGCCTTGGTTGATACGTATGCTGAATGTAGTGCACTTCAGAAAGCACAAAACGTGCTTGCAAAGCTTCTACTCTCGAATGCCGTCTCTTGCAGTGCATTGATTGCGGGAATATACGCCAACTATGGGGCACTTCAGATACGGCTTGAGAAAGCACAAAAACTACTTGAGAAGCTTCCTGTTCGAAATGTCGTCTCTTGGAATGCATTGATTGAGGGATATGCCCAACAACGGCCGAGCCAGCAAGCTCTGGACTGTTTTCAGCAGGTGCAAAGAGAAGGCCTCCCTCCAGATGCAACCACATAGGCGTGCATCTTGAAAGCACACAAGACGCTGGTTTGGGCTTAAAAGTTTACTCTGATATTGTTAGTAAGAGGCCATTTCAAAAAACTGCCATGCTTGGCAATGCCTTGGTCGATATGTATGCCAGATGTGGTGCTCTTGTGCGGGATATCGTGTTTTGTACCTCACTGACTGTAGGATATGCCCAACAACGGTCGGGCCAGCAAGCTCTGGACTGTTTTCATCATGTGCAAAGCAAAGGCCTTTGTCCAGACGCTGTCACCTACGTGTGCATCTTGCAGGCATGTCACTCTACGAAAATTGCTCTCGAAAAGAGATGGCGTACTTGGCACTGCCTTGGTCAATATGTATGGCAAATGTGGGACACTTCAACAAGGCTGTTTATAAAACTTGTCGTGCTTGGGAATGCCTTGGTCGATACGTGAGTGTGGTGCACTTCAAAAAGCACAAAATGAGCTTAGGAGCTTATCGCACAAAATGAGCTTAGGAGCTTATCGCCCCAGTGCATTGATTGCGAGATAAGCGCATCAAGAGCTGGGCCAGAAATCTCTTGGCTGTTTTCAATGGATCCGAAGCGAGGGCCTCTCTCTAGAAGCAATCACATATGCGTGCATCTTGAATCCATGTGTGTGTACGCAAGATGCCGATATGGGCTTAAAATTTCACTCTGATGTTGTTGGTCATGGGTTGCTGCAGAAAACCATTGTGCCTCGCAACGCCTTTGTTGATATGTATGCCAAATGTGATGCTCTTGTGCGATATGCCCAACACGATTGTGGAAAAGATGCACATTGGATGAAAGGGAAGGCATGTTTCCATATGCAAAATGACATGCTTGGTGGCGCTTTGGTTGACTTCTTTTACGAGAGGCGAAGTGAGGGATGCTCGCCATACAAAGTCTCTTGGAGTGCTCTTATGGCCCTAGGTTGCTTTAAACAAATGCAAAGAGGGGGTTTCTCACATTGAGATTGTTGATAGCATATTGGTGGTGAAAAAATTATTGTACTTGGCTTTGCTTTGGTCTACTCATATGTCAAATGTGGTTCTCTCATGAAAGAAAAAAAAAGTCTTGATGGGCTTTCCCTGCAGAATGTCATCACCTCAAACGCATTGATTGCTGGATATGCCCAACTTCATTGTGCTAGGGTAGCTCAGGAAGCAGATGCAAACGGAAGGCTTTTCTCCAAATGCACTATCTATGCTTGCATCTTGAAAGCCAATGTCCTTATGCAAGCCATTGACATGGGTGACAAAATCAATGAGAAGTTACGACCAAATTAATGAGAAGATACCTAGTACATCGCCGTTCGTGAAGGATGTCATGCTTGGCCATGCTTGGTTGATATGTGTGGTACTGTCACGAAAGCATAAAAAGATGAAAAGTTCTTGATTGGCATTCTCTTTGGAATGTCATCACCTACAATGTATTGGGTGCTAATATGCCCGTCGCAAGAAAATTTAACATCTCGAAGGCTTGTGGCCTTATATGAGATCTTCAAACACAATTCATTTTCTCAGTTTTTGACTAACAAAATCTAGGCAACAAGCAATATTTGGAACACAAGTCAAGCATAGACAAGCAGAGCATGATGAGGGGTTAAAAGAAATGGGTTTTTCTTTTCTAACCGGATTGATTCCAAGATATATCCAACCTGCTTATGGCAAGAAAGCTTTGGGTTGTTTTTACTAGATGTGAAGAAAAGGCTTGTCTCTAATTTCAATCACGTACACTTCCACCTTGAAAGCTTGTGGCCTTATATGAGATCTTCAAACACAATTTGTTTTCGCGATTTTTAGTTAGTAAAATCTCTCTCTCTCTCTCTCTCTCTCTCTCTCTCTCTCTCTCTTATTTTCTCTTGTTTTCTCTTACCCTCGGACTCACTTCAATTCAATGCAAATGCGGCTAACTAAGCACTCTAGTTACCTTGATTATGTAGTATCGATTTTTAGCTTTAAGCATAGTTAGCTATGCCATGTGGCGAGAAGACATTGGGATGTGAGAGAGAGAGAGAGAGAGAGAGAGAGAGGGGGGGGAGAAGGGCTAGCCTAGAAGAAAGCAATAGCTTTAAAAAAAAGAGATGAAAGGGATGGCTCAAAATTTACACACCTAGCCTTCAATTCAATGCAAATGCGGCTAACTAAGCACTCTAGTTACCTTGATTATGTAGTATCGATTTTTAGCTTTAAGCATAGTTAGCTATGCCATGTGGCGAGAAGACATTGGGATGTGAGAGAGAGAGAGAGAGAGAGAGAGAGAGAGAGGGGGGAAGGGCTAGCCTAGAAGAAAGCAATAGCTTTAAAAAAAAGAGATGAAAGGGATGGCTCAAAATTTACAACACCCTAGCATATAGTTAATGCTTGAAGTAGGCTCGGTGAGGCGAAGGGGGGGGGGGGGGGGGGAGAGAGAGAGCACTTCTTTCTTGCATAGGTAATTGTAATTTACCTTGCTTGTTTTTCCTAACCACCTCTGATTAATTGATGAGACGATGTTAGTAATACATGGTTTACCCCTCTCTCTCTCTCTCTCTCTCTCTCTCTCTCTCTCTGTGTGTGTGTGTTTTTTTTTTTTTTTAACCTTTCTTGCTTTTCTTTAACCACCAAGCGATGATGTTGTATAATTTGAGATCAATCATGTATCAATAACGAGACTACAACTCACAAAGCTCTGCGTCCTTGATTGTGTCGGCTCACTGCAGGTCGAGCGCGCACCTGCGCGTACACATACACACAGATTACAACCTCAGAAAGGTCTGTGAAAAACACTAGGTGCAATGCAAAGGCCAGAGAGAGAGAGAGAGAGAGAGAGAGAGAGAGAGAGAGAGAGATTGTGCGGGCTCAGTGCAGGCTTGAGAGAGACAGCTCTGCGCTGTTTTTAGCAGTGCTAAATGAAGGTCTTAGAGAGAGAGAGAGAGAGTTTGTGTCGGTTCACTGCAGACCGAACACACACACACACAGAGAGAGAGAGAGAGAGAGAGAGAGAGAGAGAGATTGTGCGGACTCACTGCAGGCCTGAGAGAGAGACCTCTGCGCTGTTTTCAACAGGTGCTAAACGAAGGTCTCAGAGAGAGGAATGAAATGAAATGATGTGTAATATTAATGTCTTCAAAAGGCCAAAATGACCTATGAGACCAAAAGGTTAAATGTCGTGAATCTAATGCCAGGTCTGGGTACAAAAAGTACAAAGAGCTGGAAAGAAAATAGTGGGTAGGGGTCGGATGAAAGCTGATACAAGGAAAATACAAACGGGTGAGCTGATACAATGGAGCTCTCTTACAGTCGAGGCATCATTCAATGTGCTCCAAGGTAGGCACGGGACGGCTCCTATGTCGCGCCAGTATGGTATGGATCCTCTGTTGCAATCTGTGTCGATGTCGAGAGGGCCCCCTCATCCGTGGGCGACCGGACCGCCCCAACTCTATCGCCCGATCAAGCAGTATGCCTCCTGGTGCCTCTGGTGTTGTTATGTTGTTGGGACTGCTCGGACTCCTTTGTCTGTGATGACTGAAAGAAATCTGTAATCTTTCGTTGTTGTTAGATCTCTCTCATTGTGCCCCTCTTCAAGAGCTTCTCTCTGTGTTTGTGAATTTCCAGTAGTATAATCCAAGGCATCTCTGATCTTGGTATCTCATGACTCTAGAAAGTGGCCCAAAACCCTCTTTGAATAGACAGTGAAAGCGGCCTCGTATCTCATAGTATACTGGGCAGTGATATAAGTAATGTAGCTCTATCTCTAGCTCTATCTAGCACACTTGACAAATCTTGGACTCAGCTGGTTTAGTGCAGACAGAACAAACACACACACACACACACACACACACACACACACACACACACACACACACACACAGAGCTCTACTCTCTACACTGCAAACTTTGGCCAATCATTTAAAATCATTTACATTGTGCTATAGTTTGTTCATCTTTCATAAATCAAGATTACCTTTTCTTGGTTAGAACATAAATTAAAAACTATGTTAGCCTATAAATATTTAAGCTTGAACAAATTGAGCAACGTAAGCTTTTTGAGCAAAGTCCTGATTTTTAGGTTGACATTTGAAGTTTTTGACGGTAAGTACATTAAAACTTGTGTAATAATTTGGTTTTCTACTTGAAATACTCTTGATTTTACTGTCAAAGTTTGAAGTTTTTGCCGGTAACTACACTAAAACTTGTGTTGCTTTTCAGGTTTTCTTAAATGCAAGCTCCAAATCTTCTAGTGATTTCACAGTCTCAATCGGTCGACATACTTTGGCCATGTCCACAATAACCCACATGTACCTGTTCGGTGTGTGAGGGATCTGAACGTTTGACTTGGGGAATTCCCATCTCCGTGGATCAGATTAACAAAGTAAAGGTAACAAATTCTTCTTATTACCTTCATTTCAAAAAAGAAACCTTGTCTCTCTAACACTAGAGGAAAAGTATAAGCCCCCCTTCAACACTGAAGGGGATAAAAGTGGCGGGGGAAAGGTACATTCCCTACGGTATTATAAACAATGTGGAGAACCATGCCAACTCCACACCGTACTTATGTATGGTTTTTGTTTTTTTTTAATGGGCACAAGCATCCCAATGCACAAAATCTATCTTCTTCCATCTTTAAAATTTAATGTTAGCAAATTTTATCATACACATATCTGTTAATGCCAAATTTTGTTTGTCATGCGAGGCCGTGAAGCTTTTGGTAAAAGCTTCCAGGAAGATGCTTCAAGCCTCCAAAATAAGAGACGATAGGAGGTGAAAGGTACAACAATGGTTCTTTTCTTTGATTCACCCCATTTCCACAGTAAATCAATCAAGGAAAACTAGTTTGATCCCCATGATCACTATCCCACACGTGTATGAGCAGGAGGGGATCAATGGCCCACACCATTTTCGAGGAGCGCGAGCATCGTGGGTCGTCAATCTTGCGGCACCCCCCCAAAATTTACCAATTGGGCCGAGTTTATTAAACCTGCCCAAATTCACAATGTGGTGGGTTTATCATTAAAAAACCCTTCTCCCATAGCTTTGAACAAGCACGTGTAGGTGAGGTGGTTAAGGTGATAGGCTTGCCAAGGTGACATCGTGGGTTCAAATCCGCGGGAGGAGAGGGATCCACCCAAATTTATAAGTTTTGCTATGTCATAATAATCAATATCTAATTCTCCTACATGATTTCCTCATGTTAAACTGATCATTTAATATGGGAAGTGCCAGGGGAGAAAAGCTAGAATATTGGTTAAGCTAGCAGACCGGCCAACACTAGGGATCCAAAGGAGGGAAAATAGGGATCCAAAGGGGGGCCATATGCAAAAGAGACATGTGCAACAATGGGCTAAAAAAGACCCTAAGGTTCAGCCCATTAAGACTTCCAAAATGCCAAGGTTCCAAAAGTCAAAGGTTGTGTCCAAAGTTCAACCTTAAGGGAATTGGATGCTTTGTGTGTGAACAAAAAAGTCTTTGCAATCCCTACTTGGGAGGGGAGAGCCTTTCTTGTAGGGGATGAGAGAGAAAGCCACACACACACACACACACACACACACACAAGCTCCCTTTACACAAAGGGAATGAGAGACACATGTCAGCTCCCTAGGCCAGATGCCCACAAGGTGTACCCAATTCCTATTAGATGGCCTTGGAGGTGGACCAATGAGAATTAGGCTAGAGTAAATCTAGTTTAATTAATTTAAAAACACTTAATAAAAGAACCAATGAGAATTAAGTTCTCTAGAAGACTATTGGACAGTCTCCCAAGTGGTCCAATGAGCATTCAGCAGCCTAATGGCTTGCCTGATTCCTATTGGCCAGGAGGCAAAGGGGTCCAATGAGAGTTTAGTTGAATTATTAAATTACCTTAAGCTCTCACAAAAGGGGAAAGGGGGACACATGTCAGAAGGATATCACTTATGGTGCTTAATTGTCATTGGCTAGCTCTAGTGAGGTCCAATGGGAGGTCAGCAAGAGCAAATAGCAAGGGGGCTCGCCCAAGAGAGAGAGGGGGCTGATTTTTGCAAGGCATTATCACACACACACTCACACAATCTCATGTGTGAAGTAAAGAAAACTCTCTCTCCTTCTCAAGCTTTAATGGAAAGCTTACCACCTACTCCAAGCTTGTGAGAAGGGAGGCCTATACCAACAACTCTTGGCTTTGTGATGCAAATCCAACCAAGAGCCAAGCTTCAATGCATGCTTATCTCCTCTACCATGCTAATTACTAAGCTAAGCTATGCTAATATAAGTGATTATGTGAGGAGATGTACATCTTTCTCGTAATATACTCCTTCTTCCTCTCAATCTACTCTCATACCCTACTAGCTCTCACCATCTTCGAAGGTGTGTGAGGTCTTGGGTCTGAGAACGGGGATAATTAATGTTGTGTTTGTTAAGTGTTTTGCTTAGTGCATGAAGCTTTCATATTCATTGCACTAGCTAGTCTTGAAGGAACACAAAGAATTGTATTGGACAATGTCTCTCTTGATGGGAGAAACCATAATACAAAGCCTTTTGGAGGGGGGACCGGCTCCATGCAAATCCGGTCCTCAACTATTGTCAAAAGCTTAATTCTCTCTCTTTTGAAAGTATTGTTCATGCTATCTAACTAGGTGTTATGCTTTTTGTTGCTCTCTCTACCCAAGAACTCTTGTAATTCTCATTAGGAATCTATTCTAATGAAATGCCCACTATGTTCATGCTAATTTCCTCTACACACAAGTTTTTAGGCCATTAAATGTTACATTGGTATCAGAGCACAAGGTTTCTCTTTTCTTGCTCAAGAAGGGAGGTCCTCAAGCTAGCTATAAATGGTTGGTATTATTAATTGCCTGTGAGTAAGTAGAATAGGGATTTTTCAGCCTTGCAGTGCACCTGCCTTCGTGCAGTTAACGGGGCATCACCGTCGAGAGCTATGGTCTTAATAGTGGAGTCCTACGGGGCTTGCCTACGGCTTAACCACTATTGAGCTATTAGAAGCTTGACAGGAGCCGGTGCTGCTTTGGTGTTGAAAGACCCTCTCTTCTATTCCTTGCAATTAATCGGTATTCGAGCCACGGGTACAGTAGCTTGAGTGCTTTTTCTAAAGGGGTAAAGAGGAGTAGCAACTAGGGCTTGAAGTGCCGAAGTACACCTAAAAAGTTTACACCTAAAAGTTGTTAGAATGGATGACAATAGTAAAGAGAGTGAAATTAATGTTGATAACTTTGATTTTGCTAATGAGCAAGCTACTAATGATGCTCCGATGCTTGTTAACTATCTTGTTTCTAGGCTTCAACAAGCCATGGGCAATCCATCTCTCCAAAGTGAAGTGCAACGGCAGCTCCGTGCTCACGGGATTCTCCAAGCTCATCACCATGACGAGAGAACACCTAGGAAGCCTCCTTGTGAGACTCCCAAAAGAGGTCTCTCTCCGATTCGGGAAGCAGAAGAGAATCCATATGAAGGGCTCAAGAATTTACTTCTTGATGATGCATCTCCTTCCCAAAGGAGAACTCAAGAGCCTCCACCGAAGGAACGAGAAAGAAGTGAGTCTCCTGCCACCTCGGCGGAGATGGCTCCACGAAGACGGCGGGCTAAACGCTCTCCATCACCACCAAAGCGGAGAAGACCATCACACTCTTCTCCACACCATAATTCAAAGAGGGATGATAAAAAGAAGAGAAGAAAAAGGTGAGAAAGAGGACACCCTGTTCTCCATCTTCTTCATCCTCTTCCTCTTATGAAAGTGATGGTGAAGACGACGAAGATCAAGACAATAAAAAGGCAAGAAAGAGGTCACCCTCTTCTCCACCTTCTTCAAATTCTTCACCTTCTGAAGAAAGTGATGGTGCAACCTTTGAACCATAAAAAAGAAGAGGCCATAGGAAATCCTATGCCGCATGGAAGAGGTCATCCAAGCTGAAGAAGTTCAAAGAGGGAGAGAAGAGCATCTCTTTCCTTACCTATGATGGCACCTTTGGTGCTACGGACAAAGTCTTGGCCTTTATCCAACAGTTTGATGCGGCGTTTGGAGATGAGGGCTTCATGGAGTCCTCTAAGCTACACCATGTAGCTATGCACTTTCAAAAGTCCGCCAGGCAATGGTGGTCTAGCCTACGAGCCAACGGTGAATCTCCACAAACATGGAAAGCTCTAAGAGCTTCCCTATGAATCCATTCACAAATATGTAGACAAGTTTTGGGACCTACAACTCAAAGCGACTATCTTCAAAAAGTTGGATTTTGGAGAGCAAAAGCAACAATTTTGTGCGGGCTTAACCCAAGAAATGGCGGAGTATGTCAACTCCCAAAGGCCACGTACCATATCGGCGGTAATACACCATACTATGGTGGCCTCTTGAATCAATTTCCAAACGGGGGCTAAAAGAAATAATAAGCCCACAGAAAACAAGGGTTCCAACGAGCCTAAGGAGAAGGACAATGTCCAAAAGTCTCCTAAGGGAAACTCCAACAAAGCTAAAGAGAAGGGAGTTTACAAAGGTAAAACCAAACTCTCTCCTAAAGAGCTTGAGCGTTATCGCAAGGATAACCGGTGTTTCAAGTGCGACGAACAAGGGCATGCATACCGCGCTTGTCCCCAAAAGAACAACCACCGCCAAGATCCTCCTAGAGCTTCCTTGGTTGAAATCCAAGAGGAGGAGACTCACCAAACTCACCACAAAGGATCTCCTCTATGCCATGCTTAGGGAAAGGTAAGAGAACATGATTCTTTTATTCTCTTTGACCCTTGTTCTACTCACAATTTTATATCTATAGAGTTGGCCACCAAGCTAGGCAGACAAGCTTACGAGATGGGAGATGTCCTACCCGCAGACACTGCCTTCAAGGGGCAAGAAGCTTCAGTCACTCCCTTAATCGGGAAATTGAGGCTTCATGTCCAAGGCTATGTGGACAAAGAGGACTTCTTTATCTCTCCTCTCAAGCATGAGGATGTAATCCTAGGGGCACCATGGTTTGACCGCCTGGCTGCCAATGTTAAATTCCCTGAAAGGAGAATCTCCTTTAAGTTTAGGAAAAAAAAACATGTATATAGATGCTAAGGAAATGGTAACACTATCCCCATTGTACATACACTAGCTTTCAACAAGTCACTAAAGAGCTCTATTTCCGTTAGAGGTAATAAAAGGATGGCCTAGACCAAGGAATCTTCATGAACTAAGAAGCTTTATAGGTATGTGTGCATACTATAGACGCTTCATAGAAAAGTTCTCACAAATTGAGGGACCATTACATGACCTAACAAAGAAAAGCGTTAGGTATACATGGTCTGCTAAGGAGAACAATGCTTTCAAAAAGCTTATCTCTCAACCTGTGCTTACACTACCGGATCTCTCAAAACCATTTGAGGTCCAATGTGATGCTTGTGGTGATTGCCTTGGAGCTATTTTGCTCCAAGAACGGCACGCCATAGGCTATGAGAGTCGAAGGATCGACCCTGTTGAGCAAGCTTTAGGCATATATGAAAAGGAACTCCTTGCAGTTCTACATGCCTTGGACTCATGGAAGGACTATTTATTGGGGACTCCTTTATTGCTGCATATGGATCACCAAAGTCTTAAGTACTTCATGACGCAGACCAAGCTCTCCGACAAACAAATGAGGTGGGCAAATTTTCTTTCGCAATTTCATTTTCATATTGCTCACATTGCTGGAAAGCATAATCAAATAGCTGATGCACTCTCAAGACGACCAAGAGTGAATGCGGTTTCCATAGCCACTCACAATGATCTATCTTCAATGATAGATGAGTACGCTATTGATCCCGATTTTAGAGATGTGATTTCAGCCCTTGCATTAGGGAAGAAAGAAGAACCATTTACTTTACAAGATGGTTATCTTCTCTACGGCAATAGACTATGTGTTACTAACTCACTACGTGAGAAAGTAATGTATGAATCTCATGCTCCACCTTATGCGGGGCATAGAGGGATTCAGTCTACCTTAAAGGGAATTGAAACATATTTCTATTGGCCTACCATGAAAGTGAACATACAAGAGTATGTTTCTAAATGTGTGGTATGCCAAAAGACAAAATTTGATAGAGGGAAGCAACTTAGATTGCTTCAACCCTTGCCAATCCCTAATTCACCATGGGAGAGCATATCCATGGATTTTATCTTTGGATTGCCTAAGTCTATCCATGGGAATACGGGAATATGGACGGTAGTAGACAGGTTCAGTAAACAAGCTCATTTTCTACCTGTCAAAAAGACTATCAAAGCCCATCAAATGGAAACCCTCTTCATTTCACAAATTTTCAAGTACCATAGCTTGCCAATGTCCATAGTGTCGGATAGAGATCCTAGAATGACCAGTAATTTCTGGAAGGGTCACTTTGAGAATTTAGGGACAAGGCTAAACTTCTCTTCGGCCTATCATCCACAAACGGATGGCCAAAGTGAAATAGCTAACCTAACCATTCTCGATCTACTAAAAGCCTATGTAACGGAAGTAGATCGAAGATCCCAATGGGAGATGTACTTACCCTTAGTGGAGTATGGTTACAATAACACTGTACATACTTCCACGGGAAAAGCACCTTTCCAGGTAATTGAGGGAAGATCAAAAAGTCCCTTGCTACTTAAGGTACATGGGAAGATCTTCGTTGCAGACGAGTATAGCCGAGACTTACAATAATCTTTTCAAAAGATTAAGGATGCTATCTCTATCTCACAGCAAAGGCAAAAGGCTGCTGCTGACAGGCACAGAAGAGCCCAAGACTTTAAAGAAAATCATTGGGTCTTATTAAAGTTTCCCAAGGCTCGATTAAGGCACACGACGGGCAAGAATCCTACGGGACACCAAAAGTACTATGCTAAACTAGCAAAAAGGTACTATGATCCCTTCCAGATTCTTAGGCCAATCAATGAGATGGCCTATCAACTCAAGTTGCCCAATCATTGGCTCATACACAATGCTTTCCATGTGAGCCTATTAAAGCCTTACAAAGGAGAGCCACCTCAAGAACCAACTATTAAAGACCCACCGGAGATCGAGGACCAAGAGGAGGTGCTGCAGCCTGAGTCCATTCTCCGACATGAAGACAAGGTACTAAGAGGCGGTAAGACTATCCGACGATATCTTATTAAGTTTAAGAATTATCCTTTTGAAGATGCTAGATGGATGCAAGGCATACAATTGAAGGATAACCTAAACCTTGTCAATGCTTACAATGCTTCCCAAGAGTAAGCAAATGTACAAAATGTTAAAAATGAACAAAGTTTTTGTCTTATAAGATTCTCTTTTTCTTTATTGTGCACAAAATGAAGTAGTATGCATGAATAGATCAAGTTTGCGGAGACAACGCCTCCCAAACACCAAGTAGAGCTTGTCACTCTACTATGGAAGACTGATAGGACTAATGTGCAGACATGCTTGCCGAAGCCTCAGGCTCTCAAGCGCCAAATGGACTAGTCATCCATTGTGGAATGATGTCGTAGGGTAACATAGGGATCCTCTACCCGCTAAGAAAAGGACTCATGAATATGATTTATCTTCTCTGCACCATAGTCGAGGACGACTATGATTTCAAGAGAGAGGTAATGTCATAATAATCAATATCTAATTCTCCTAAATGATTTTCTCATGTTAAACTGATCGTTTAATATAGGGAAGTGCCAGGGAGAAAAAGCTAGAATATTGGTTAAGCTAGCAGACCGGCCACAATAGGGATCCAAAGGAGGGAAAATAGGGATCCAAAGGGGGGGCCATATTCAAAAGAGCCATGTGCAACAATGGGCTAAAAAGACCCTAAGGTTCAGCCCATTAAGACTTCCAAAATGCTAAGGTTCCAAAATTCAAAGGTTGTGTCCAAAGGTCAACCTTAAGGGAATTGGATGCTTTGTGTGTGAACAAAAAAGTCTTTGCAATCCCTACTTGGGAGGGGGCGAGCCTTTCCTGTAGGGGATGAGAGAGAAAGCCACACACACACACACACACACACACACACACACACACACACACACACACACACACACACACACACACACACACACACAATCTCCCTTTACACAAAGGGAATGAGGGACACATGTCAGCTCCCTAGGCCAGATGCCCACAAGGTGTACCCAATTCCTATTGGATGGCCTTGGAGGTGGACCAATGAGAATTATGCTAGAGTAAATTTAGTTTAATTAATTTAAAAACACTTAATAAAAGAACCAATGAGAATTAAGTCCTCTAGAAGACTATTGGACAGTCTCCCAAGTGGTCCAATGAGCATTCAACAGCCCAATGGCTTGCCTGATTCCTATTGGCCAGGAGGCAAAGGGGTCCAATGAGAGTTTAGTTGAATTATTAAATTACCTTAAGCTCTCACAAAAGGGAAAGGGGACACATGTCAGAAGGCTATCACTTATGGTGCTTAATTGTCATTGGCTAGCTCTAGTGAGGTCCAATGGGAGGTCAGCAAGAGCAAATAGCAAGGGGGCTCGCCCAAGAGAGAGAGGGGGCTAATTTTTGCAAGGCATTATCACACACACACACTCACAAATCTCATGTGTGAAGTAAAGAATACTCTCTCTCCTTCTCAAGCTTTAATGGAAAGCTTACCACCTACTCCAAGCTTGTGAGAAGGAGGCCTACACACAACAACTCTTGGATTTGTTATGCAAATCCAACCAAGAGCCACGCTTCAATGCATGCTTATCTCCTCTACCATGCTAATTACTAAGCTAAGCTATGCTAATATGAGTGATTATGTGAGGAGATGTACATCTTTCTCGTAAGATACTCCTTCTTACTCTCAATCTACTCTCATACCCTGCTAGCTCTCACCATCTTCGAAGGTGTGTGAGGTCTTGGGTCTGAGAACGGGGATAATTAATGTTGTCTTCATTGCACTAGCTAGTCTTGAAGGAACACAAAGAATTGTATTGTACAATGTCTCTCTTGATGGGAGAAACCATAATACAAAGCCTTTTGGAGGGGGGGCCGGCTCCATGAAAATCTGGTCCTCAACTGTTGTAAATAGCTTAATTTCTCTCTCTTTTGAAAGTATCGTTCATGCTATCTAACTAGGTGTTACGCTTTTTGTTGCTCTCTCCACCCAAGCACTCTTGTAATTCTCATTAGGAATCTATTCTAATGAAATGCCCACTATGTTCATGCTTATTTCTGCTACAGACAAGTTTTTAGGCCATTAAAGTAATTCTTCTCTAGTTTTCCATTTCTGAAGGCTAGAGTTCCATAGATCTCCCCAGGAAGAGATTCCTTTTCTATGACAACGAAGGGCAGTTCTCTGTTGCCTTTCATTGATGGCCGCTAGGGGGGCAAGGGCCAACATACATAGTCGATTCTCCAGACTTCCAGCGTGTTGTTGGAGTTGAAATTTACCTTCAAATTGATTCTAGAGCGGTTCCATGTGCCCCATAGTGAAAGCAACAGGTTGGAGCCCCTAGGTTTAATCATTTGTGGCCCGAAAAAGATAGTGACCCAAGCTCAGATTTGTCCAGTTTTTACATTTAACCAGTGAAAATTGGTGGAGTTTCCTGAACAGGAGGTAGGACTATTCTTGTTGCGGGTCTTCCAAAGCTCGGACGATCAGCTTAATAACAGCTATTTTGTTTGCCCAGCTGGTCAAATTTTTGACCCCCAGCCCTCCTTTCTCTATTGGTAAGCAGCACACCTCCCATCGGACCTTGGCAGCACCCTTTTTGAAGGGATTGCCTGCCCAAAGAAAATTCCTGCAGTATTTAATTACCTGATCTAGGTGCCCCCTCAGGAGGTCTCCAACAGCTAAGAAAGAAGAGAACATAAGATGCTAGAAAATGATTGATCACAAATACTCGGACTGCTAATGAAGACTGGAATCCTTTCCACCTTTCTAGTTTGGACCTAAACCTGTCCATGACCCATTCCCATCTCTGTTTGAGACTGACCTTGAAGCCAAATGGAATACCTAGCAACGTGAACACTCTTCCCCATCCTAAATAATTTTGCAGCCCTGGCTGGTAAGCCAGTCCGGGAGGGGAGATAGAGAAGCTCTAATGCCTGTCTTGCTGTGGTTGACTTTAGACCCCGATGCTAGACAAAATGTTTCCATAGCCTGCCAAAATTATGCAGAGTTCTTTCTTCATTGCACAACACTACATTCATGTCATCAGCAAATTGTGAGAGGCATTGCTGTTTTTCACTGTTATGAAGAGGGATGCCCTTTATATTGCCTTCTGTAATGTTGCCTTTGATTAAGCAGTTAAGACCATCAGCACTTATTGCAAACAAAAGAGGGGCCAGGGGTAACCTTGCCTAATAGACCTATTCAGTTCAAATACTTCTGATAACACCCCATTGAGGGCAACTCTTGCCCTTGCATGACCAAATAGGGTGAAACAAACCGGATCAGACCTGGCCCAAATCCCATTTTATCTAGACTTTTCAGGATAAAGGACCATTCAAGGCGGTCATAGGCTTTGTCAAAGTCAATCTTGACAAATGCATACTCAATTCCCATATTTTTAGCATATTCAATGCCCTCCCAAAGGGATCTGCCTCACCGCCTCAATGATCCTTCGTGATAAACCCTTTTTGTTCTGAGCAGATCCACTTCATCAGGACAGGTGTGATCCGGATTGCCACCACTTTAGCAAAAAATTGTAGCAAGTATTACGCATAGTAAGAGGTCTCCAATTGGTAAGGTTTTCCCTGGCACCTTTTTTGTGAAAAAGCTTAATGATTCCCGTGTTGATGGAGTAGGGTAGAGCTTTGAATCTGACTGCTTCCTCCCCATACCTGAAGAAGAAAAGGGAAAGAACTTCTTTGAACATCTGAAAAAACTCAGCTGGGAGCCCATCGATCCCCGGAGATTTATGAGGGGCTAGGGCTTCTATCACATTCTGAATTTCTGAGATATAGAAAAAGGCGAGTCAGCTTGCAGTTTGGTAGTCTCAGGGATTACTCTACACCTATGTTTCCAAACAATTTCCCTTGCTTGACTGACTGGTACAGAAATAATCTCCTTGGGGCTGAAGAGCTATTCAAAGTGACCTCTCGTATAACTGATATTATTCTTCTTCTTTCTGAATTGAACTATCTGAGTCGGTGAAAAGAGGGTGGACTCTCTAACATGTTTTTTCCTCAACATTTTGAACATTTCTTTGGTTGGGCAGTCTACCTACCAGCCCACCACTCCCTAAAAAAAAACGAGGCATGTTTAAGGGCAAGGTCCTCTTCCTGCTGCTTAAGTTTAGACCTCAGTTCAGAAATAGAATTCTGAATGGTTTCATTTTGAGGCCCTGATTCAAGCTTGCTTAGGGAGATGTAAAGCTGGTCCCTTCTCTCCTCCTGATCAAAGTGACCTCCTTCCTGAATTTGGAGAGAAGTTTTTGTGTATCTCTGACTGATTCTGACCAAGCTGTAGCCGGGCTCTTGGCTACAGAAAATTTGGACTGCCAGACCTTGCATATGGCCTCTTGTACCACTGGGAGCTTGAAAAGGGCAAGGTCAGTGTGAAACCATTGGTTACGAATCTTTCCAACCTTCTGGTTGATCACTGACACCACTGGTAATGGTCAGAGATGCAGGAGTTGTACTTGACTTTGCTTTTGACCCTAGTGAACGGGTTAGCCAGGGGAAGAGAAATGTAGCTACGGTCAAGACGGGCTTTCCTAGCATCCTCCCCTCTTGAGTAATTCTGCCAAGAGAAGCATCCCTCTTCTCCCATGTCCCACAGCTCAAGACTATCTTTCAATCTGTCCCATGCAACCTTCTCGCTACCATTGATGACCGTGCCTTTACCTGTCAAGAGATGAACCTGTCAAGAGATGATTCAACCATGTTGAAGTCACCCATCATGAGGATGTCCCCTTTGACCTGAGATAATTCTTCCCATAACCTAATTCTTTGGGCAGTAGACCCTGCAGCATATACCGAGACCAAGAGACATTTAACAGGCACTACGATACTAACAGCCACCCAGTGAGATCACCTCCTAGGACTACGGCACCTGAGGGAGAAAGGAGTTAGGAACCTCTATCGTGGTGCCTCTAGAGCCCCTTTGATGTGATGAAGAGAACCACTTTAAAGATTGTGATATTTCGTTGAGTCTTCTGTCAAGTCCTCACCAGTGACCTTGATCTCTTGCAGAGAAATAATGTCGACAGGATTATCTGTAACCCAGGCTTTTATTTTCTTGGATTTAGTGGGGTTAGTAAGCCCCTTGACGTTCCAATTGACAACTCTCATCTATGCACACGTTTGTCTTTTTTGGCTTTGTTGGCCGGGATTTAACATTCTTCTGACCTACAGTTTCGTGAGTCCTCTTGTTGTCTTTCTGAATCTCCATAGAAGCCGGGGCGGGAGAGGGGGGAATGTTTTCCTTATTCGCTATTATAGGTTGTGGAGTGGCTAGGTTAAGGTCGATAAGGGAATCTTCGTCCATTCTATTCACCTGGGATTCTAATTCCGCAGGGAGAGATTCCTCAGCATCGGATTCCGATACCTCTGATTCAAGCAACTCTTTTTCGTCGAACCCATTGAGTGGTGCGAGTACCAAAAATCTGTTAGGCTGCCAAGTTTTGGGTCTAGGTTTTTCTTTATTCTGATTCTGAGGAGACTATTTCCCTCTCCCGCGAGTGACCGTGGTGAACTTGCCAGCCCCTTCTTGTTGGCCTTGTTCCTTGTTGCCTACTGGTTCTGAAGAGGGAGCTGGGGGGAATTTAATCGGAACAATTTTTGACATAATGGGCTTTATCACCGCAGTGAAAGCACGCATTAGGCAAGTATTTATAGGTTATTTCTTGATCGAACAGTTCTCCATCATCTGTGAAGATGTCAATGGCAGTGGGGAGATCCCTTGAGATGTCCATTTCTATTAGCACTTGGGGGTGCCATGATGGGACATAGTTAGTCTTCTGTCTCCCCCCTAGGACCTTACCTAAGGGGGCCCCAATCTCAGCTAAGTGTGCATGGTAATGCATCGGTAAATTTGGGAATTCGACCCAGACAGGGTAGTTAACTAGAGCTGAATGTTCCGGGTTAAATTCTTTGTGCCAACAAAATAGACTCAGAGGTGAAGACCGAATGACCCACTGCCCATGCCATGGCCGCAGTTTTGAAGACGAACAAATAGTGGCCTTTCGGTAACGCCTGAATCGTTTCCACTTTTGCCTCTAAGGGTCCCCACTGATTTCTAATCCAGTTCCTGAGGATATCCACAGGGGGACGGGGCCCGGCTAGGAGACCTATCAGTGCTCTCTCTTCAAGGTCTTTTTGTTTCTTTCTGATCTGAGAAGTAGGTAGGGTGACGAAGGGCTTACCTCCGAGACCTCGTTGAGTGCCTCCTCCAGCTTCGCCTTCTCTCCCGAAAAGCTCCTCGGGAAGCTTATTTTCTTGGTGAGGGGGGCCTGGTTGATAAGCTTCATCACCTCCTTCTGCATCTCTTTGGGATGGTATGACGAGGAGGGGTGACCATTGTCGCCTGTTGAGAATGACGCTTTGAGCTTTTGAGCGAGGCCTTGCGGTAGCGCCGATAGGACTTCGTGAAACAGAGCTGCCTTCAGCTGCACATTTTCCTGCGGGGAGTTTGTCTAGCACCAGGCTGCGATGAGGAAGGGGGTTGGCTGGGTGCCACGCATTAGGGAAGATGAAATGATATTGCATGCAGACGCGTGTGGAGAAGACATGAGGGGACTAAAGGAGTGGGTGTAACCTCGAGGGTTACGCCCTGCTAGGCTCCCGTCTAGTCTAGGGTTAGGCCATCGCTAAAACAACTTAGTTTCTCTCTCTCTCTCTCTCTCTCTCTCTCTCTCTCTCTCTCTCTTTGGTTTCCTCAAAGTTTTTGAGATTACCTCATTGAGTACTCACATTTAGAGTCGTTTGAGCTTTGTTAACCAGCATAATGTCGTAAATTTACTTTTCTCGAACAATGATTAGGTTCCATGCATTCATTATCTTGCAACTTGCGAGTAAAATTTTAAATTGGCTCTTCTCTTTCTACTTGTCAAATCACACGAACAATTGTGCGACTGTTTGTCGTCTTCTACCTTCGCAGATTCGCCGCTTGGCTTTTTAAGTTGCCGCCTCCAGCCCACCAATTTTTTGAGCACTTGATCAACGGTTTTATCCTAGCCGTCATTGACTTCACCAAGCAGCATCAAAACGGCTACTCTAGTTGGATCACAAGAGAGCTATGAGACACACACACACACACACACACACACATGCTTTTTGGTGTCCCTCTAGCGTATTTTTAAACCTTTCAAGTGAATATGCAAGCAAAAGTAAACTAGGACAAAAAAGGTAAATTCCAATACACCCCCATTAAAATCAGATGGCCGAGTCTACATGGCATCTCGTCACGCAGGGCTAGAAAAAAAACATTTTTCCTAACCGAAGAAAATAAGGGCAAACTTGAAACTCTCCTCCCGATTTTTAGGTCAAAATTTGAAGCTTTTGCCGAAATTACACTTAAACTTGTGAAAATTTCTCTTTTCTTCAAGGTTTTCTTCAAGGCAAGCTCAAAATCTAACCGGATTTTAGGATTTCAGTCGGTTGAAATACACAGGACTCCGGTTTTTTTCTAACACTGAGATTCTCGTGCCGCATAGCTCCTCATGTAGGTTCCATGCCGCCAGGTCTTCATTAACGACGCGCCATGTTCTTTATTCCTAAGAGTCGATTATGAAAGGGGCAACTTTCACCAGTTACAATTGAGTGCGTATATATTTGTACATTATGTCTTTATAATGTGTCTTTTTATTGTAAATTACCTATTGTAGATTCTCCTAGTGCATGTGTTAAACCACCTTTAAAATGTATAAGGGTGTGTTGCATGCCAAGCTAGAGGGGTAAAGCAGCATCAACCCCTTTGGACATTTTTGCCTGTCAAAAGGTCGAGTACTTCCTACTCCGCCATGGTGTAACGTAGCTCCCAAACGAACCTCACGAAGACTCCTTGGATTAACTCTACCAAAAACGATAGATTTGGCCTTGCAAAAGCTTCGTTAGGCAATGATGAGAAAAAAGCTGAGTGCATCATTTACCCATGCCCTCTCCTCCGTGCAAATGCGCCCTAAGAGAAGGACCATCTCAAAATATCCAATACCAACAGTCTTTTATATTTGCAAGTAATATATCTATCTCTCTTGTATATTAATACTAATCATCCCCCCTCCCCCCCCAACACCCCGGACTAAGTAACACGGGGTATTGAATGATGTGGGAGCCCCTGGGATCGACGGGCGAGAAGTGAGACATGAATATCAAAAAGGCGCTCAGTGCGTTCGATTGCGTCCGAGTTTTACTTTTTATGTCGTAGTTTACTTTTCAAGCATTTTTTGTTTAATTTATATATTTTGTTTTTTCCATCATGGACAACAAAACGCTTCGTGTGTATGTGGATAGACGTGTGCCTCTCCCCGTAGTTGCCCGGTTCAAATTCATCTCCTCGCCACCACCCCGCCGCTGACTTTTTCTTTCTTTGTCCGTTCCCGTCCTCGAGATTCCCCCCACTCAATCCCATCCGTCCATCCCAACCGCTCGAGGTCATTTAAGCCCTCGTGTTACTTAGCCATGAGCTCCCCCCCCCTCCCCCCCCCCCCCCCCCCCCCAATCCACCCCCCCCCCCCCCCCCCCCCCCCCCCCCCCCCCGCCCCCCACCCACACACACACACCACACCCCCTTCCACCTTTTCCTTTTTCCTATTCACTGACAAAACGAACATTTCTTCATATTCGGTTACGAGAAAATGGGTACTCCCCCTATTTCCTCTAGTTTTTCTTTTTATTTCATAGTTGCATTGCAGCTCACAAGAAATGATGCAAACTAATTAATTGAATAGCATGACAATTTATCCTAGGATTTTATCAAATTTTCATGACACAAATTATAAAAATGACAAAAAAGAGAAAATACCACTAAGCTAGCTTACTTGTTTGAGCACTCAACTGTTGTGACCCATATGTTTTGGACCCAGATCATGGATTCGAGTACAACCAAACGGCGTATTGTATAGATAACACTCACAACTCACAGACGTTTGCTTCGATTCGTACGAGATTGTGCGATTGGAGCAAAAAAGAATTCTAACGATTAAAAAAACACGAGTGTGTTTGAGTTTATCATAAAAAAGTAAAGAACATTTGTGTGTTTGGTTTAAACCCGATGGAAAGTAGTTTCTTGTTTAATACAATAATCAAAGGTAATTTAGTCACTGAGAATGTGTTTATGAAAATGAATATAAAATTTAAAAAGGATCAAACATCATGATACTAAGCAAGTCGTTGATACCAAGGTATCTTACTTGATTTCAAAAGACTAGTATGTGACCTGCACGTTGTTGCGCAAGAAGCTCTTTCATTCCACAATGACATGTAAACGCATGTGATTCTCTTTTGAGCTTTTGACATCCTTCCATACATGCATCGTGCATCAATTAGTGCTCTAGCTACTTACTTTATTGCAAGGGCTTATAACTCATACACTATAACTATTTTCACATTTTAACCAAGTGTAATTTTTTCCTTTGAATTAGCACTCCATATAATTTTTATAGGGAGATCTAACAACTCATAAGATGTAGCTACTCTGTCCTAACCACCACATGCTCCTTGATAGACCAAGCTACAATAATTCTTGTGGTTTCTATGCTAGGTATTTGCTTTTTTCTGGCCAAGCCCCAACACACTTTTTCCAATTAGGGCATGTCCATTCCCCCCCGCCCCCCCCCCTTTCTTCTTTAGTAACAAGTGTCATTTTGATCTTTGAGGTCTCCTAGGATTGCTCATACAATGTTATAAATTCTCCTTTTTTCTCCTCATTCTCTCCTTTGCTAATGCAACACCCACTTGTATATTCTCTTTCTCTCTCTCTCTCTCTCTCTCCTCTCTCCCTCTCTCTCTCTCTCTCCCCCAACCCCATAACTTGGTTATCCCTTTTTCATACTTGAGTATCTAGACTTTAAAATGTTGTTGGAGTGTTCTAATATATATCTTAGTCTTCATTCAAGACTTGCCAAAACAATCTTTAGGTATTCGAGTCATATGCCATTAACACTTTGAGAACTTGCTAGAGTGTTCCTAATGTGTGTGTGTGTGTGTGTGGTGTGTGTGTGTTGTTGTTGGGGGGGGAAGAGATAGAATGTATAAGGGTAAAAAACCCATCAAGCAAGTGATAGCTACTAGTGAGACCTCTCTCTCTCTCTCTCTCTCTCTCTCTCTCTCTCTGTCAATGTCCTCATCTTGAGTTCTAACTCCTCAAATAGATCTTAACAGTCTCTAAGCCGCATACTCCTCAATGTCACACATTCCCTTCAAGATTTGTGTGTGTGTGTGTTGTGTGTTACAGAGAGCTATAGGGAATTCAACAGGCAATGGTATGGGTCTGCATGAATTTCATTTTTAGATAGAAAAGCAGTAAGGTCCTCTCACCGATCAAACGCATAAGCCAAACACGTGTGTAATCAGCCGGTCGATGGATAGGTAATCGGGGTACATATGCAGGTTGCAATGATTTTTTATCATTGGATTTTCCCCATCGCTTCTACTCACCATTGCAAAGCGTGTGTGGTGGCTCTTAGGTCTTCAAGGTGCAATCATAGGTTATTGCATTTGGTGGAAGGCCCTCCCTTTGCATTTGGTAAAAATAGCATACACCTTCTGAGCCACAACAGTGTTAGGCACATCCAGTACAATCAACGCGCATTCCATGAGATGATATTTTGAGCAAAAAACTCATGAAGAACTTGATGTGTTTTTTGTACCACACGAGTGGACTCCTATTACATCCAGCAATGATGTTGCACAAAAGGAAAAGGTGAAACCAAACTAAAATCATGCCTCATTGTCCTTTAGACTTTTTCTATATGTAGATTGAGTCAAGTGATTTAGAACATGTGCAAAGTCCCTGCTCTCTCACCCTAGAGGTGGGGTTAGAGGGATTCCTTTTCTACCTTTCCCCAGACTGGCAGAGTTTGAAAGCCATGATGGGGGTAGAGTGACAACACACTAAGGCAAGGGACCGGCTCGGTGTGTGGAAATCCCCGTGGGAACCATATGGATTTTTCTCGATGCTAACTCCCCCCCCCCTTTGTTTAATCCCCATTTCTAGAGTGGCAGAAGATCAATTCCTTGAGATGTAATTCTTTCGTAATCATTTTAAGGCCATGTCAAAATTCCCACTAGACAATTTGAAAGCCCTAGGTATAAATGAACAATAACTTGAATGTGCAAGGGGGAAGGGGGGGGGGGGGGCATGGCTTAATTCAATGAAGGAAAAAGAAAAGTTGTTTGTATGTACGCTCAAGCGACTTCTCAACTCAAATTTGTAATCAACATAACTAATGACTAGGTAATCCCATTTCAGTTTTAAAACTTGCATTGTGTTCCTCTTTCCCATGCTCAATCAATCAGTGTAAGCATTGTCAGTTCTCTTGTGATTCGCGACTACGCGTTTGCTAGCTTAATCTTCAAAGTTTGAGTGCTTAAATCATTGTTTTTTGACATTTTGACCATGGGAAGTGTTCCTTGACCATAGGAAAACCTTTCAAGATAGTTCTATTTTAATTTTTAGGACCTTGATCATGATGGATCGTGATTTTGATACCTTGCCAGATTCCAAACATACTTGGTAGGATAGTGCCCCTAGGCCTTGTAAACCTCCTCCTAAAGTTTTGTTGGATTTTGAGTCCACTCGAGTGCTGAAATGGCGTGATGGGCGAGTGCAATGAGAAATTCAAGTAACTTCCTTGACTATTGACATAGTATGTTAGTGTATAGATATTGAGCAGATAGCTACACTACATACACTATAGCATGCCGTGCACAAGCTCATGAGGATTCGACGACTCAATTAATGTTTATTTTAAAAGTGAAAAGCCATGGTAAAGTGTCAAAATAAGCATGACATCATATCGTTGGTATACAAATAGGTATAAATTTCGTTGAAATATGTATTAAAGTTTACACTAGTAGTTGCATTCTGAAAAAGGCATCGAAAAATAAGTTCCTATATCGATGCCTATTCCGAGGTTTATAGAACGCGTATATCGATACCTGTACGACGATAAGACTTGCAAAAAAAGAGGGCAACAGAGCTGGAAACTGATGTTGCATGTACTGCAGCACCAGGAAACAACCCTCTCTGCCCAAAGGAAGAGTGAAAAAGCAACCGCGCTCCACCTACAATTGACATTGAAGAAAGTACAGATTAGCAAAATTGTAAAGCATAAAAATTCACACAAATCAAAGTCAAAGCTTAAAATGACAACAGTTTCCAAAAGCATAATCATAACTTTGACTCCCAAATCATAGGCACAAGGACATTGAAGATTTTCTAACCATAATTGAAACATGACTTGAAAATCGCAGGTATAACCAAAACATGATTTCCAAACCGTATTTGCAAAACCATAAATATAATTTGCGTGCCATACCATAACCATAACATGCTTGTCATACCATAACCTCAACATCCATACCATCATTGCAAAACCATAACCATAAGCTGATTGCCAAACCCGTATTTGCAAAACCATAAACATAATTTGCTTGCCATACCATAACCATAACCTTCTTATCATACCATAACCATAACAACCATACCATAATTAAAAAACTATATACATAGCCTGATTGCCAAACCATAACCATAACATGATTGCCATACCATCATTGCAAAACCATGATCATAACTTGATTGTCAAACCATAACCATAACATGTGTGCCATACCATATCCATAACATGATTGCCATACCATAATTGCAAAACCAAACCATAACCTGATTGTCATACCATAATCATAATCGTAAACAAATGCAAAACCATAAACATAAGCATGAAATTGTACATGTATACAATGAATGAGCACAACTCCATCAAGAAGGACCACAACTTCAAAAAGAAACAATAAATGGAGGATTTCACCCTCATGGTAATGCCTCCAGTTGACAGCCTCTCCCTCCCCTACAGGTGGGTCAAAAGGGACACAAGTCCATGCTAGTACCCATACTTCTCCTCTCGACGTGTCAGAGAACGCTTCCCAACCACTTCCTACAAAATTAACAATTAATCATAAGATAAATCTTCAATAACATAATATACATTTTGAAGGTTTAAAAGTATACGTATAATACTTACAAACTCATGCCGAAGTGTGTTGTATCCCCTCTCCCAAGATGTGACACTCCAGCAAACTCCAAACGTGCTCTGGCTGCATCTCTTTCCTATTGAAATGTCTTGTGCCCTCATGCAATCCCTGCCCACTTCTCTGCGTCCAACCACGTTGGCTTTCGACTATCATTCTTGTACTTGTCTCTCACCTCTGACCAATGCTTTGACATTATGGCAATTGCCACGCTCAAAATCTTATCATTTGAGACTAGATCGTACCCCTCTACCAGCCTGTACTCTTTGTAAATGACTCGACAATATAATTCTTTCTTTCATCATCTTGGTTATCCCAAATCTCCATCACAAAGTGTCCAAATTGAACTATACACAGAGTTGCCAAATCCTTTGTTGTATGACCTTTTGGATCCTATCTGCTACAATAGTCCCATGCCTGCTCTTGTACACCTTGCTAGGATTGTGCTCGTGTGATCCCCAAGGTGTACGTGGTGTACCAATCGATGAATTATCTACTGAAGAGAGTAGGGAACACTCTCTCGGTGGTGTGGACGCATCGATAGAACCGCTACCACATCAATCACCACCTCCAGAACAACGCCTACCTCGTCTCAAAGATGAACTAGTCGTCCATGTAAGAGGCACTCTCAACTAAGGTGTAGGGCCAGTCTCGGTGTAGGGGGCACACTAATCCTAGGCATAGGGGCGGCCATAGTAGGTCTAGAGGAACCAGTTGCCTAGAGGTTCTATGTGTAACTAACCTGCTCTAGTGTGAACTGTGACAAAAAGGAGCCCATTTTCTTGGTGTACATGCCAACCAGAGTGATAGGAAACTAAAACTAAACTAGGAGAGTATGTATCGTCGCGTCATTGGCCATGGCTACAGATACACAAATAACAGAGATACAATATGTTAGTTTACAAAGAAAATCTTAAGCAACATTGACCTCTAGCTCCGAATCCAAACTTACATCATCCGTCGGCCGTGAACTTTGTTCATGAAGCTTTTTGACATGGGGCTTTCCAATCAACGAGCAAAGAAAACAGAGCAAAGCCAATTTTCGAGCAAATATAAGCAACACTCTTGGCAAATTGATCCGAGCACAAGGTATATTGAAGACATGATGCACCCACATATCTTGCATGTTTCCCCCAAGACCCATACGATTAAACCAGTCCACCCCAATTCTAGGTGGATATCTTGAAAACATGAGGCTATTGGCCAACATCCAAGTGACAAGGGATATTATGTTCAAGAATGCCCATCAAATTGTTGTTCCACACCATACATGCTTGAGTTCTCACATTTTGGTGTCATCTCAAAAGCAATGCTCCCCCATCTCTCAATGCTTTGTGTCTACTCATCTTGCTTAACTTAAATTTCTCTAGCTCGTCTACCTTAGAGCACCTTCCCATAGACCTATGAAAAGCCCCATCCATGAGAAGGCCCTCTTAGAAACATAGGGCCGCTCAAACAAGTGGATGCATTCCCATAGGCATAGCCGCTAGTTGCATCCACCGATGACTAGTTGTGGCAAAGAAAACGATGTGGATGTGAATTCAATTGGTCCTTTGTTGTTTGCATTCAAATGCTTGCTCCACTCTACTGAGACAGACCCACACATTCCTCCACTCCTTCTATGTGTCCCTCCAGATCCCTTTTGCCTATCCAACCCATATGGACGACGGATGCCACTTGGTTGCTTCTCCCAAGGTATAATGGCCAGTGTATTGAGAATGCACAAATGCGCCTTGTAAAAAGTAGTACTCATCTGCATGTGTAGAAGCACTAAGAGACACAATAAATTTGTTGTAACGTCAATTCAATTATAAGAGGTGCCTCCTTGTGTATCAAGCCATGGCGTACTCATGGATACATGTGTAAACGAGTCTCTCTCTCTCTCTCTCTCTCTCTCTCTCTCTCTCTCTCTCTCTCTCTCTCTATATATATATATATATATATATATATATATATATCATCACAAGCTCTTGCCTCTGGCGGGTCCTCTTCAATGATTTTGCTAATTCATTCCTATACTTGCATCCTCATAGCACTGCAATCCTCATAACAGTACCATGACTGCCCGTACGTACACCTTTTCATGCACCCTGGCATCCAATTTCCTCGACTTGTTCGTGCCCCAATCTGCCAATTCCTTCTCACAAATTTTGTGTAGCAGCATGGGGTACTCTGTCTGTTGTAGCAGCACCTTAGCTTGCGCTCACCTTTTGAAAGCTACCTACACTCACCACCTATCCACCAGCGAGTGACCATCGCCACTCAATAAGCCAACAACCACTAGTGAGATTCCTGCTCTTGCACTACCGCTTTCACCTCAACTCACTCTATCGCCACCTCAATCTGCAGCTCAATTCGCGTTGCTGCCAGTGGTGCCCTTAATAATACGAATTTCCGCCAGCAAAGATCAGTCAAAAGACAGAAAGAATTCGACTGCTGATAGGGAAAATCAATTGTCAAAATGAAGACCTGGAATCTCACATGCTCTCGAGCCCGTGTCGAAACCAGTCCGTGCTGGCGCGGACTGCTTACAGCAGGTTTAGTAAACTAATGAAATGTGTTTTGTTTTTTTTATTAAAAAGTCGACATAAGCAAGCCTTCTTATGAGCAGTTCGACACAGCCAGCAACGGCGGATCCGACACTGCTGCTCTATATTTTTCTTAAGAAAAAATTAACAAATACCCCTCTTACTTGCATAAATTCCCAAAATACCCCTCAAATTTCAAAAATTCCAAGGGTATCCCGAATATTTAGTCATAAATTTCCAAAATGACCTTCAAATTTTGGAAATTCCCAAAAAAAACCAGTGGTTGTGAGATTAAATTTCTTCAAAGATAGAAAAAATTGTAGCTTTCATAAGAAGACTGATTGTCTATCAATACAAATGATAAAACTAGAATTTTAGTTGGTTATGTAGGCTTTGGAGATGATTTGCTTCATTAATTTTAGACATAATTGCCTTTTTGTGAGGTAATTTGTGACTCAAAACGGATCTCAATTGTCAGAAAGGAAAAATCTTAAGCATCCAACAAGGGTATTTTTGGGGATTTTTTTAATCTCAAGGGTATTTTTGGGAATTTCCACAAATTAGAGGGATATTTTGGTATTTTTTTCCTTTTTTAAATAAAAATTTAGTAGCTCATTAAAACTTGATCATATTCACCTTTGATAAAAGGCTCTCAAGAAGTCGAACAGGTGCTAGAAAGGGTCCGACTTGTCCAACATGCTCGAGAGCCCTTTTTTACATAATAAAATGTGATCAAGTTTGTCTCTTTTATTTTTTTAAACTATTTATATCAATGGAATCTAGATAGATTCTTTCACAAGTCTCACTATTTGATGGAACCAAATGTATTTAGATCCATTTGTATCCATCCTCTCTCTCTCTCTCTCTCTCTCTCTCTCTCTCTCTCTCTCTCTCTCTCTCTCTCTCTCTCTCTCTCTCCAACCCCTAGGTGTGTGTGTGACCCAGCTTCAAGCCATGCACAAGGAGTCCTAGGTAGCTCTTTTGGCAACACAATGTATCTCCCTCAGTCCCGATGCAATCACCTCCAAATTTCACCTTCAAGGCTTATACGAGACTAACATTGAGGGTCTGGTGGTCTTATTTGAATGTGGATCACATTGAGGGTCATGAGAGGGGAGGGCGGCATAGATTGAGCGTGTAAGGGGACTTGACAATAGAATGCAGTTTTGTGAGCAGAGAGATAGCAATGCAAGGATAGTAGCCACTCAACCTTCTTTATAAGCATAAGAGAGCCGCAACCTTCTTGATAATCATGTTGATGAGAGTGAGAGTATAGACATCGGGTAGGTTCAGTGGCTAAAGATCCAAAGATAGCTAAGCAAGAAACTACTTAAAGGCTTGTGCACCTTTCAATGATGAAACTTAACTTAATGATTGATTTCTTTTCTTTTCTTGATACTCTATCATGTTTTTAGTGCGTAGATGCAGGCCACTCCTTCCACTTTACATTGGAAAGAGTGCACCCTAGTGCTACATGGACTAAGGATAACTCCTACAGATAGTACAAAGAAATATTAGGTGCAAACCCCAATCTCTTGAATTATTTTTTTGTCATGCTCTATAAACATCTCTTTTCCCTATCACTTTTGACAATCTCTCTAGTTCACAAATAACTTTATTAAGGACTTGCTTGTTTTCTTCATTGCTCAAAAAAACTCGCTCGCCATCTTGTAAGACTCTTTGACTCAACTCCAATCCTTCACACACTTGCTTGCTCCATGGAACAACTTGAACAACATAGAGCAAGTGCGGTTTAGACAGATCTTTTTCATCATTTTCTCTCCATAGTGGATCTATTGTGAACACAACTTGTTTGCAATGCTACGAAAGTACAAATAAATTCCACACATCAGCCAACAACCAATTAGAGTTCACTTGAATCAATCCACTCTTATCTTTGCACATAGTTTAGCACTAGGGCCACACTAGTAAATAGCTTTGAATCATTGGACATCAAGATAAACATATCAAACTTCCCAAGATAATATTCAAGAGCTTGAATTGCGCTTGAATTGGAGCTCTTCTATAAGTGCTTACAGATAGATTGTCATATTCTTTCTTTGTACTTTATTGGGACGATCAGTGACAAAAACAGATGGCCCTTCTCAATAGCTAGCCATGGTGGAAGATTATAATTAACCAAGCAAATAAGCCATGTGCTCCATGACGAACTTCGTAATCCAAAGGGGTTTACTTTGTCCATTTCCAGGCTAGAACGAATACATCGAGGCTCATCCTTAAATGATGTGGGCCGTCTTTCCTCTCTGTGATTTCATGTAGAGAAGTGAGCAGGTACAGCATCACATCATTTGTTGATTTAGTATTTGAGTGACAAATCACCAAAGTTGCTATAGACTTGCACATAAACATGCTCTTTATTTTTGGAATGAAAGGAAAGTGTCAAAGGACCTTTGAGGTACAAATTTTCCCTTGCGTGTCCTCTCTATACATGCTTGATCCACAATTGGGACATTGTTC
>NW_028221432.1:240264-281816 GCF_014529385.1 Adiantum capillus-veneris
TCTCTCTCTCTCTCTCTCTCTCTCTCTCTCCAACAACACGCTTTTCTTTTCTCTATTCCGAAGCTATGGCTCCGAAGCGTGTAATGCGAAGTTCTAAGGACGCCCATGCGGTGTTTAGACTAAGTCTCATATCATATTTATGGTTTATGGATCGGGTGTGAGGTCCCCACCCCGCCGTATCAACCAGCGGATTTGATGGTGAACCTGGTGGCCACTAGATCTATTGCGGAAGCAAACAAAATGGTTCAGGTTCGACTAGCGGACGATCTCTCATCACAAAGTGAGTCGAGTTCGAGCCTACTAGCAAGGAGATCTAGCTCCACCATCGCAGGGGAAGCGTTCTTAAATTATCTAGCGATCCTAAGACCCACCTTCCAAGAGGAGAGAAAACCCGAGTGCCTTTTTCCCCATGTTTCAGAGGCACGTACTCTTGAGATTTCACCACTCTAGGGCCAATGAGTGTTACTAATATCGAAGTAAGCACTATGGGTATAGAGAGTTCCTGACCAATCGGGACCACCCATCTCATAGGCATTGGCAACCTGAGCCAAGCCCCCACTTTCCACCCCCACACTCACACTTCCTTGTGTGTCCTAATTACTACCACAATGGTTGTTCAACATAAAAATTCCTTGATTAGATTCCGAGTCACAATGTTCGTTAAGACAGCCCTTCAACCAGTATTGCAAGCGGTACCAAGACATTATTCTAGTAAAAATTCTACTCAAACTTATTCATTAAAATTCCAATGTTCTGGAGGTACAACATCCCCCCTCCAGCGAGAGTTTACTCCTCCCGTTGTCGC
This sequence comes from Adiantum capillus-veneris, assembly GCF_014529385.1. NCBI lineage: Eukaryota > Viridiplantae > Streptophyta > Polypodiopsida > Polypodiales > Pteridaceae > Adiantum > Adiantum capillus-veneris. The sequence goes on from NW_028221432.1 coordinate 241,070, forward strand.
CTAGCTGCCCATACAACTAGGTACGTCCACCGCATAGAAAGCACGACATGGACATTCCCACCGCTTAACCAACAGACGTGGGTTCCCACCGCTTAACCAGCAGTCGTGGGTATCCACCGCTTAACCAGCAGACATGGATTCAAGAGCCCTTAACGAGGAACTCTTTCCCCTGTGATCAGGAGGGGGTTCATGACTAATTCAACATTGGAAATAGAATGAACATGCCGAGCTAAATTTTCCCTAGCAGACATTCTTTCCTATTGCAAACAGTATATCCGTCAATCATTTCTTTCCTACTTTAGACTTTAATATACAAATGAATTCAATTATCGAGGTTTCCGTCGGATTTCTCCAACATGTTTGGGGATGTGTTCATTCCTAGCTAAACGTATGCAATGCTAAATTAAACAACTTGAATAAAACTGTGATCTACCTCTTCCATTTCTTCTTCATTGGCTCGTGAGATGGCCGGTGCTTGTTCGACCATGGGAGCTTTTCCTTTCCCATTTGTATTGCTTGTTCCCGCCTCGTGGTCACCACCGAAGCGAGTTCTCTTAACCGGGGCCATTTTACTCACTACTTTAAATGATAAACTTGAAGAAAAGAGCTAAAGTCCGAGAGCATCATAACAAACCAAATGGCAGATTAGAATTATTAAAGAATCCTCCTTAGGCAAGAGATTAGATTTTTCCTTCGAGACCTAGCAATTTTATGGGTAATTCCTTACTTACCCTATGGAAATGGCTCTAAGGCTAATTACTTGGCTTAGATGATTAAGAAATTCAGAATTTTACTAATTGATTCACGAAAGAGATGAAGTAAGCAAGCTCATTCATTTTCCTAGAGCAATATGAAGATGCAGAATTGTTGCAGGCATGTGTGACATAAAATTCTCTTCTTAATGGCCTAATGACGGATTAATTTTCAGCCTTAATCACATTTTAATGTGGGAGAAGATTGAGTCTACTTTAATTACAACACTATTGAGTGGTAAAAGAATGAATTTCATCAAATCTACACTATTACTGGCTGACAATTTATTAACTATGCTGCCTAGAGAGAGAATCTTTCCTAATCATGCATTAATCCTTGGTTAAGGATGATGAATGGCTGCATAATTTAGCTAATTGAATGATGATTATGTAATGGAGTATAGCTATGGAGATTTATAGAGCAGCTATAGGGAATTATAGCCAGGATTAAGCATAGTAGCTAAGGAATTTGGAGAATAAAGATGAGAATTAAGAAGAGCAGTAATTAAACCATGATTACCGTGATTAGGGGCTGAGAATCCTCTGATTTTTCTGATCCAATGAATCCTCAAGATGAGAATTTCGGCAGTACCTCCCTCCTTGCTTCTCCTTCAAAAACTGTGTGTGTACCGGCAGCACCTCCCCAAGGTGTGTGTAGGTGTGTGTGTGTGTGTACTGGGTGTGTGTGTGTGTGAGCATGTGTGTGTGTGTGTGTGCGTGTGTGTGTGCATGCCTTTAAATAGGCCTCCTCAAGCTGAAAATCGATTTGTGCTGCTATAAGCATCTGAGTGCTGCTATAAGCATCTGAGTGAGCACTCAGTCCTTGCATGGCAAGTCTAGTTGCCTACCCACCAAGTGTCCAGTTGGTTTAGTTAACTGGTTCTCACACTTAGTTGCAAGCTTGGAAACTTTCCAAAGACTCCCACAAGGCAAGAGGGTGCCCCCTAGCTGCTAAAGATGGTCTGGAGTGGCCTGGAACTTGTTCCCACGCAGCCCCGGGCCCCCGGTGCCTCCTTGGACAATTTTATGAAAAATTGGTTTTAGGCTAAAAACGGGCCATACGAGTCAGATTTTGATGCCGTAAATTGCTATATGAGCTCTAACTAAGGCGTACTGGACCGAGTACCTGCCATATTTAGCAGCTCCCCGGGGTTCGAAAATGCATTTTTTTCAAATTTGGGGTACAGGTGCAGATTTTCGAGACGGTCAAAACTAGACGGGTCGGGTGACCAAAAACTTACTATATTTGGAAAATTTTCACAAAAATTATTTTAATTCACATTTCGAAGCTTTATAACATTCTTAACATCATGGCACTGACGGAATTCGGAAAACTGCTAAAAATAGTAACCATGGACCAAAAAGGAATTCCAAAGATCACGTCAAGGTAGCAAGATCAAGTCCCAAAGGCAAAGACTCATAATACAAAGAATAGAAGCCACCAAAGTGTATACCAACACAAACAACAGGGTCAGTACAAGAAAGCTATCAAGCAGATTTGGGCCGAAAAGATCAATTGACCAAGGAGGAGAAACTAGAATTTAATTGTAACCCTCCAACCACATATTAAACAAAAAGGAAGCCAAAACCAAACTCTTGCCAAAGACAGATATGGGTACCAAAGAAACTACTCAGCATTCACAACCACCATACCAAAATCTGGATTCGAAAGCAACAAACTCAAGAACTGCCAATACACAACTTCTACAACCGACAAAATGCAAGTTCTAATCAACTATATATCGACGGTTCAGTGGTGGAGACCTAAGAAAAAACAATCACAGATACCATTAGACTGAGCAGACTTGCTTCCCAAACTCTATTGACAATCAAAGAAAGAGCAAGAATACTTGAGAGCTTACTGTTCAGACAACTTCCCCACGAGCATACATCATTGCAAAGCTTCAACATCGACATGGTCGTCCAAGAGGACTTCGACTAGGCACGGGGGAGGAACCAACACGCTACAAGTGTAAAAAGGGCACTGTTTTCCTTGAGTTTATGGATTTTTATGTTTGATTGTGATTATTTTGATGAAAGTTGAACATATATGTCCTAAAATATTGAGTAATAACAAGATGACAGAAGACAAACACCAAGATGATCCTCTAAGTGTGTGTATATATCTAAAATTAGAGGTTTTTAGTAAGAAAAAGCGAGAAAACAAAGAAATCCGACCAAAAATACTACATATTGATGTATATAGTGGGTTGTTATGATATTACCTAATTGTCTCAAATTTTTGGATCAAATTAGATATTTTTCTTTATTTTTAATTGTTTTTTCAGCCAAAAACAAAGAAAGATAGAAAAAGGAGGTGAAACGACACTTTGGCGAGCAAAAGAAAAATATAGGAGTGGTCAATAAACAATTGACAACTTATGGTGAAGACGGGGTGCAAATATGCGAAAAAGTTGCGAAAAGCCAAATTGGAAGATCTTGGGCTAATTGACAAAATTTTCAAAAACAGAGCAAACGGAGTCCAAATAAAGAAATTTCTGAGCCTAAAGTACATTTCACAACAAGATAGGAGCACATGTCAAATTTGGTAAAAAGTGGTCTCGGAATCCCGATATAAGTTCTTTTGGGCCCACTCAATAGCTCATTTTCACTATTCACAAGTGAGAGACAGCTTGAGAGACCTAGAGCGATCGAATCTTTTGCGACTCTGTATGACGCACACAACACACCGATCGGCGCAAAATATGAGAAGTAGGCTTGTTACCATGAGTTTTCTTGTCCTACACTCTCTTTGTCGCGAAAAATTTCAAAAATCGACAATGTAGCTTCGCGAGAAAGAAATCGAAAAGAGCCCGTAACGCATCATCCATCCAACGGGTTGCTACGAGATTTGATGGGGGGTTAACCCTAAGCTAAAAGAACACATTGACAACTTCCAATGCAGGTTTAGGTAAACGGAAAAACCCTAACTTCTTTGGGCACGACAAAGACTGATCGGGAAAGAATGGCCAAAACGACGCAAAACTTCAGGAGAAGATACATCTCAAGCATGTTTTTAAGTCAAGTAAGTCTCTGCCTGAATCCACCATCAAAAGTGGGTCAAAACATGGGGCAAAGCTTCGGGGTCCGCAAAGTGTCATTTGGGCCTCACGGCTGAGATAGAGGTCCGTTTTCCACCAAACTTCACAGGCTTCATCAACATATCATCAACAACCAATACATAAAGTCAAACATCAAGAAAAACTATCACCGGTAGTCTCCTCAACAAAAGATGCTATTTGAGTGACAAATCACCAAATGTGGCATTTATGAATCCAAAGGATTCATTATAGCCATAGAAGGATGCCTAAGGACATCCACATGCGAGGGAAATAGAGATCAAGAAGAATCTCTAAGTCAATGGGGCCACAATAGAGAAATCCCTTTTGAAAACTGAAATATCAAGCAGGGAGTTTCAAAACTGATCACGTGACTTTTTAAAGTGAAAAATAGCTAACAGGGCTTAAGGCACAATCACAAATCACCTCAAAGCATCAAAATCAGTTTTTATCACAGCAGACTTCATACGCGTATGAAGTCTCATAGATAGTTTTTGCACAAGAAACACTCTCATGAAATCATGACATCATTCTGCATACCCTCTAGATGCAATACAAAAAATTTCATGGAATTTGGAGCTTTTTAGGCCCCCAAGAACCAAAAAACGCAAAGTCTCAGCCTAATCTCAATATTTGGCTTTAGACTTATAAAAAATGCTCCAAATCATGTGAAATTTTGTGCACAGCATAACTTAGCCCAAATATCTTATGACTATGCTAAAAAATGCATTCTGTGCAAAGAGACTTTATACGCGTATAAAGACTAACTCTATAATAAGGGAGTACTGCTCACAAACTGATCACCCAAGCCTATAAAATATATCATGCCAAGCCTCTACACCAAATTTGGACCAAATTGTGAATGTATTGGTCATCACTCACTTCAGTTTCAAAAACAAAGTGTCTTAGCCTGAATTATGGCATTAAGCTCAAGAACTCTTACCCAATTTCATGTGTGCACCTATCACAGCCTTATAAACATCATGGACTAGGTCTGCAACAAATTTGGATCAAGGATTCCCAAGTAGAATTTATATTTAGTGTGTATAAAGTCTACAAGCCTTGATATAGCAGGCTAGCTGGGATTTTAGGCTTTTAGCACTTGGAAAACATCATCATGAGCCCTCTAACACACATCAATCACAACTGGAGGTGATATGACCTTCATCCAATCAGAAAAGCTAAACATGTGTCATGACATCTTTTGAAGCCTTTCTAACACAATTCACAAGCCCAAAGTCATAACAAAGTTCATGGACACTTTACACAGGCCATACAGCACCAGCCTATGGATTTTCTAACTGTTTTGCATCAATAGTCTTTATACGCGTATAAAGTCTAAACTATTATTTGAGAGCCCAACCAACAATTTCTCAGCACTAATTTGTGCACCATGTTACATACAATGCATACCTTCTATTTGGACAAGTTTGGGCTAGATAATGACCATTGGTAGTACAAAATCAAAAATTCCTCCTATGGAGTATTCTAGACCCCATCCAATTAGTCCATATCCAAATGGGAATCAGAATTGATATTGGGTGTCCCAATCACCAAAGGAAGCTCCAGAAGAAGCCAAGGCCAGAAAACTCAATGAAGACGTATGAAGTCTCATAATGGTTAAACGATGGATTAGGGCAAAACTCTACACTTCAAGGTGAAATCTGACTCCAGACTCAGAAGGAGAATCCAAAATCCAATTTCACTGTCATAGATGTGTATAACATGCTAATGACTACTTACAGCCAAGGTCTGAGTCATATCTAACACATTAGATTTCATACGCATGTAAAGTCTCTCTGATGTGGAGATGAACCTAGAGATCAACATTGACCAATCTAAGCCTCAACAACAGGATTATGACTACACTTACCCAATTTCATCCCATTTAAGCCTCAAATACTCAGAAGTGAGCCCAAATTCAGTTTCAAGTCGGCAAAGAGTCAAATGGTCATAGCTGGTCCAAACAACATCCAAATTAAAATCAAGACATATATTCCTGAAGTATATGATAAGTGTTGTGCTTATGTAAACTATCACTTTGTTTTGAGCATTTAGACTTCAAATGCGTATGAAGTCTCACAGCATCAATCAACACCCAAAAGCAATCATCATCCTATGCATTGCACCCTTAGGCCCTAGGTAGCCTGTTTTTCAATTTAAGAGTCATTTGGACAGATAGAAACTACGAAAATGCAAGATTGGCTAATCACTTGAAGTGTCCGCGCAAGATCTATGGAGTCCAATAAATCAGCAGCAAAGAAGAAGAGCATGTATGTAAAAGGCATAATTGCGACCAGTGAACCATATACACTGCCAGAGGAGACACTCAAGCCAGCCAAGGCCTGGATAGACGAGGTAAGATTAGAAAAGGAAGGAGTTGAAGTGTATCAAGGCACCTTCAAAGACACACAAGGCAACACAGTGGATATCCCAATGAATCCACAAGAGATGTTAGAAATGGAAAACAAAGAAGATACCCTTACCCAGCTAGAAAGAGCGGACCTTCATAACTTCTACATGGCTCCACTAACAGGTGTGGATGTTCAGAGAGTATATGAGCTATTCAGCTCTATTCAAAAAGATGGAAAGGCAGTGATAATAGGTTTGGATGGCCAGAAGACAAAAACTCTAATCACACATCAAACCATAGCAGATGCACTTGGGCTCCATAACAGGGGAATCTCAGTTAGAGAAAGAAGAGACCAGGTGAAAGTTTATGCACAAAAGAAGTTTAATCGGACATTGGAAAATCTGGTGGACCCATGAGCTGGAAAGATATGCAAACTATACAACCAATACTTTCAAATTTGCGGCAAGAGGCCACATAAATACACAACTCCTCCTCATGCAGTGGAAACCACTATAACCTGGGCTTTGAAGAGCAGTGTACCAAAAGAGGTGAACTACGCTCAATATCTGCATGAGCAGGTGATTGGCATAGGCATGGAAAAGGCCAAGTACATTGGAGGAGGAGAAACCTTGACAAAGATTGCATATGAGGCAATCGGAGCAAGAGGACATTGGCCAGAGCCACCAACACAGAATGAGTGGTTCAAGGTAAAACCTGATATTGAAGATGCGCCGGTAAAAGCAACATCTCTGCCCATCACCACGAGGCTAAGAAGAAATTTGGAAATAGTGCCAAAAGACGAGCCTGTGGAGCCACTAAGGAAGAAAGGGAAAGCATAAGCCAGGGAATCCAGATCCAAGGAAACAGAGTCAAAAAGCTGCTCGTATTGAAAGATTGATAGAACAATTTAGAGCAGAAAGGGTACTAAAAGGAGATTTCGAAGAATACTGGGTGCCAGACCCAGCCAAGGTGGGAGGAAGCTCCTCTAAACCACTAGAGGACCAATTTGACCATTCATCCGGGCGTATGAAGAGACGGAAAGGGTACTTGATCAACAAAAATTAGAGCCTTTCACGATGGAGGAAATCGAAAACATCAAACAGAAGCTGAAAGAAACATTAGAACATGAGAAGAAGGATCAAGAGGAAGAGCAGAAGAAAGAGGAAACATCACCTTCTCCACCAAGATCTCCCACACCTCCTCCGAGCTCAAAACCATCTACACCCGAATCTCAATCTTCACCAAAAACAACAGAAGGGGCCACATCTACACATGGAGATCAGGAACATAATGAAAAAAATACTTATGAAGATCTTATCCAAGCTGGATATACTATGGCAGAAGCTTCCATAGTGGTATATGGTACTCAGAACCCACCATGGGCTGCAAGGAAAGAAGAAGAAAGACAAGATCCCCCAAGAAACAGAGAAAGAGATGATGAGGCGCAAAACAGAAGGTAGACCATGGATCTCAACAAAGAACTCCAGAGAGATACTCACCACAATCCGGAGTGCCAAGGATGGTTCAATTCCCCACGGTGCCTCAATGGAGACTCTTAGCTAGCCCATTCCAAGCACCACCGACACCAATGCTAATCAGTATGAGTTATCAGGTTCCACTAGCTGGTCCAATCAATAGACCCACAACTTGAAACCTTGTCACAGCAACAACTAAGAGCCGCTTATCAGATACTTGATAGAGTCAGGACGTGGTCTCTTGCCATTGCTGAAGAGAACAACATGCTGCGTACCAGGCATGACAACATGCAAACAGAACATGAGAACCTATCAAATATGGTACAAGATACCCACCTGAAGGCTAAAGAAGCAGAAAAAGAGCTCGACACTCTTACTGCAACACTAAGGGAATCTGAAGGCAGACAAGACACTCTCTTGCTAGAGATAATTGAAGCATCGAGAGCAATCAAGACTCTCCAAGAGCAAAAAGATCAGGCCTTGGATGACTTAGAATCAGCAATGGATGAAGTCCTAGAGTTGAAGGAAAAGTCAGAGCTCCAAGACAAGACAATCAAAAGACTAAGGGCTACACCAAGGATCAAGAGAACAAGTGCAAGAGCAGACGCCCAATTCATACAAGCATTGAAGGCACAAATCACCACCCTACAGAAATACTGCATCTAGCAAAGACAAAGGATGCATAAGGGAGAAGAATCTTCAACCGTCGAAGAAAGAATGAGAGCAGAACACATAGTTCTTCAGAAAGAACATGAGGAACTTCAAAAGAGCCTGGAGACATTGCAAAATCAAATGGTTGACATGGCTGAGAAAGCAACTCAACAAGACACATTGACACAAAGACAGATCGCTGACTTGCAAAAGGAAATAGCGGCTTTAAGGACACAAGAATCAGAATCAGGGCATAGTGAAATAGAAACAAATGCTAGAGATGAGCCCATGGAAATTCCTGAAGGGGCCAAGGGCTGCGATAAATGTACTTAGGGAGGAATGGATGCAACCCACACTCCCATATCCTCTCCTAAAGTATGAGGTAACATAATCAGGAAAAGAGTCAAAGAGGAAGCCACAAAGCCGGTCTATGAAGGAGATGCCAAGAAGATGGAGGATACAGGTAGAATAGTGGACTCACAACCAAGATGGAAAAAATCTTGGCTCCTAAAGTACCCAGTTTTTTTGAAATACTTGGTGGAGGCTCCAAAGATTATCAGAGATGACCTCCTAATTTGCCTAGTCCCTCGTGTTCGCACTTGGGCAAACCATTTCAAATTCGTGAAGGCTCGTCCCAACTAGCTAAACTACCCGTCTATGCCTGCATCCAAATCAGGAGAGAGAATATGTGTCTCTTATATGGTGAAAACCCTGAAGGGCACCATTAAGATCTTCACAGGCTCTCCAAATTTGACGTGCGTCATGACCAAAAAAATCTGCAAAACCTTGTTGGCTTGTTTTGAAGTGTTCGCGCCTTCTAAAGCGACGAATTCTACACTCCTCTCAACGGGCGACACTGTCACTGCAATGACATCTGATCTGTGAAAACAACCATCTCCAGAGGTTTTACATCTACTGTATCAGAGAATCATGTTTCTGGCTAGCTATCACATGCAAGCCTTTGAAGAAGCTTTCTACACGGGATTCTTTACTTATGATAGCAAGATATTTGGCCCAGCGTGGTCACTTTGGGGAACATCTGCTACTAATCGTACCTAAAGCTGCTAAAACGACCAGACTTCCACTAACACAAGAGTAGCTCTTACTAAAGTAAGATCAGTCATGTAAGGAGGACATGGACGCGGAAGGGGGGAGTGTTGACAACAAGATATAGAAGAGGTTTCCCAATTACATTATACTACTATTTTTGGCACCTTTGTAATATTTGAGCTGCCAATAGACCTTGTGGGAATGAGCCTCTATGGAGGAATGTATATAATTCAACTTTTGTAACCTAAACCCAACTTTTTGGAATTAATCAAATCGGTTTTATCACTGTGCGTGGAGTTTGAGAGAGAGAGAGAGAGAGAGAGAGAGAGAGAGAGAGAGTGTGACTTGATCTCTTTGCTACGCGCGCTACGGAAGTCCCATTGCTGAAGTGACACCACCACTGCATTAGCAACTGCAAGGGCTTTCCTCTGACACAAATAGTGTATGATTTTGACGACAACTCAAAGAGAGCACCTACAAGCTTCTGGGTGAGTTCAAGCTTCTTCAAAGCTTCACCATCTCAATGATTCTCTTTTAATTCACCCCTCTTCCTTCATCAAATCAACTCATCCTACCCATTGTAAATGTATCACTAACAATTCTAGTGATTATTACCACTAACAACTAACTTCTCTTGTAAAAATGCACCCACACTATCAACATATGGAGTAGGCAACCGCACAAGTAAACCAAATTCATTCACTCCCATGGAAATTTCTCTCCTTTCACCACATCAATAATTCTCTTACTTGAGCCCACATCCATGTGACTCAAGAGAAAAGAGAGACCCCATTATCATTTGAAATTCATAAAAATTCATAATCCTTGATCTTTCCTAATAAAATTGATTAGGCTTTATCCTAATCAAGGCTTCTAAAACCTATAAATAGAACCCATTCCTCCTTGTAAAAGACATCACTATACCATTGCACACTAGATTGAGCGTACCACACGCCAGTTCTATCTTGGTTGTAAAGAGAGAGTAAGCTTTCTATACACCATCACCTTGGTGCATCGAAAAGCTTGAGCTAGTTTGAGTGAGTGCGAGTAGAAGATATTCTTCCTACCATTGTTGTATCTACCCCAACATCAATAAATTGGTAGTTTTGGGTGCAATTCATGTCCAAAGGCTCACGCTTCTCCTCCAATTTGGCTTGGCAAACTCATTCAGCTTCATAAGGTGACTTGTTTCATTGAAGGTTGTTGTTTTGTTGCTTGTGATTCATTGGCTATTGTTTGGCTACCATTGTAAGAGGGTGGATGGTGAGAGGGCTCCCATAACCCTAAGACAATGTGCTAGTGATGCTATAACCAAATCTTGTCACTTGATTCCGCAAGCTCTAAGTTCCTTTTTGTGCAAAATATAAAGTTGAAGCTAAGTTGTACACCATCTCTCTCTCTCTCTCTCTCTCTCTCTCTCTCTCTCTCTCTCTCTCTCTTTTAGTGTGTGAGAGTGTTCCATTGGTGTTAGGGTTAGTGTAAATTCCTTGCTTGTTTGTGGGTTGCTCTAACGATTCTCCTCTTTTGCGTCCTAGTTCGCTCTTAAACTAGGTGGTGCCCCTTGTGTAGTTGGGATTTGGCTGTGGGTTTGTTGTTTTGGTTTGTGTTGTGTTGTGCCCCAGCCCCATTGAGCAGCACGGGAGCCTTGAAGGGTGTCTAGAGGTTGCTCTTCTTGTTGCCCGCCCCAGATCGCCTCAATTTTGGTGCCCCCACTGAGGACAGGCTTGTGTATGTTTTGTGAAGGCTCAACCTTTAGCATAATCAAGTAGCTTGCATGAATCACGAGAATTTGTATGATCCCTTCATTCCCATTGCAAGGCAAAAGGTACACATAATTGTTAGTACTGAGTTGCAATTTCAGCGAGTAATTCGTAGAATTTTAGGTCCTCTTAGGTTGGTAGAGATAAACGCATCAATAAATCCTTTTATTTTGCCTCTCATTAGGTACGACCTTAGTTTGGACGTCTATATTTTTGTTTTGTTTTAAGAATTAGGTCATGCATAGACCATGGATAATGGCCCAGGAATACAGGTTTTTCCCTTTCATTTCACTCCACACATTAGAGTAAACATTGCAATTAGTAGAAAAATCCATTTTCAACAACGTATGGTATTCATGTTTGGTGCCCAAAGAGTAGGAGAAATTCTCGCGTCACCAAACCCTGTCATTCTACCGCTTATTGATTATCATAGGTCATTTGATGTGAATATTTTTATTTTGTTGTAGAATAGATTGCAATTTAGAAAATATTATTGTGTAAATCTTTTAAAGAAAGAAAAAACAAAAACGCGTCACTTTGAAATCAATTCAATGGAGAGCCAACGCCAAATGTCTGGATATCCTCTTTTCTTTGGAGAGCTTGGAGAGGATGCAGAATTATTTCTAGCGAATTTCAAGATGTCTTGCCGTATCAAGAGGATAGTAACTGATCAAGAACGTGTAGAAATGTTTGAGGTGGTCCTTAGGAAAGATGATAGCACTTGGTTTGACTCTTTGCCTGAGGAAGTTAAAGGGAATTACACGGAAGTTTTGAATCGTTTCAAGAAATACTTCTTTGATCCCCAAAACACTCAGAAATTATGGCAAGACATTGTTTCTCATAAGCAAAAAGACTTAGATGACTACTACTTGTACAAGCAAGAGTTCCTACGTCTTTGGGCTCTATGGATACGAAATGTTGCTAACCTTGGTGATGGTGCAGAATTTCTAAAGAAGGAGAGGTTCATAGCCGGACTCTTTCCTGACCTTAAGGTAAAAGTTGAGGGGGGTGCACCTGCTACCTTTGATGCAGCTGAAACTAGGGCTGCTGAGAAATATAGGAAACTCAAGTGCTTAAGGGGGGAGGTTCCAATAGAAGGTCTTAGACCCAAAGGTAAGTCACAAGCATCAACATCTAAGGAGCTTCCTGAGGTAACGGCGGAAGTGATTGAGAAGTTAAATGAATCTTTAAGCAGCTTGTTAATTCACCTTGCACAAGCTGTAGGTCCAAAGGGACAAGCAAAGAAGTCTGAAGAGCGAGACCCACGACCTAGGAGAGTCTTGCAATGTTGGAATTGCGGTGAGTCTGGACATGGGATGTATAATTGTCCTTGGCCCCGTGGGGAGCCAGGGAGACCTAACTTGAATCACCCAGTGATGAATGCAGGTGAAGGAACTAGTCAGCAACCACGGCTTATACAAAGGCCAAATGGAGCAAGACCACCTCCACAAGGAGTGGAAGGAGTTCCACCTTTGCCAGACCCAAACGTGCATGTGGTAGAGGTGACAAATTCAAGAGAGGTTGACATGGAAGCAAATGGCATTAAGCGTGGCCGAGGAAAAGGTAAGGAGAAAGAAGGTGTTACATCACAAAGTGACCATGGACGAGAAAAGAAGGCAAAGGAGACCAAGGAAGCCAAGAGGACTCGACGTCGTATCAACCTCCAAGACTTTCCTCTTGGACATGGAATGGCTCCATACAACCTGTTGGAAGACATGAGAGGTAAGGGTCCTGATATCTCATGGCCTCAATTTCTTGCATTATGTCCACAAGTTACGAGGGATTAAACAAGGGCAGTTAGCACTAGGAGAAAGGTAAAAGAGAGTGTGCCTGTTGTAAAAATTGCACAAGCTGAAATGAATGAGGACATTACACCTGTGCTAGTGACGGGAGCAAAGCGAACCCCGAACCCCGACGGCCTCTAAATCGCCGGGGACCGAATGGAGCGCCTCGAGCCTGTCATGGTAAAGCAAACAGGGGGCACCACCTAGCTTCAGCGGCTAGGATGCAAACAACACACCACCATAACAAAATTTTCATCCAAGAGAGATGGATGCTTGGGAGTAATGATGAAAAGGAGAGGGAATGAGATCAAGTGAGAGAGAGAGAGAGAGAGAGAGAGAGAGAGGGAGGGGGTATAGCGGCTTAGTACTTAGGCATCACAAGAGGATGGCGAATCCGCACACCCTTCACACATACACAAGCTCACTCCAAAACACAAGACTAGGTGGCAATTCCGCACACCTCACATGGGCAAAACGTTGCAAGAAAACATACTCACAAAACCTCAAGCTTTATTTAGAGAATTAGGCGATGAAATGGGGAGCATAGGGTAGGGGAATGAGAAGGGAGAGAGTGGTAGAGCACATGGCGGATAGGTGGGAGTTGATGGCGAAGACTCGCACGAGGATTATGGCCATCATCCTTCATTTAGTTGCCCTTCATCTTCCATAGCCAAGGGTGTAGAGGTCATGCTCAAGACAAGCATGGTGATTGCGGTGATGGTGATGGTGTGGGTGTGTGTGTGTGTGCACTAGGCACACACAGTGCATAGTGTATTCTTTGGTGATGTTGTGTGTTTTTGTGTGATGGTGACCCCTCTTTATATAGGGGAGGAGGGAGGGGGAGAAATTCTAGAATTTAGAAATGAAGAAATCATTATCTACATAGGCCATGTGACTGTGGGCCCCACTTGTCTGGCTGTGTGTATATGTGCCAGAACAGCAGTCTCATGAGAGAGAGATGGGTTGATGAAAAAAAGTGAGAGGTGACATGGAGAATAAAGTAATTACAAGAGGGGAGAGAGAGGAGTGTGTTCAGAGGTGAATCTGTGTGCAGATGTGTGTGAACACAAGAAAAATCAGGTAACCACCGGGTGGGGATGGGTCTGTGGGCACCTTTTTTAGTGAAACTGAGTGTGTGTGAGTGTGGGGGAGGTTATTTAGCTACAAGACAAGAGACATGGCGCCCTTTAGAGAGAGGGGGGGGTATTTGGGTCATGGGATATGATAGGAGAGAGAAAGGGGGGGTGGGGTATACTATTTTGGAAGATAGGGTAAGTTGCATGTGAGTTAGGGTGCATTATTGGTGAGTTAGAATGCATTATTGGTGAGAGGTGGGGTAGCTTGAGGGGAGAGAGAAAGGAGAAAGGACAAGGGGAAGAGAGAGGGGGTTGACCTTTTGAGTGGAGGAGAGGAAAAGGGACACATGGCGGGGCAACAATGAAGAAAAAGGAGGCAAGGTGGGGATGGGCTGCCCCGCAGGCATGAGGTGGCCTATTTTACCTTTCTCATATATTTACATAATCATACTTTATTTTTTTCTTACTTTTTTCCAATGTCTTTTATCACTCCCTCCCTAAGAGGGGGTTTTCATGGAGTGGGGAGGAGAGAAGAGGGGTATGGGAGCTTGGCTTGTGAAAAGCCCCCATCATTAGCCCTCCCCTTTTGGCTAGAGGCATTCATGTCTCTAGCTCATCTGTTTGATCATTATCGTCGGAGGTGGCGGTTGATGGTGTGTCCTCATCTAGAATGTCAATAGGTGGAGCCTGGTCAAATCGAAGAAAATAAGGTTTAAGTCGCCAACCATTTACCCTGGTTTTATGAAGTTTTCCATCAGCCTCCATAAGCTGGTAGCTTCCATTGGCATACTTTTTCCTGACGATGAATGGACCTTCCCATCGGAGTAGGAGTTTCTTATCCTTGCGCGTGTCGAAGCGATTGTCGTAGCGGAGCACCAACATTCCTTTCTTCAATTATTTTTTCCGGAGATGCTCGTTCAAGCTAAGCCGTCTATGCTCTGCTTGTGCTGCATAATAATTTATTGCTTCTTCTCTGTCCAGTTGCAGTCTTTCCAAGTTGATGATGTGATCTCTCAAATGCATGTTGGGCTGTTGAAGCTGGCTTGCCATTACTCTGAGACTTTGTAGTTGCACTTCAATGGGCAAGATTGCTTCGTTACCAAATACTAGATGATACGGTGTGAATCCCAAGGATGTACGAAATGAAGTTCTGTAGGCCCATAAAGCTGGTAGTAGATACTTATCCCAGTCTCCAGGATGATTGTTTACCTGATTGGTAATAATTTTAGAAACCATTCCATTTACCTTTTCAACTAGGCCATTACATTGAGGGTAATATGGTGAAGAGTGCCTCCTTGTAATGCCCAGTTTCTGCATTAATTCTCCTACCAAGTCTGCTCTGAAACCTGGCCCTCTATCAGAGATGATCTCTAAAGGTGTGCCAAACCTACAGCATATGTGCTCGTAGATAAATTTAGCTACCTCTACCGCTGTGATTCTAGTGGTGGCTGTAGCCTCTGCCCATCTAGTCATGTAGTCGACCCCCATGATAATGTAGAATTTTCCTGAGTTGGCCCTAGGTAATGGCCCAATGGCATCGATACCCCATTTTTCAAATGGGCCATATGAGAGAATAGGTGTCTGAGGTTCAGGCATAAGTGACCTAGTGCCGGCCTTTTGACACAACTTACATGTTTTGCACCAGTGGTGTACATCACGGTTGAGGCTAGGCCATATGAAGCCTGCCTGCAAGATTTTCCTACTTGTTATGTCTAGGGCAAAGTGACCACCACAAACCCCGTCGTGACAGCTAGCAATTACTCCCGTGATTTCTTGAGAGAGAGGCACCTTCCTGAGTATTTGGTCCTTACCCTTACAATACGAACCGTCATTGATGAGTTGATACCTTGTGGCCTTCCGCGTCAGCCATTGCTTCTGTCCCTTTGTTAAATCTGATGGGCATTCCCCTGTTTCCAAAAAATGCATGATGTCAGGCAAGGCATCACTTCCTTGAAATAGAGGGAGCTTTAGTTTTATTGCTCCAACCACCACTTCCTGTAGTCTTTCACTTGCTAGGGCATGTGCTTCTTTGTTTTGAGCCCTTGGGATATGGTGTATTTGAACTTCTTCACACTTACCCAACAAGGTTTTTACACCACTTAAGTGAGTCCTTAAACTAGGATTCTTGCATGTCCATGCTCCATTTACTTGCCTTACCAGAAGTAGAGCATCCCCAAATACATTAAGGCGTTGTACACCTTGCGAGACGCACCATTGTAGACCCTTGGTTAGTGCTGCATACTCAGCTTCATTGTTAGAATGTGAATCTAACAATTGGCCCAACGAAAATACCTTTGTCCCTTTGTCATCAAAGACCACTATGCCTGCAGCTGCTTTGTCGGACGCTCGCTTGTAGGCTCCATCAAAGTAGAGAGAGTATGCTCCTTCTATCATCGGTGGTACTGGAGGTAATCGAACTTCTCCTTCCTTAGATTGCTTCTCCTTCCTTTCAAAGACTTGGTAGGTCATGAGTCCCCCCAAACTTGCCCTTGTCGTGCTTTCTACCTGTACCGTGTAGTCAAACTCTTGCAGACGAACTAGCCATTTAGTAATTCTAGCAGACACATCCATGTGTTGTACAACATAGGGAAATATTTCATCCGTGGTTAGAATCACAAATTGCTTAGGCAACAAATATGACCTAAACTTTGTAGTTGCAAATCTAAGAGCTAGGACTAAGTGTTCCACATGGGTGAAACCTTTCTCTCCTGCTGTCATCATTCGACTAGAGAAGTAGATTGGCCTCATGAAAGATGTCGTCGTATCCTTTTGAAGTAGCACAGCCCCCAATGAGTCATCACCAACACTTGAGGTGACATAGAATTTTTCATCCCACTTAGGTGGTGAGATAGTTGGCAGAGTGGCTAAGACCTCCTTTACCTTGTTGTAGTGATGTTCGCTTTCCTCGTCCCAAGTGAAAGTTGATCTTTGAGTGAGTTGTTGCAGTGGTAGAACAAGTTGTGATAGTAGATGTATGAATCTACTTAAGTACCTCACCTTCTGTAGAAAAGAGACCAGTTGACGTGCGGTCACTGGTGAAGGTAGGGCTATGAGTGCGGACACCTTACTTGGGTCGGCGTTGATACCTTTTGCTGAAATTTCATGGCCTAGTAGAATGACTTTACTCTCCCCAATGTGGCATTTATCCACATTTAATTGCCCACCTAGGCTCTGCAACCTGGCCAAACCTTCAGTTACCTTTTCTAAATGTGAAATACGGGAGCTATATATACAAAAATCATCAATGAACACTCTTATGGATGTTCCAAAGAACGGTTGAAAAACATATGTGACATATCTTTGGAATGTGGCAGGTGCATTTGTGAGACCAAATGGCATAACCCTGTATGCAAAACAACCCCATGGCGTGATAAAAGTGGTTTTTAGCTGATCTTCCAAGGATATGCGTATTTGAAAGTAGCCAGAATAACCATCACAGACGATATAGCATTCAAAACCCGCTACTTCATTCAGAATTTCATCCAAGAAAGGGAGAGGAAAGTGGTCTCTCTTTGTAGCTGCATTTAGTGGTTTGTAGTCAACACAGACCCTCCACTTACCATTCTTTTTAGGCGTCACCACTACGGGTGACACCCATTCTGAGTTTTCTACAGGATAGATGAATCTCGCCTCCAACAGTTTCCTTACCTCGGCCAAGAGTGCCTTTTCTTGTATGACCCCCAGTCGTCGTAGCTTTTGCACAACTGGTTTTACCCCTTCCTTCAGCTTAATATGATGTTCCACCACTGTAATGCCTGTGATTCTTTCATAGTTGTCAATGAACAGGTTAGGAAATCCCATCAACATTTGCAAAAAACTATCTTTCTCCTCAAGTGTTAATTCCGTAGACAACATACCCTTCAACCTACTTCCTCCTAGGCCAGGTGATTTTCTCTCCTCTTCATTGGGTTTCCCTTTTGGTGATGGATCACCAGTTGTGCTTACCCTTTGTGGATCCTTCATAATGATACCCATCACATCAATGGAACTGTCACTTTCATCGGTGGATGTGGTCTCCTCCTCAGAACTGGAAGATTCGCTAGTGGTTTCATCTGCCGATGTTTCCAGATTCATTTGCTTCTGCTTGCCAATCCTCATGTCGTAGTAGATTGTCTCCCCTTTCTTACCGGTCATGCGTAGAAGGCCAGTACCCCAGTCCTGTTTTGCCTTCATGGCCATCAACCATGGCCTTCCCAAAATTAGTGGATAGCCCTCCCCCTTAGTAGGCATTACAAAAACATCTACCTCTACCTCAGTGTTGAAAGCTTTGATTTTCACGGCACTTACCACACCCACACACTTTACTTTTGCGTTGTTTGCCATCTTTGCCTTGCATGGAGAAGGCTTGTCAACCTCGAGTCCTAATCGAAGCATCATAGCTTCGTTCATTACACAGATTTGTGCACCTCCATCAATGTAGGTGTTTCCAACCCTCTTTCCTTTTATGTTTACGTCGACAATTGGAAGGATGTCATCCATGTTGCATCCCGAAATTGCTCCGGCTACCTTTGTTTTGGAGCGTCTTGTACTTACCATTTTAGACCATTGTCGCCTTACTTTTGGTGCAAGATGTAGCAGCTGTGGCCATGTAATCTTCGGTCCTTGCTCTGCCACATCCAATGTTAGATCATAGGGCTTAAAACTTTCCCCTAGCTGGAAGTCGGTGATGCCCAATTTTCGTCGTGGCCTGGATGGCCTCTTGCTAGTTTCTCCTCTCATGCTTCTCTCATCATCTGATTGTGTAGCTTTCTCCCTCCTAGCTCTTTTCACAGTCATGGCTTCAAGTGGTTCTAAAAAGGTTACCTTCTCCTTACCCTTGTCCCTCTCCTTTGCTCTGGGTGGATCCACTACTATGGCTTTTCCTTTCTCTTCTAGCCTTATGATGTTTACAGGGCGATCAGGTGGTGGGGCTGGTGGAAGAGGTGGGATGGATGCTTGTAGTGGTGTCTGGGGTGGACGTAGAATTTGTGTTGGTGGGGGTGGTGCTCGGGGTGGGGGTGTTCGTACGTAGCCGGGAATCTACCTTTCACCTTCTCCTCGAGAAGTGGCCATAAGCCATGCGTGAACCGATTTTTTTTAGGAAATCGGGTGCAGATTCCCCCCTAGCCAGTGACTCAACCCACCGTTCCCACAAATCCACAAATTTGGACTCATAGGTGGCATATTCTAAAAGACCCTCCTGCTTCAAGTCTCTCAACTTGTCCCACAACTTTTCTGAAGTGGTACCTCCCCCAAAGCGCCTCTTAAAAGCGGTTTTTAAGGGTTCCCAGTCATCCTTGGTTGCTTGTGGAAGTGCATTGTACCATGATCTAGCTTCTAGCTTCATGAGATGCTTAAAGATTCTAACCTGGGATTCATCCGTATCTTTGTTGCTCACTACACATGCTACTTCAAAGTCATCTAGGAAGTCTGTTACCAAATCCTCCCCCTTCTTTCCTTTAAATGTTGGAAATGCTACACTTGCCATGATTACTGAGAGAGATCTAGAAAGACACACTGCTTAACTTGCAAAAGTTTTTTTCTTCTTTACAAGGAGGCATGTATACCCTCTTATACTAGGACATAGATTAAAACTTCAAATGGTACATTGCCTTGTACCAAAGGTAAGACAAATGGTTGATCTGATGCCAGAACCTCCAAAAACTGCTCCCCACCCGGCATGGTGTCAATGACGTGCTGGTAGTGAGCCTTCAAATCCAGTATTACCTTGATTGAGCGTACACGTGTTGGTATGTGTGATCTGTCTTGAGGTAGGTTGTATTGATTCATGTGAAGCTTAGAGGTGCTTAGTCACTGTCCAAGCTTGTGGGAGAGGGTGGTGTTCTTTCCTGAAACAAACTTAGTAGATCCCTAGTTTCTCTAGTGAGAGTGTGAGCCAATGCTTCCGTTATCTGTGCTGCAGCATCAGGTGCGACTTGAAAACTGACTGTGATAATTACCTCGGTGATTTGAGTTACCCGATTCTCAAAGTAGAATAGTGTTGATTCTCTATTGTGTAGAGCTCCTTCCATTTTGTTGTTGTGGGTTGGTTGTAGGTTGTGGACATGGTTTCGACCTTCTCCTTCTTCTTCTTGGCACTTGGCCTATGTATATCCACTGGGTTTGGCGTGTTGGTTGACTCTCCCACTGCAAATCGATTACCGTTACGCCTGGCACTCGAGCTTCGATGGAGATGCGGAGTTCGTCTAGTTGTGCTTGGAGATCTTCTTCTTCTGTCGTCCAATTAGCAAATCCTGCTAGCCATTCATCCATTCACAATAGTTTAAGGGTTTCAGTCTTGTAAACTGAAGGGTTTCATGAAAAGATCCTCCGTGGGGGCACCAAATGACGGGAGCAAAGCGAACCCTGAACCCCGACGGCCTCTAAATCACCGGGGACCGAATGGCGCGCCTCAAGCCTGTCACGGTAAAGCAAACAGGGGGCACCACCTAGCTTCAGCGGCTAGGACGCAAACAACACACCACCATAACAAAGTTTTCATCCAAGAGAGATGGATGCTTGAGAGTTAGAATGCATTATTGGTGAGAGGTGAGTTAGGGTGCATTATTGGTGAGTTAGAATGCATTATTGGTGAGAGGTGGGGTAGCTTGAGGGGAGAGAGAAAGGAGAAAGGACAAGGGGAAGAGAGAGGGGTTTGACCTTTTGAGTGGAGGAGAGGAAAAGGGACACATGGCGGGGCAACAGTGAAGAAAAAGGAGGCAAGGTGGGGATGGGCTGCCCCGCAGGCATGAGGTGGCCTATTTTACCTTTCTCATATATTTACATAATCATACTTTATTTTTTTCTTACTTTTTTCCAATGTCTTTTATCACTTTCTCCCTAAGAGGGGGTTTTCATGGGGTGGGGACAAGAGAAGAGGGGTATGGGAGCTTGGCTTGTGAAAAGCCCCCATCACTAGATTGTTACATAAAAGGGAGATTGGTTAGGAAAGGTCTAGTGGATGGGGGTGCACAAATTTGCATCATGACAGAGAGACTCATGCAAAAACTAGGCATGCATATCCATGAGACACCTGAAATTAAGGTCAAGATGGCAAACAATAGCGTAGGCATTTGTAAAAATGTTTTTGTGGAGGCCTTTGGCATTAAGAAGGCAGTGGATTTCTATGTTATGTCTACCAAAGGAAATGGTTACCCATTTATCCTAGGGAGACCATGGCTAATGAAAATGCGAGCTTTGCAAGATTGGGAGAGTGGAAAGCTAATTTGCAGGAACGACAATCATAAGAAGGTTGTCTTTGACATGAAGGAGCAACGCCAAGAGGAGCTCCATGAAGAATCATCTCAAAGTGAGACGGAAGAAGGTTGGACCGATAACACTTCAGAAGAAGAAAGTAGCGGCAGCATTACTGAAGAGGAGTCTTCCATCGAAGTCATGGGGGTAAGGTTTAAGCCAACCAACCAAGAGACCTCTTGTCAAGGTTTGGAGGAGGTAGGTTCCCAAGAGAACCAAAAAGTGGAAGATGAAATAATGCTAGAAGGTATGCTATCTACAACACTTACAAAGGATGAAAGAGAGGAGTTCAAATGTGTGCTAAGGAAATTTCCTAGGCTTTTTGCTAAAGACTACACCGATGTGCGTGGAGTAGATGCTGTTCAACACAAAATTGAGTTGAAGCCAGAGGCCACACCTAAGGCTCAGAAGCTACGAAGGCTAGGAGTCATCAAGGAGCAGGCTTTACTCAAGGAGGTAAGAAAGCTTCTAGCAGCAGGTTTCATTTATCCAGTGGAGAATTCAGAGTGGGTCTCTCCCATTGTTGTCACTCCTAAGAAAAACGGAAAGTGGAGGGTGTGTGTGGATTACCATCCACTCAATGAGGCAACAAAAAGAGATCACTTTCCCCTCCCATTTCAGGATGAGATACTAAATGAGGTAGCTGGTCATGAGAAGTACACTCTGTGTGATGGCTACTCAGGCTACTTTCAAATAGGTATCGCATTGGAAGATCAATTGAAAACAACCTTTATCACTCCTTGGGGTTGTTATGCTTTTAGAGTCATGCCATTTGGTCTGACAAATGCTCCTGCAACATTCCAACGTTTCATGAACATGGTGTTTCAAGCATTCTTTGGAAAGTCAATTAGGGTGTTCATTGATGATTTCTGCATTTATAGCTCAAAATCATTGCATCTACAAAGGGTAGAAGAAGGTTTAAAGAAGCTCTACGACATGGGAGGTCAACTCAACCCCGACAAGTGCCACATAGGTGAGGATGAAGTGATCTTGCTCGGTCACAAGGTTTTCTATAAAGGCATTGAGGTGGATCCTTCAAAGGCAAAGGCTCTTATTGAGCTCCCATCACCGAAGAGTCTTAAGGAGGTCATCTCTTTCATTCAGAAGGTGAAGTATATATCACGCTTCATTCACTTAGCCTCGGAGTTGCTTCATTCTTTGCAAAAGTTGACACAACAAGTAGAATTTGCATGGTCTGATGAGCTTGAAGAGTATTTTTGTAACATTAAAGTCATTTTGTCAGAGCTACCAACACTCATGCCTCCTTGTTGGGAGTACACATTCTTTGTTAGCTCTAGTGTTGGAAGGGAAACAATTGGTGCTGTGTTGCTACAACAAGATCCCCACAGTACAAGGATGCGACCCCTCTACTTTGCTAGTAGGGTCATGAATGCTTTGGAGAGAGACTACACAGAAGCAGAACTCATGATGCTTTCTCTCATGTTTGCGGTGAGAAAGTTTAGATCCTACCTGCTACCAAAACCTTTTGTAATTCTCACTGCAGAAAATTTGTTCCCTTGGGTGTCATCTCAAATGAATCTTAGTACTAGGATCTCAAAGTGGATTATGGAGTTGCAAGAGTTCCAATACTCTTTCAAGGTAGAAGATAGCGTGCGTGCACAATTAGCAGGGATTCTCACTTATAGGGTACATGAGAAGGAAATTAAGGTGCCTCAAGTAAAGACCCTACCATTGCCACCACCAAAAAGTATTCCCAATGATTTTACCTTGTTCTTTGATGGAGCTTTTCGACGAGCCACAGGGAAAGCAGGGGGAGGGCTAGTGTTGCTCAACCCAAGTGGAGAGGTGGTCATGAAAGAGAAGGTCAATCTAACAGGTTCAACTAGCAACAATGAAGCAGAATACGACACACTACTTCATGGTTTGAAGATGTGCATTGGCCAAGGGATAAAACGTCTCATGGTAAAGGGAGATGCACTTCTCATTGTTAAACAGATTTTAGGCATTTGGGCATGCAAGAATGAAAGCTTAAGGACAAAAGTTCATGCCATTCGTAGGATGTTTAATCAGTTTGAAGAAGTGCAACTATATCATATTCCGAGGAAACAAAATGAAGATGCCGATTTACTTGCACAACAAGCAGTTACATGTGTTGAGAGAGAAGTGCAGGTCATCATGGTGGCAGCAGCTGTCAAGCAACCGAGATACCAGGGATTGGAGTCATTGGCTCCCATTATTGGCTACATTTTGGAGGGTGAGTTTCCACAAGACTTCACGAAGGCTCAGAAGAGGAGACTCATGAAGAAGGCAAGTTTCTATCTCTTCCTAGAAGGCTCCCTCTATCAAAGAGGGAAGGATCAAGTGTGCAGAAGAGTACCAACTATCGAGGAAATTCCAGCCATTCTAAAAGGTTTGCATGAAGAGGCATGTAGTGGTCATTTTGCCCAAGAATCAACTGTGAAGAAGATTTTGCTTGCGGGGTATGTTTGGCCAAGCTTGCATGTGGATGTTCAACATTGGTGTAAAAGCTGTCACAATTGTCAGATAAATGGAAATAGAAGGTTGGTGCATGGCCCAAGGCAAATAGTTCTTGCAAATGGACCCTTTGAAAAGTGGGGCATTGATGCTATGGGTCCTCTGCCTAGGACAAAAAATGGTAAACTCTACATTCTAGTGGCTGTAGACTATATGACTAGGTGGGTGGAAGCTCAAAGTGTGGCAAGAGTGAATGAGAGGACAGTTAGCAAGTTTGTGTACAATCACATTTGTTGCAGATTTGGCACACCTTTGGAGATTGTTTTTGATAATGGTCCAGGGTTTAGGAAGGGCTTGCTCACAGAAGTTTGTGAAGAGCTTCACATTCTACATCGTCATAGCACACCATACTACCCACAATCAAATGGTTTGGTGGAGAAGGCTAATGGTGTCATTGCAGGAATCATTGGAAAGATGGTGCAAAACAAGACAAAATTATGGGATGACTTCTTGGATGGTGCCTTGTGGGCATATCGAACCACATATAGGGAAGCCACGGAGTTCACACCATTTCACTTGGTCTATGGTCAAGAGGCTTTGCAGCCTATCGAGCTCAACATTCCAAAAATGCAACTTCATGGCAAAGGAGCACAAGATGATCAAGAGGTATGGATGGATCGACTTCTTACGTTAGTGGATCTTGAGTGAAAAGAGAAGCAGCATATGAGTGCTACAAGAGGAAAGCCACACAAGCGAAAGAAACGCACGACAAGAAACTGAAGGACAAAGGCATCAAGGAAGGAGAGCTTGTGCTAAGGTATGACAATCGACGGACAAAGGCCACTGTCTCATATCTCGTCAAGGACTCTGAAGCACTCTCTTTGGAAAAGATGCTCTATGATGGTACATGAATATGCCATCATCCTGGGGGAGGGCTAATGATAGCCGTTTTTCGGCTCTCTATAATTGCCATAGTAAGTTACTCCACCCTACCAAATTCACCCAAACGCTATGGCTATCCCTACCATTTCACTGTACATAGGCATGTGTGAGTTAGGGGGCTTTTCCCATATCTTCTTAAAAACCCTCAGCTAGCTAGTCACTGGGCTAGTTGAGCCAAAAAAATAAAATAAAATAAAAATAAAAGTATATTACGGCCTCTTTGTGTGTAAATATTTCATTTTATATATGGCCTAAATATAGGGATTTTTTATAATTATTTTGGTATTTTATTTAAATATTTCTACTTAGGTGTGTGTTTTATTAAACCTATGTACACCTTCTTTCATCCTCTTACACCATAATTATATTTTTTGCCAATATGTACATACTCTAACCTCATATTTTTCTTTTATACAAATCACTCCCACATTTTCACCCTCACCCCCGTGAAAACAAAAAATTGATTTCTACTCATTGGTTACGTTTATTATATTATTTACTTGCATACCTTTTCCTCTTTCACCCAAAATAATTCAAGGAGGGACCATATCATATGATTCCAATATCTTTTCATATCCATAACTCCTCCATATTTTTATTATTATTTTTACTCATTATTCTAACACCATGTGCTCATTGAGCTAAAGTCCATGAATAGTCCATACACTAGTCCCACCATGTATATATTTCTTTATTCACCAATAATCCTCCTCCATGCATGGGTCAAGGGCAACTTGGATGCTTTGTATTATAATATGACAAAGGAGGGGCTCACTCTTGGATGCATTGTACAAATTCAACAAAGGAGGGGGCCACTAAAAGACTTTTGCAGGCATAAAAACAGGCTTTTTGGTGAAACTTTTGGCACCTATCTCCACTCCGAATTTAGAGCGGTGGTCAAAGGAGAAAATGTATCCCACGCTCTGAATAATCACCTCAAATTTTTTCATGATTTTTGGAGCTACCAGCGGTGAGCTATGATTTTTTGAGTGGACCCCAATCTGCCCACTTTTCTCACAAGTAGCCCTTAGTCTTCTCTCACCCTTCCACACACCTACTCACTCTTACACATCCCTCCCTCTCCTTCCCTCACTCAAACCTGCAATTTCCATGGCTTCTCCCACCCTCTTCACCATTACCCTTCTCTTTCATCCCTATAGTTCTTTTATGAACCTCTACATACATACACCCTCTCCATGTCTCTCTCTATTGCTTCTATGTTACAATTTCATTTACCTCTCCTAAAAATATCTAAAATTTAGCATCTTAACCATGATAGCTTCTGAAAATTGAGGATTTTTCATCAAAAAATCCTCTTTTCATCGTGGTGGTCAACCGTGGCGGCGGCGTAAAGAAGTGAAGAAGAAGAAGAAGACCAACGGTCATTTTTTCAACAATCTACACAAGGGTGAGTTCAAGCTTCTTCAAAGCTTCACCATCTCAATGATTCTCTTTTAATTCACCCCTCTTCCTTCATCAAATCAACTCATCCTACCCATTGTAAATGTATCACTAACAATTCTAGTGATTATTACCACTAACAACTAACTTCTCTTGTAAAAATGCACCCACACTATCAACATATGGAGTAGGCAACCGCACAAGTAAACCAAATTCATTCACTCCCATGGAAGTTTCTCTCCTTTCACCACATCAATAATTCTCTTACTTGAGCCCACATCCATGTGACTCAAGAGAAAAGAGAGACCCCATTATCATTTGAAATTCATAAAAATTCATAATCCTTGATCTTTCCTAATAAAATTGATTAAGCTTAATCCTAATCAAGGCTTCTAAAACCTATAAATAGAACCCATTCCTCCTTGTAAAAGACATCACTATACCATTGCACACTAGATTGAGCGTACCACACGCCAGTTCTATCTTGGTTGTAAAGAGAGAGTAAGCTTTCTATACACCATCACCTTGGTGCATAGAAAAGCTTGAGCTAGTTTGAGTGAGTGCGAGTAGAAGATATTCTTCCTACCATTGTTGTATCTACCCCAACATCAATGAATTGGTAGTTTTGGGTGCAATTCATGTCCAAAGGCTCACGCTTCTCCTCCAATTTGGCTTGGCAAACTCATTCAGCTTCATAAGGTGACTTGTTTCATTGAAGGTTGTTGTTTTGTTGCTTGTGATTCATTGGCTATTGTTTGGCTACCATTGTAAGAGGGTGGATGGTGAGATGGCTCCCATAACCCTAAGACAATGTGCTAGTGATGCTATAACCAAATCTTGTCACTTGATTCCGCAAGCTCTAAGTTCCTTTTTGTGCAAAATATAAATTTGAAGCTAAGTTGTACACCATCTCTCTCTCTCTCTCTCTCTCTCTCTCTCTCTCTCTCTCTCTCTCTCTCTCTTTTAGTGTGTGAGAGTGTTCCATTGGTGTTAGGGTTAGTGTAAATTCCTTGCTTGTTTGTGGGTTGCTCTAACGATTCTCCTCTTTTGCGTCCTAGTTCGCTCTTAAACTAGGTGGTGCCCCTTGTGTAGTTGGGATTTGGATGTGGGTTTGTTGTTTTGGTTTGTGTTGTGTTGTGCCCCAGCCCCATTGAGCAGCACGGGAGCCTTGAAGGGTGTCTAGAGGTTGCTCTTCTTGTTGCCCGCCCCGGACCGCCTCAACGCTTTGTAGGCTTTCATAAGTGCGTCTAGAGGTTCATTCAACTAGTACTAATCTTCCGGAACTTGCACTCTTTGGTATCTTTGTCTCATTAGGCTCTCTGGTCTCAGGGTTCTCCAACTCAAGGTTTGTTTGGCTCTCTAATCTCACTAATCTATCCTTGGTTTGTTTTAACTCCTCCACTAGGGATGTCTGTTCATGCTTCTTTCTAGCTTTCATATGTGCCTTCCTAGCTTTCTAGGTATTTTGTTGACTTTTTTATTCATAACCAAGCACATTTGTTTTAGGTTCCTCAATTAACGGTTCCTCCCTTGCTTTATGAGACTGCACTCTTGTGATGACCTGTATGGGTATGAGCATTTCATTTCCTGAACCGCTGCTTGATGGGATCACCCCCACTATGTTTAATGTAGTTTTCACTGTTTTATCTGGGTTTTTCAAACAGTCACTAATCAAATGAGTAATCTTGCAATATGGACAATACACATTCACTCTCATGATCTCTATGTGAGGACAATCTTTCATAAGGTGGTCACCACCACACTTGTAGCACGGTCTTAAGGGTTGGTGAGGTGCTCCTAGAGCCACTCTCTGATGATAGGCAAGTCTTGGTCATGTTAACCCCCCATTGGCTATGAACAACGATGTGCATTTATCCAAGCTGTATCTACCTTCTCCAAAAACTTGAGATGCTGTTGGTGGTCCAACATTCCCAATCATGATCCAAGGTTCATGTGCTTTTGGCTCTTTGGGTGGATAGTATGTTGAACTAACCCCGTACTTGGCTCTTTGTAATACATAGGCACATGCACTAAATCTTGTTCCTTCAATTACTTTATAGTGGGTGTATATCTGATGCCCACTGGTCATGTTCTTGGAATAGGTGGTTATTGCCCCAAAATTGTCTATGTCCATTCAACCCCTCGTGGTTCTTGCAAACTTCCTACTGCATACCTAGGCATTGGTGGTACCTGAGGAGTTGTGCTTGGGCTGGTGGGGCATAATATCACTCTCTCACATACCCCTTGTTGTAGTAACACTCTTCCATAGCATGATTTGTCTATTTTTGCTCAATGGCACACCACGTAGGTTGCTTAGCCCATGGCTTGGAAAACGGGCTTGCACAACTTCCTCAACAAGTTTCTCTTGATTCATCGTTACCTCGCTCTTTTGTGCTGATTTTATAGACTTAGCTCCGCTTTGTTGTGATGATGAGTCATCATATAAGTCTTTGTAGTCGCCTTCCTTGTAGACATATGCAAATCCTTTTGAAGATCTGCATTTCTCAGCCCTTGGTTAATTATCAGTATGAGTCGGGACCGAGTCGGTAATTCTTCCATAGGGAAAACTTTTACATAGAGTTTCAACCTTAAGGCTGCCTTTCTCATGGATTCTCCTTCTTTTTGCTTGAACTTATGGATTTATGAGACTGTGTTATGAGTTATCCATCTTTGAGAGAATTCCTCAATGAACTTGTCAAATACCTCCTCCATTGATTCAAAATCTCTATGTCCAACAGGGTAGAACCAGGTGGTGGCATCCTTCTCTAAGGTTAACCTTGCGAACTGTGTGGAAAAGTCCTGTACTTCCTCAGCCTTGACAATATGCACAAAGGCTGCCACGTGGTCCCTTGGATCTTTATTTTCTAAATATTTCTTGTTAACCCATTTTTGGACTTGAGAGGGTCTGATCCTCCGGTGATCAACCATCCTCAACATAGGATCCTCTATTCCTCCTCTATAAGACCTTTCTGGCTTGGGATATGGTACATGTTTCTCCTCTAGAGGTGCTCCTAATCCATAGTTCTTCACTGGTCTAGCAATTGTTCGTTCTTCTGCTTGACTTCTTTCTTCTCGTTCTATTTGTGATGCTTCTGTCTTGATAGGATTTAGCGTTCTCGTCCTACTCTCATTTTGGTATTGCAGATGGAGTGGTGGTTTTGGTGGTGGTTCAAGCCCTGACTTGGCTTGATATCCACCCCCTTTTGTATTTTCATATGGTGTTGCAAACTGTTCGAGCCCCGCTTGAAATGATAGTGGTGATGCTTGTGAGCTCTGAGGGTTAGGCAATGGTTGTTTATTTGATTTTGTTGTGGTGTCGTAATCCTCTGAGAAGGGATTTGTAGACTTGCTTGGGGTTTCTATGGGATTTTGCTTCCCTACTGAAGCTTGTGCCATCAATTCTTGCATTATCACTCTCCCTATATCGTCTGGGTGAATTGGCTCATATTCTTGTTCGTACTTATATAAAAAAAATGGTTTCGTGTTATCGACTCATATGAAAATAAGTCCATGCTTAACTTGTTCACATGGGGTTCCATGCATCGGTAGTAAGAGGTGACGTGTTTGTAAATCCCAATGTTTTCATGGATTGTCATTATTCTTTTCACTCAAGTGATACCTCCTAAACTCACTCTTTTCGGGGCCTACTACATTCATGACAAGAGAGCCATAACCATCTTCCCTTTTGCTACATTGTCTCCATATTGATTGTAATTTTTAGGACAAATGGATTGCTAGGATATCAACAAAGGCTTCTGGAGGAGTAGATTCTTAGTTTGAGCACTAAAATCGGTCTGCAGACATCATATGTGTATGATGTATGTTCCCTCATAATTGACTCAAACTTGAACCATGCACTCTCCATGATGTTTTTGATTCAAACCTGGGCCCACTTTGAAGTTCTAACCCCTGTTGGTAAGTTAATCTCTCCTATGTAGGCCTTGGTTCTTGCTGGCTTACCCAAGAGGTTAACCAGGTCAAAATTAATCCAAATTGGGTGAAACTTGGTCCTTAGGCTTGCCTTGAGATGTTTAACACCTTTGTAATCTTGTTGGTAGTTTTGGTCACTAAATATGCCCCTGAGACATCATACGCGTGTAAAGTATGTTCACACTACTTGACTAGCACTTTATATCACCCTCAAAATAAGAATAAAGTAGACACCAATGTTCCATTTTCCACCATAGATTCTTTGCCTCCTTTTGTGTGAGATGAGATGGGCATCCAATCTTCCATCTCCATCTTGCCTCCTTGTAGTCCTCATGCAAACACTTCCATTGCTTGCATCTCATACCTGCAACAACACATCATTGTGGTTGCTTTTCCTCTTCCTCAAGCTACACTTTGAGAAAGACACAAGTGACATCCTCTTGCCACACTTCATGGGGGAAAGAGAGGCTGATGTTTTCTTGACTTTGGCTCCAACAAATGTTGTAATCTCCATGTCCTTTGAAAAGTTGTCCTTGCCTCTTCCATGGCTGGTATTTTCCCTGATTTGAGACCTTCATGTAGGTTTACTTCAACTTGATTGTATCTTCCTTAAAGACTAGTGATTGTGTATGTTGAGAACCTTCAATATTATGCACATAGGTGGCTGATTTCCTTGCAAATCAACTTGCCTCTTCCTTCACAAAATTGTTGTAGTTTTTGTGTCTTCCTTGATCCTTCGTGTTGACGTATGGATCACCTTGTCCTCCATTATTTATCTAGAAACATAGGTTCTTCCTTTGTGAGCTCCTTCTTTGGCTCCTCCCAAGACTAGCTTGTCTTCATTGGTAGTATCTTTGGCTTCTCACAAAAAATGTGGCGAGGGGTGATTTTTGCACTAATTCAAACTCGACCTCTCTCTAAGAACAAAGTGCATAGTTAATGCTTTCAAGCCAGTAAAACATTTTGATAAGCTCTAGAGCCTGCGTATGTTATTAGAGATGATAACTACTATCAAGTGGTGCTAACAGGTGGTAAAGTCATGGAAATGTGTTGTCAAGTAAATCTTATTGAAGGTGAAGTGTTGGAAAGTGCTATCAAGTGTTTTTCTTTGGTGAAGTGGATAAAAGTAGTGCTGAGTGGTGATGAGGTCCTTTAAAGTGTTGTCCGATGGTGCTAATTGGTGGTAAAGTGCTGAAAATGTGCTTTCAAGTGGTGCTAAGTGGTGATAAGGTGATGAAAGTGTGATGTCAAATAGTGCTTATTGGTAGTGAAATGCTGGAAAGTGCTATCAAGGAGTGTTGTGTTTTGGTGAAGTGAAGGAAAAGTAATGCTCATTGGTGGTGAGGTCCTATAAAGTGGTGATTTTGTAGTGGTAAAGTTCTAGAAATGTGTTGTCAAGTAGTGCTTATTGGTGGTGAAGTGCTGGAAAGTGCTATCAAAGGAATGTTGTGTTTTGGTGAAGTGCTGGAAAAGTAGTGCTCAGTGGTGGTGAGGTCCTATAAAGTGTTGCTAAGTGGTGCTTTTGTGGTGGTGAAGTCCTAGAAAAATGTGGTCACTTGGTTAAATTACTCTAATGGATTGAGTACAAACTATGGGTAAACTTTGAATGATCACATAGATATAACTTACAAGTTCTCCTCTAGGGGCATGCTATGTAGATTTGTTCAAATACCTGCTCTTCTATGGGAGATCTTTTGAGCATTGCACTGGCCCATCGTGTTCACCTTCCCATGGCCAAAAGAAAATAAATTCATCATCATCTCGATTCCAGTCATAATGAAGAATTGGGCGTCAAAATACAATGGCTACCTTGACATGAATTGTGAAGCAGCACCACCAAACCACACCCAGTGTCACTTGACACTATAGCCTTGAATTTTTAGCCACTCATTGTGCAAAAGAAAACATTGTTGCACAAACAAAGTGTCATGGGTTTTGTCATCAGAGACGTAGAAGTGACTCATCTTTTGAATGGCACCAAGTGCATCACGTAAGTATAGAATGTGAACCAAAGTTGTGACCTGAGTTGAATACCAATGCATTGACTGAATCTCATTCTGCACCTGTAGTCCTCTACAAAATATACTACAGACGCCACTACATCATTAGAAAAGTTATCCAAACATTCCTTGAGTTGTTGAGCTTGTCATCTGTAGACATAATTGTGTTTGAAGAAATTCATTGATTTCCTTGAAGCAAGGAAACAAAACACATCGGACTGACCTACCAAACCATGAGGTCCTTTTGGGATTTTGTGTTACCTTTCTCATTCACTTCCTTCATAGGAACCTCATCAAAAATCTTCACAGTTATCCTAGAGATATCGTCACTCTGTTCTCTTGGACACAACAACAACCTATCAATGCCACGATGTTTGTCAAGAACTTGGGAGACCTTGAAGCATTTATAATCATCATGGGACAATTGGAAGCACTTGGATGCACTAATAGGCAATCATGAGCAGTTGGAATCATTTATCAATCTCAGTCAAGCACAAAATCGCATGGTTAAGTACTATAATGGACTACCATACACACGAAAACAATTGGAGACACCTTCAAGCTGTAAATTCATTTTGAAAAGATTACAAGCACATAGTAACGCATCTAAATAACACTAAGTAGAGCATTATGGCACAATCCCAAGATGTTCGGGCTGATATACCTGAGGTGAATGGAGTAGATAGCTGTTTCAAAAATAGCTTGTTATTTGAATTAGGTGTCTTCACCTCATATAATGTATGACAAATGTTAGAGAAATGACTCTCTCAATTGTTTTTGATGTGGGTTGCAACACTGAGAATGCTGGATGAAGGAGGAGTTATTGTAGAATCTTCTTTTGATGTGAGGGCCATGCCAGGGATCACCGGTTGTACCATCTCCAAATGGATACACCGTGATCTCCGAAATCCCTCCCACTTGAGACTAACACCAAGACAAGACTCCTCCTGCTCTTCGATGCCAACTCAAGGGGGTGATAAAATTCACTTTCTCTCATATGGATCCCTTAGCCCCGAAGCACCATTGCTTACCGGTCCAACTTTCCAATCAAAGTCGTCAGACTAAACTCGAATTCCACCTTCCAGGGTCAACTGGTGGGAGTTCTCTAGTTCACCCTTGGTTCAAGTTCAATAACGCTTTTTTCTTGGTTGTGGCCAAGCACAACAGTCAGAGCGTTCCCCTAAGATGAGTGTATTTAATAGCTACCCAAAACCCTCATTCCCAAGTTTGATCTCCACTCCGTAGATCGGAATCCTTTTCCTCAGATCTTAACTTAATGGACAACATAAAATTAGGTTCAACTTTCAGGCCAACAAATTAACCCTCCGAAATCCACCCTCCCACCGAATCGTTTGGTAAATGCACCTTCCCAAGGTAGTAATATGATACTATAAAAATTATTCCAATCATGTTGAATCAAGATTTCAAGCATTTGAAAGTAGCATGAAATTGCTGCATACCCTTGCAAGTGTGCCTTTATAAGGTTGTTCCCACCTTTTTTTCCTTTTAGAATATTTTACTTCCTTTTTCCTTTAGTATTAGTAAAATTATCTAGTTATCTTTCAAGAAATCACCTATACTACTCCAAGCATATCCCTATCCTCGTCCCAAGACTTGGGTACCATACTCCTCCGCCACGTGTGGAGACGACGCCTTGACACAATTTTCAATTCTTATTTTTCTTTATCTTGTGTGGGAAAGGCTTACAAAAATAATATACTCTAGATTCTTTTTAAATCAATAATCTGAGAAGTGGAGCAAAGGTCCAGCGAATGAGGACAATTACAGAATAGCCCGTTTAGGTTATTCACCTTTCCAAGGTTCCCTTTTACCAAACAATTAGAAGAGTTCCTTAATTAAATCACATCCTCCTTCCTTATCATGATCCCTTCATGGATCCATTTTCCTTCCCCCTTTTCCCGTCAGCATCAGGCCTACCCAGACTAGGCCGATTTCTAGATGAATCCACGGATCCCTATCACCCAACCGAGACTCACTCTCATTCAATCCCATTTCTAGGGCAATGAATGAACTCGAGCTCAAAACATAGACCAACGGTTATCAATCCTAGCCAAAAAGGACCATCCCTTGTTGTATCCCACAGGTAAACACCTACATCGGCCTTTTCCAAGCATATAAGACAAAGTTCACTCTTAAATCTTCTATGTTATGCTAGGGCTATCCATGTCAAATCTTCTCGATAAAGTTCCTAAGAGTGGACATGCTAGTATAGTGAAAAATAATCATGCAATAGTGTATGAATGATTAACAAATTCTTCTTTAAGAAGGGATTTAGGCATACCTTTGCTACCGTGGAGAGGATTAATTATGTAGCTAGAAGAGGCTTATGGTTTTGGGACCTTCCAATTGATAAGAGATGGGGAAAACCTTAATTGGAAGGAAATTTCCACTTCCAAAGAAAAACTCCTTTGATTAAGATAGAGCTACCCTTCAAAACTTAACTCTCCTTGAGAGAATTAGTATTAACTTTATGGGTATCACTAAACAAATCTTACACACATGCTCTTTTTCTCTTTGAAAGAAGAAAAATCCTATTTCTTAAATTTAAAGAAAAACTTGTGAACATTTCATAAGATCATTCTTTTTAGAGTAAATTATAATGCCACTTTGAATAAAATGATTAATTCCAAAAATTTCCAATACTTCATTGCCCGTGATTATGTGGCAATTATCTCGTGCATCTTAAAAATAGAAAAATATATTTCTGGTGGGGTTTAAGGATATGTATAGATATTAGTCATCATCCAACATGCATGCTATTCTAGTATGATCTCCAGTCACCTATGGTTAAAGAGAGTGATTTCTACTTTCTCTATGCCATATTAGTGTAGTAATCTAGAGAACGGAACTTGAAATATAAGTATGATCTTCAGTAACCTATGGTTAAAGAGAGTGCTTTCTACTCTCTCTATGCCATATTTGCTTGGTAATCTAGAGAACTTGAAACAACGAAACTTGAAATAACATCAGGATTAGTTGTTAGTAACATGGTTAGTTATGATTAGTAATGAACAATAATTAGAGGGAAATAACAAAATTAAGTAGTTATTTCTTCTTCCCAACCAAAAGGCTTGCTTATGGAAAAATGAGAGCTTAAGCATAAATTTATGTAAGCATGAAAGTAGATCACTTTCAAGCAAATTCAAGAGCATAAAAAGAACAAGAAAACATCACCTTAGTGTGTGTATGGTCTAGTCTTCTCCTTGCTTTGGATGTAGTTGGCTCTTCGCTTTGCTTGTGAAGACCCCCAATTTGGCTCTGAGAAAATGGTGAGAGGCAAAAGGAATTCAAGCTATGGAAAGCTTGAGAATTAGGAGAGATGAGGGAGAGAGTGTAGTGTGAAGAAGAAGATCAAGCTTTGACAAACTTTGAAATGGATATAAAGCTAGAGAAAATGCAGCACCGCGAACTCTCCATTGAGTTCATGTAGCGGGAAGAGAGCTACCAAAAGGCAATTACTCAGTTGAAGGAAGAACTTAGCAAATCTCAAGAGGCTACTAATTCTCAAGCATCCACATCATGGGAAGATCAACCACACACAACAATGGGAGATACAAATGCCTTGCAGTTTATGAACTTTGAAGAAGCCAACAATCAAGAAGGCAATCTCCCAGAGCTTGTGATTACCCAAGAAGAATCCAAAACCTTTGCTCCACCCAAAAGCTTAACTATAGATCAAGAGTCCCCGCTAAAGAAATAAGTGGAAGATAAACAAGAGCAAATATGGAAATAAGTTATGCAATGGGAGGAGAGGATCATGCATTACATCAATGTTAATTTTCTCACACTAGCAAAAATATTAATGAAGAATGGCATCACCAGGCTCTTCCCTTCCCACTCATCAATTTCAAAGTGTTACAAATCAAAGAAATATTTCTCAAGGATATTGCAGCCAACATTACAATGGTACATCCCAAGTGGCATGAGATCTGGTTGAACCGACACCCCAGATATCTCATCGGATACACCAATGCATCACCGAGTATACAACAAGATCTTGTGTAGTGTCCCGTTCCAATAAGCAGGCAACAACACTCTATCATACAACAGAAGAGGCCAACCTGGATAAACTATCCAAGGTTCCCACCACCACCGAACAAAAATCCCATTTAAGATTACATGGTGGAAAACCTCTCATCAACTATCCAACTCTTCCGCAGAATACTATACTTGGCTTGAATTATGTTGGTCAAGATCTTGAAGATACTACTTACATGCCTACAAACCTTCCATCCCACAGAGTAGACAGATCACAAGGACTCAACAACATGCAAAGAGGACTAAAGCCAAAAATCCCAAACAGTACTTAGCACCCTAAGTAGCTATGTTGCAAATGACACAACTTCATCATTAATGAGAAATCCCATGAAAGTTTAAAGATTGTCAAATGCACTTCCTAAGCTTTATCATTGAGCCCAATTAGCTAGGAATCCATTTCTTAAACCTTGGCTAAGGTATAAAATCCAAGTTTTGTAACTTTTGATCTACATTTTTGGATAATGAAAATGAGCATACGTTGTAGTACAATACTATGAGTTCTCTATTTTTCAAGTGTTTGTGTCTCCCTCATGCGGTGTTGCATTGTGATTTTGAGCATACCAATGCACTCACAGGGGAAAGATCTCCCTTTCTATGTAAGTTTTACGTGATGAAGTTGTGGTTTTAGTCGTGCCTGTCTACTAGCTATTTTCGTTCCCTACACACAATACACACATCCAAATTGGTTTTGGACCATAGAAATAGATAGATCACGTCTTAAGGAAGCTATAGAGTGCTTCAAAGACTAAAATCGACTTGCCCAAAATAGGTTGTTTATCTTTGGCAGGATTTGTTTTTAGTGTCAAAAATGACTTTTGAGCATATGAGAATGTTGATGATACTCTAGTAAGTGTCATTGCATTTGGAGCTTCATAGCTATACAAATTCATCGGGTTAAGCTTGTGGTAAGGAAAGTGGCTTTTGATGTTTGACACACATCTAAGACCGATCTAGGTAAGAGTACATTAGAATTGGGATTTCCAAGAGATTAGCTATCTCTTGTAGCCTCCATGCACTAGTCGGTTGCTACGTCCCACAGATTGACATTTTATGTCTGTGGTTCTCACTTTGCTAGCATTGATATGGTGAGGTTTTTCAGTCGGCCGACACTTATGCATCTAATGTTGATAGCTTGATGTGTGCCATGATTTCTACACATCCAAACATTGCATTTGCAGTGGGAATAGTTAGCAAATACATGTTTAATCCTATTAAGAAGCATTGGGAGGCAGTGAAAGTGGTGATGTGATATTTGAGTAGTACAAAGGACAAATGCTTATGTTTTTGGATCAAGGAGGCATGTGTAAAAGGATACATAGAGTCTGATAATGTAGGGAATGTGGGCAATAGAAGGTCCACTAGTGGCTATGTTTTCACATTTCTTGGGGGTGGAATATCATGGAGATATCATTTGAAAGACTACATTACTCAATCAATCACTGAGGCAAAATATTTAACCACCTCTAAAGCTTGCAAAGAAGCTATTTGGCTTGCTTTTCTAGTAGGAAATTTGGACATTAATGCCGAGATTTTGATGTTGCATTGTGACAATTAAAGTGCTATTGAGACCAAGTTTCATTTCATTCGGGATATGCTTGAGAATAAGTGCATCCATAGCTTGTCAGGGTGAACACACATGACAACCTTGTTAACCTTCTCAGGAAGGGTTTACCTCCTGAGTATATTGCATACCGTCATGACTTGATGGGTTTTGGGTAGTGCCATCAAACCCTCCGTACCCCTTTCTTTGCTTATTGGCACATTGGCCTTTTAAGTGGGAGGTTGTTGGGAATAAAGGCCATTAGGCCAATACCATCACAAACTAACCACTCACTAATCCTAATCTCATTCTTTCTTATTGATAATACAGAATGATAAGGAGCTCATACATAGTGTGAGAATTAGCTCCACCAAAACACATCTCTCTCTCTCTCTCTCTCTCTCTCTCTCTCTCTCTCTCTCTCTCTCTCTCTCTCTCTCTCTCTCTCTCTCTCTCTCTCTCTCTCTCTATCTCTCTCTCTCTCATCTTATTGATTATTACATGTTATGCAAAATATTTCCTTGAACATCAAAAGCATATGGCCTAACACAAATAAGGCCTAGCCCATTAATTTTTGAAAGACCTCCTATTTTGTGCTGTGAGAGTGCACTATATTGGTGAAGGCTATGCATGTTACACTTGTATCCTCTCCTCTCACCACTCAAGGATCCTCTTCTCATGAATTGAAAAGGGAATATCCCTTGCATTTTTGTCTTCAAAACCGTCAAAGACTCTAAAGCTTGCCACACTCTGCCAATGTAGCATTCCTTTCAAGCACCTACCATACATATTATAAAATCAGAGCATTTTGAACATGAGAAAATTCCAAGAACAAACAATACAAATAAGGAAGCTTCTTTTGGAGTCTGGACAATTGTGCATACTAGTCTACCTTCCCTTATTGGCAATGTTCTCAAATAT
Organism: Adiantum capillus-veneris; assembly: GCF_014529385.1. Classification (NCBI taxonomy): domain Eukaryota; kingdom Viridiplantae; phylum Streptophyta; class Polypodiopsida; order Polypodiales; family Pteridaceae; genus Adiantum; species Adiantum capillus-veneris. The sequence continues at coordinate 279,492 of NW_028221432.1, forward strand.
AGTTTAAAGATAAGCAACCTTGATCACTTTGTTTTGTGATTTTAGCTCACACATTCTTGGACTTGTGATGGAAATACTCCGCTATAGAGATCTCTTATCAGGAGGCTTACTTTATCTCTTATTGGGAGCCTTAATTGCTTTAATTTCATTGGCGATCCCAATTTTATGCCTATCTATGGTGATACGGTTCCAATATCTTGATCTATCAGAAAAGGAGAGCCATAATTTTATGCTCCTATTGGTGACATCTTGCATTGAGACTGCAAGGCGATTATAGGAGGATAAGTTGCAAAAGATGGTAAAAACTTATGTATGTCACAACTTGGTGATGTGGCATGATTGCTACTAGATTGAAAGATGAGGAGAGCTTGTGAACAGAATGGTCAACCAGATTCAAGTCCAAATTGAGCACAAAATGTGGCACAATTCGTGTGGAAAACATTTTCCGCACATTGCTCATGTGGTAGGATAGACACTGAGAGCTTTTGCGTCAGTTATTAAAAGATTCACTTTAGAGCTTTTGAAAGCATATTCTTTTGGGGGCACCTTGTAAAATTGAGGCCAAGGCGCTTTAAATATGTGCCTATGGATATCCTTATACACGTGCACAATGGTAGTTTGAGACCTCCTCGGGAGCTATATATCTAGCTAAGAGCATAATGAAACAAAGTACCACAAGTAGACACCTACCTGAGAGGCCAATACATCCAAGTGGAGAACTCCTTCTCAAATGTTGAGTTCTCTTTCAATTTCAAGTATGTTATTATTATGAAAGAAGAGCAAAGACAAAATATAGATTTTGACCTTTTATCAAACCCTTTTTTACTAAAAGAATATTCAAAAAGGCTTGTGGCACCAATGCTCCAAGATTTTGGACATGCTATGAGACATACAATATGCTCAACATCCTGCTACACAAAATCAAGCAAATGAGGAGGTTTCTATGAAGAAATTCATGATATTAATGCTTGAATCAATTTATAGAGAGGACACCTTAAGCTTCATGAATTAGGTTTTTAGTTTCATGTCTTTGATAAATCAAAGGCTTTCTTCCTCGAGGTTTTTATCTCTATAAATATGGTATCATAGAAAAATCTTAGACAATGTGCATGTCTCAATGGAGGATGCAAGCAACCCTATGCACATTCAGTATTGCACTAAAGATTGTTTCTAGAGAGTAGTCTTGGTGGGGGAATTTTTTCTTTCTCTTTCCTAAGTATTTGGTCTCAAAAGAGGAGGGAATATTGGCCATTTATCAAGTTGAGCCTAAAGCTCATGTGTAGCACAACCTTTGAATTACTATGTTTCCTCTTAGCAATGGTAGCTTCTTTTCATCATTTGAGATGTGAAAGTTGTTTGCTTTTGATCATGTTGAGGCACATCATCTTTAAATCTAGTAGAGACCATGATAGTTTTTTCCTTATTTCTACCATGTTTACTCATTTCTTTTCCACTGGATATCATCTAGACTGCTTTTTCATCCATGAGCTTAAGGGTCATTACATACTAGTATCTCACTATCTAGAGCTTCTACTAATGGGAATCTCTCTATGCTAGCTCCTTATCCACTAATCTAAGTAGTTGTCTTGCAAGTTTGTATGCATTTGGCTATATAAGCCACCTTTCCATCAAGTACATTGGGCATTATTATTGTTTTGGTGATCATTAATTAGCTTCTCTCTCCTTGGTTATTCTCTCTCTCCCCCTCTCTTTCTAAAAAATATAAGGCTATCCAAGTATGGCACTGCTATCAAGATATTCTCCACCACTAGTTTAGTCTCTATGGAAAGGGAAGTTGAAGTCGCAAGGAAAGAAAGAGTCCGAAAGACAATTTACTAATTATGATCATGGGCATATTTGGATAGATCCAAGCTGACATTTTGCATCTGTCCTTAGCAAATAATATTTTTCAACATCTTTAACTCACTAAAATGGGAAACAAAATTTGGACTACTCTAGTTAGGCAACCTCATTTTATATAAATTCACATCACAAGGAGTCTTGTCTAATAGATTATAGTTCATATACACAAAAGGATGCTTGCAATATCATTATGTATTTAGAGCATGGAACTAGGGAGTAATGTGATTCTTCAACACATAAAAACTCACTCTGATAGCCTCATACTGCATGAAATTTTGTAAATAAGATGCATGCTATCATACTATATGTGTTAGCATATGTAGTTTATTTGAATAGTAAGTCTAACACTATTTGCTACAATACTATTATGCGCATGCTAACATAAGCATGGATTTATTTATGCGAGCTATGCTATAACTTTGCCTACTAACAATGCTAGTTAGCATACCTACCATGCATGTT
>NW_028221432.1:282016-319164 GCF_014529385.1 Adiantum capillus-veneris
TAATGTATATAATTGGTGATGAAATACATAAAAATTATTGCCAAAAGTTAATTATATTGTAAGTCTCTGCAACCCTTGGAGAGGGGATTCCACACAAAGGAATACACACATCAAGCCATTTCTAGTCATAAACAAAAAGTTACTAAGTTTGGCTGTTTTTTCCTCTGATGAGCTAGTGATAAATACGTTATTGCAAGATTTTCAAAAAAAAATTTTACTTTTTTCATTTTCGTTTAAAAAGTAAAAATTTCTTGAGGTGCTTCCACCCACCTAGACGTGACCGTCTCGTCAAAATCTACCCCGTCCTGAATTTCCATAAAAATAGCTACCTGCTCCAAAAACTGCTAAATATAGCTAGTGTGTGCATCCGACACCTTAGATTGTCATCCTCAAGATTGTCTTTTAATAGCAACTTTCAAAATTAAATTCAGATAAGCCAAGCTCACTCTAGACAATTAATTGTCATCTTAGTGTTGATAAATTAATTCCTAGGTCTAAGGTATGCATGTGCATGGGCATGTATGTGCATGTGTATGTATGTCCATAAATGACCCATATCCATGGACTCATCTCTTATAGAATAATTGATTATGAGCATGGGGGCACTACATGAGGTGTATCACCCAAAAGGTAAAGAGGGACACCTCTAATGGCTAAGTAGGAGCTTGTGACACCTCCACTCATTATTTTAGCAAGAGGGGGCAATCTAGGGAGGTATGGGGCTGATTCGGGCAACAAGGAACCTCCAAACTCTATATAAAGGGCATACACACTCAATTTTAAACACACTTGAACACAAATTGGAGATAGGGAGACTCTACTGATGTGGCTACTCTTTGGTGAAGCTTCAACAAGGCTTTGATGAATAAATAACTTCAAAGCACATTTGGGTAATTTCAATCTATTATTCAGTCAAGTTATTACCAATCCTTTCTCTCAATTGGAACCCTTTCCGATTGCTACCATATTACTATTCAATTGGAATCCTTCCCAATAACTAACACATTATCATTCAATTCAAATCCTTTCTAATTTCTACTCTATTAACAAATACTATATACTCTTATTTACATGTCGTCAATTAGAACGAAAAATCATTATACCTATTTTATGGTAATTTCTTTACATTACAAAGTAATGAAGGTCTCACTACTCGATTACATAATCAATTATGTTGATTGCATGCACAATTCTTCATCAATGTAACCTAGATGCTTGCATGAATTATCTAATCATATTCAAGAATTTTGTCCAACTAAAATGATGGATTGTTCTTGCAAGTAGATATAAGTGATTAATCATGAGATTAATGTATGGGTTATAACGCATGTTTACCATAAGATTATGGCAGGATTAAGCAAGCATATGTTTTTGATTTGATGTGTAGAATAACCATATGTGTTTTGGAATTAAAACACTTATAATCATTTACCCTACTTCCATTGGATTCTTATACTTTAGCTTATAACTTCTCAAGTTAAGCTAAGTATCTAATAGTGGGGATGGCACCCAAGAGAACTCGCTATGGTGGATCACACGATCATGAAGCCGGAACCATTGATGGTAAAGTTAAAGGAAAGGCCCCAATGAATAAGGATGTGCCACTTATCCCACAAAATGATGTTATTGCTCATGAACAGGTAAGAAACTTCTTTTTTGTTCAATGCATCATGAGTAATTAGGAAGGAGAAAACCACCTTAAAAAATGTATTAGTCCCAATTCAAAACCGCATCAATTGAACTTGTTAATTCTTTGAGTTGTATTAATATGGAAGGATTGTTTGAAGATATATTGTCTGAAGTAGCAAAGAAATGTTTGCCTAGTAGAAGAACTCTTGAATCTTCTTCATTCAAAAATCCTATACTGATATAGTCAAAACTCACTTTGATATCCAAGGAGGAGAGTTTAGCGGAGTGAACGCTAAGGCAGTACATATGATTGAACACATCTTGTAGGTTGGTTCCTAGAATGCAAGATAATACTTGTGGAATGGTGCCCAGGTTGCAAGTTAGTCACTGCTTGTTTGTACCCAGGTTGCAGAGGACAATTTAGTTGTATGGGCAACTAAAGACATCGGGAGCAATAAATTCTGGCCAAGAGGAGTGAACTCTTGGGGTTTGGATATTTAAATGAAAGAAGAGTGTATGTTGTTTTTCTTCTAGGAAAGATTATCTTGGTGCTGATTTGATAATGGTTGAAGGGATGTCTTAACGACCTTGTGATGGAAATCATAAAAAGGAACTTTGTGATAAACAACCATGTTGTAGTAATTAGAAAACAAGCAAAACAAAGTGTGAGTGTGGGGGCGGAAAGTGGGGACTAGCTTAGGTTTCCAATCAAGGATGGATGGTCTCATTTAGTCGAGAAACTCTCCGCTCCTCATTGATAGAAGAAGCGAAACTAGAGATTCATTGTGCCAAGAGTTGAGAAGTCCCAATTGTACGTGCCTCTGAAAATTATGGGAAAAAAGGTATTTGGGGTTTCTCTCTTTTGGAAGGTGAGAATTAGGAACGTTAGATTTTTGTGTTAGTTCATGATTTCCCAGCGAGGCATTGCTAGGAACCCTTTTCAATGGCTCGGCCTCAAGTTACTTGGTGACGAGAGTCTATCCATTAGAAATCTTGTCTATTTGACTATGCTTTTCTGAATCGATTAGGGCCTAGCAACCTATTAGGTACCGTCCTTTTGTGAAATGGATATGGTAACGGGGTGGGGACCTCACATGTGGTATTAGAGCCTAGGTTAGGAAACGGGAAAAAATCGTTATTGTTTGAAATTTTGGAAAAATGAATTGGAGACTTAAGTTTGAGAACTTACTAGCATCAATGTTTTAGGAATATCCCGACGTTGAGTATCACAAGTTCGAAACCTTTGAGATAATGTATTTATAGGCTTGTCGCTCTTCAAATTTTGCTTTTTGATGCAACATGATGAAGATTTTGATGAAGTCTTTCTCTCCTCCTCAACACAAGAATCCGAAGGGGATGGGAACTTGCGAGTTATCCAACTTTACTATTTTGTTGATACTACTAGGGATGACTACACTGTCATCTCTGAAGATGGGCTTGACATGACCTTAAATGAATGTGTTTTCAATCAAGTGGTGAAAGTGATCCCTACTTATAGGATCAAATTAAACCCATTTTTGTCCCTACTATCTTTCCTCAAAATAAGAGTCTTGTATTCTATGAATCCCATAAAGATGTGTATAAAAGCTACTACACAAACGAAATAGTGGATTATAAAAACTTATCCACAAATACCTATCAACTATACCACTATGTCCCAGGAAATCCATCTCTAAGAATCATATAGCTTTTTAGCAGAGAGAGAGCTAACCTTTGTATACATCTTAATAGAATAAAAAGATGCTCACCTAGCTTCTTGATGAGATCTCAACTTTATACATATCTTGATATAAAGAAAGCTATGACATCTTGAATTTAATAAGTTATCCGCTTTTCAAATTTTGTCTTAAGCTGTGGAAGTTTAATGCACTTGGTATTGTGCTAAGTTTTAATCAAACCATCGACAAGCGTACTATTGCGTAGGTACCAACAAATGCTTTATACACGATCGTACAGGCCCAACCACCCACATTCAAAGACGATGGAACCCATGTCGAGCGTGATGCTGAAGCCTGGATTGAGGCAATGGAAGACTATTTCAAAGTTGCACGGACCCAACCTGTAGACCAAACTATGCTTGCAATGTTTTGTCTTACTAGCAATGCAAAAATATGGTGGAAACAACATTGCAATGGCTTGGTTGTTTCAAGATCTTCTCAGTCTGGGAGGATATTAAAGAAGTGGTTACAACATGATATCTTCCACCCACTCATCGAGATGCCAAAATGTATGAGTTCTTTGCTCTAAAACAACTCCCTTACTGGTGGCAGAGTACTACTCCAAATTTGTAACCTTGCAAAGATATGCCCCAAAAAATTCCGTTGAGAAACAGGTAGCACAGTTCTGTCAAGGATTGAATCATCCCTTGGATACCTGTCTTGAAGCAGTGAGACCCACATCACTTCAAGATGCTCTCTTAAGGGCAACACCTCTGGCTAAAGAGATGGCTAAAAATTAGGGAAGAGGAAACTTTAGAAACCAAAGGGCCAGGCCAAACAATTGGAGCCCCAAACCTGCTAATCAAGCTTATCAACCTCGCCCTGTAATAGAAGCAACTACAATAGCTCAACCGCAACATCCAAATGTTCGTTGCTTTGAGTGTAATGCGTTGGTGAACGTCGCCTTCCAAGTCTTCTAAATAACGTTCAATTAACCCAATGGTCCCCTAACTAACCTAGACGTGCACTAATTTGCCATAATTGTGCGGCTTTCAAGTTTCTTTTAGCAATTTTCTGATTATGTGTTCGTATTTCACTTACTTTACTATGCTTCGTAGTCCAAATATATCTGCCCTCCCAGTTTCGTAGTCCAACTCTCTAATATGCAAGATTTCTCATGTATGCATCTCTAGATATGCTATTTATGGTTAAATTTTGAATTCTCATATACATTTTTTAATGGAGTTTTTAACCAAGATTTATCAACACACGCAATCATTTCGACATTTACTTGATCACTAGAATTCAAAACTACACTTCAGAACTCACAAAACAAATCAATCACTTACTGGACTTCAGATTATTGAACATTGCAACTAGAATCACTGAATATATTTGCAAACTCTTCAATGAAAAGCACCAGAATAATCTCGTAAAATGTAAATTTCTATTGAAATTGCCAAAAACTGTCAATGATCTAATTTCCCTTCCCAAATGCCATCAATCATGCAACAATATGCAGCATTTCATTTCCAAGTATGATTTTAATGTAGATACATCTTCAAATGATCCAATTTATTCTCAATTATGGAACATAATATTATTTTTAAGTTTTTAATGCTTCTATCTAATATGTTTTTAAAGATTTTAACATTTTGTTAATGTCTGTAAGTATTAAAAAAACTAATTTTTAATGTTTATTTCATTGAATGAACTTGACTAACCACTGTTCTCTTCAATTTCTTCTGAACACTTTCATGCCTAGAATCCCGTTCAGCTTCGTCTCTTCTTCTTTGCTCATTCAAAAATCAGTATTTCGCTCTTTTTCTCTCTCAAATACCTCTCAAGTAATGATATGCATAGTATTCTCTCTCTCTCTCTCTCTCTCTCTCTCTCTCTCTCTCTCTCTCTCTCTCTCTCTCTCTCTCTCTCTCTCTCTCTCTCTCTCTCTCTCTCTCAACTTCTTGCGACCCTCACACACTATGGCGCTCAATAAAGGAATACTCTCTCTCTCTCTTTCTTACTAGCCACACATAGTATGTCTGTAATACAACTCTCTCTATACTACCCATAAACATACACACTCAAGCTCTCACTCACTTGCTATGCAGGGTTTTCTCTCTCTATCTTACTCTCTAGTAGCGCTACAATCATGAACGAAATCTCTCTCTCTTTCTTGCAACTACTTCGGGCCCTACTCTCCTCTCTGGCAACCTGTGGTGCCTCTAATTGACACACACACACACAGAGCAGGTAATCAGCGTTTTCTTATTCTCTCTCTAATCCACACAGGACACACACACACTTAGCGCTATAGAGAATTCCCCTTCTCTCACTAGCATTAACAGAACATCTTCTCTCTCTCTCTAACTAACACTCACACATACACGCTATTGCTCATGACTATCCCTGCTCTCGACTCCTTGCGGCCTCTCACTATGGCAACCATCTCTCTCTAGCGCTATACAGAGATAGCTTCTCTCTCTCTCTCTATAGCACTATAACAGGAAACTAATCCCTCAATCTCTCTCTGTTCAATATCGTTACATATAGGTGACTATTAGTTTCTTCCTCTATCTTGAATCCTACACAGAGATACGCTCACATGTGGCCTAATCTCTCTCTGCAAACAATCAGCGCTATAGAGAATTCATTTTCTCTCTCTCTACTACAGACATGGGCTCTCTCTCTCTCTCTCTCTAACACTCTCTCCATATCTCTCATTTCTCTCAACCGACCCCCCCTTTGGCGCACCTCTCAGCATGGCTCTGTTCGTATTCTCATCACTCTCACAGCTCCTCTTGCTTGGCGACCAAAATGGTGCCCCTTCGGCAGCAATCTCTTACTCAAAGCCTGCTCACACTGCCTCACCTTTCTCTCTCTAAAATGCTCCCTACAGGCAGCCTGCTCGCCACCTCCACTCGCATGGCCTGGTCTCTACGGATTCTATCATGGCATGCTTCAAAGCCTCATCATCATGGCCTCCTCTACCAAGTCGACCCTTCCCGCTTTGGGTCTGCCTCCTCACCACCTTTTCCCTTGGCGGCTCTGGCCTACCCTCGCTCTACCAACCTCCACACCTCGCAGCCCCTGGAGGCTCTCCCTGCTCCATGCAATCAACACACAGACATGCAAGGGTAGCCCTCTTGGGCTCCCTTCTCCCCACTCACCTGGCGACAATCCCCCCTCTCGTCTTCTGGCTTCCTCGCCTCCTGGCAGTTCCCCTCTCGTGACGGCTTCGACCTGGCTCAATAGCCATAAAAAACCTTTATTGTAAATTTTTTATAAATACCTATAAGCCCTTATTCCCACTACACACAAAAAGTCACTCTCGAAATCCTGTCCAGCAACCTCGACTCGGCTCTCATCGACTCTCTCGACCTCTTCTCAGAAAACCCCATGGATTTGCACTACAGGGAAACCCTCTCTACATCTTCTTAATGATTCGAAAAATTATTTCGCAATGCAGTCATCAAGTGAGAAATCTATCCGACTTCGAATCACGCCCATCCTATGACTTCAATTTAACAGATTATTTTTACCGTAGATATTTTATGCGAACGAGTCAGGAACTTCCACCTCTACCATGTCAATAGGCCATAGCTATTTCCCAAGCACCTGTGTTGATAACGTAATGGTACTTAGCTAGAAAAGCAACTACCTACTTAAGATCGTACACCCACTTTCCTCGCAAAATACTTCAATTAAGATGCATCTCACTCATCAAACAACAATCAACATCTGCAGGCATTAATTAACATTTTTGTGATGATATGCAATTCAATATGCCTAAATGCACTTAACATGCCCATGCAGACCCCAAATTAATGTCAAAAGTTTACAATTTTGGTGTAGATTGATGGGTCTACAGTTGGGTCATTACAGGATCACTGTCCTAGAAGAAATGTAGCAACAATTGCAAATGCTATTCCTATAGCTCCAAATGGTAGAGGCCAACCTGTTCGTCATGGAGGGAGGAACATAGGAAGAGGTCTTGGAAGAGGAGCGTTGGCTCAAACTCATGCCATTATTATGGAAGAGCCAACGGTAGGAGACCAAGCTGAAGAGAGAGCAACTTTACATGCCGCTATTGACAACCCTAATGCTCTCCATCAATATGTAGTCATTCAAGCACAAGGATCTTATTAAGGTGAACAAATCTAATTCTTAATTGATTGTGGAAGCACACACTTATTTCTCTCTCCTAAATGCATGAGGAAACTAAAACTAGAATAGTATCTTGCTCAAAGGCTAATTGTAGAACTAGCGAATGGAAAGGAAGTCCTAACTTAGCATACATCATGACAAGTAGAATTTGAACTAGGGGAAAACTCTACTTCTGCTCACTTTCGTACTTTACCTCTAGGAATATACGACGGGATATTGGGAATGGGTTGGTTGAAGCAAAACCAAGCTCATATTCACTATGCACAAGGTAGCTTTACCTTTACATATAAATTAGGGAATGAAGTTCTAGTTCAAGGGAGGAATGGGAAACCTAAAGCTCACTTAGTCAAAGCTAGTAGACTTCGTAAGGGTTTACAAAAGGGTCAACAAATCTATGCAATTAAATTTAACAAGGTAGAAGACACAGATTCAAACTTTCAACCTGAATGGTTGAGAGGGTATTCAAATGTGCTCCCTTAGGATCTTACAAGTCTTGCACCACCTGGAGAAGTTGATCACGAAATTACGACTATCCCTGGTTGTGAACCCGCTTCAAAGAGACCATATAAAATGTCACACGCTGAAGCAATTGAACTCAAAGGGCAACTTAGGCAGCTTATTGAGCAAGGATTTATCAAACCAAGTACTTCTCCTTGGGGTGCTCCAATCCTTTTCCAAAAGAAGAAGGATGGGTCTTTATTAAGACTTTGCATAGACTACCACGGGCTTAATCAAGTTACTGTTAAGAACAAGTACCACATTCCTAGGATTGATGAGATATTGGATAGGCTACACGGGGCTACAATCTTCACAAAGATTGATCTTCGCTCTAGATATTATCAGATAAGGATCAAAGAATCAGACATTCCAAAGATGGCTTTTAATACTAGGTATGGACATTATGAATTCACAATAATGTCTTCTGGTCTTACTAATGCTCCTGCAAGCTTCAATTGACTAATGAAGGATATTTTTAGACCTTACCTAGATGATTTTGTCTTGGTTTTCTTTGAAGACATCTTGATCTATTCCAAAGATGAGGTAGATCATGAAGAGCACGTCCGTAAAGTATTACAGCTCTTACGATAGTATGAGCTTTATGCTAAGAAGAGTAAATGTACCTTTTGTTCTTCCCAAGTCAGCTATCTTGGCTTTATTATATCTTCCAAAGGTATCTCAGTTGAACCAGATAAAGATAAGGACATCGTAGAATGGCCTCAACCTACTTCTCTCAATGAAATAAAGGGATTTCTTGGAATCATAGGATGGTATAGGATAATTGTAAAGGATTATGCTCTCATTCCATCACCTTTAACAAAATTGCTAAGGAAAGGAATGAGAATTGAATGGAGAGCAAAATAGGAGGCCAATTTTGCAGAGTTAAAATGATACCTAGTATAAGTCCCAATTCTTAAACTTCCGGATTTCAGCAAGGAGTTTGATGTTATAACATATGCTAGCAAACTCGCTTTAGGGGGAGTCCTTAGTGAAGACAGTAGGCCTGTAGCCTATACTTCTCAAAAGCTCAGAGATCATGAGAAGAATTACCTGACCCATGACTTGGAACTCTTAGCAATTTTCCATGCATTAAAGCTATGGAGACGTTGTCTTCTCAGTCATAAATTTCAGTTAGTCACTAATCATAAAAGCTTGAAATGGATCTTTACACAACCCAATCTCAACATGAGGCAAAGAAGATGGATTAAACTTCTTCAAGAATACAACTTCGACATAAAATTTAGACTAAGGAAGGACAATGTAGTTGCAGATAGACTTAGTCGCAAAGTTTTCCTTAGTGCTATTTCTATACCTAATAATCCTATGTGGGAAAGAATTAAGGAAACAACCTTGAAAGACCTTGATTATCAGCAGTTGTCCTTGCAGATTCAACAAGGCATAACACCTGAGACAAAGAATATATCGATAAAGGATTACTCTGTTCAAGAGGGATTTTCGGCAAAGGCTTTGTGTACCTAAGGACCCAACACTGAAGAAAGCAACCCTATTTGAGGCTCATGATAGCCCAGCTTCAGGTCACCCTGGGTATGCAAAGACCTTAAACGCTATTAAAACAAGCTACTTCTAGCCCGGGAAAGAAGGGGGATGTTCTTTGCTATGTGAAGCAATGTATCTCTGCCAACCGATTAAACTGAAAGAATCAAACTACCTGGACAACTTCAACCTCTTGATGTACCTCAAATGAAATGGGAGTGTATCATTATGGACTTTGTCACAGGATTACCCTCTGTTGGAGGCTATGATTCAGTATTTGTAGTTGATGATATGCTTACTAAGGTAGCTCACTTGATGCTTGTAAAAACTACCTTCACTGCCTTTGATATTAGCTGAATTTTTGTAAAGGAAATCTTTAGACTACATGAACTACATAAGAGAATTGTTAGCGACAGGGATGCAAAATTTACCTCAAAGTTTTGGACTTCACTCTTTCAAGCCATTGGAACACAACTGTGTTTTAGCACAGCATATCATCCTCAGACAGATGGTCAAATTGAAAGAGTAAACTAGGTGATTGAGGAAATTATTAGAGCATATTGTTCACAGGAACCAAAGAAATGGATCCAATATCTTCCTTTGGTTGAATATGACTATAATTCCTCTGACCATAGAAGCATAGGCATGTCACCATTTAAGGATCTTTATGGACAAGAATTTTTGGCTCCATTAAATTTCTCAGATCCTACTATCAAGGTAGAAGCCTCAAAGCAAATGCTCGAATACATGGAAGCTCAAACCAAGGCGATTCGTAAGGATATTCAAGCCACTCATGATAGAAAATACTATGCAGATAAGAAGAGATTAGATCGAATCTTTAAAGAAGGAGACAAGGTATTCCTTAGGGTCAGGCCCAAGAAAAGCAACCTATCCTTGGGAAGGTACAAGAACCTCATCCCGAGATACTATGGACCCTATGAGATTTTCAAAGTGATAAGTGATCAAGCTTACAAGCTAAAACCTCCTTCTAACCTCAAAATTCATGATGTCTTCCATGTTAGTCTATTAAAACCTTATGTTCCTAACCTTGATCAACTTTTGGATTCCGAACAAATAGTTGTTCCAACCCAAGGAGTCCTTGAGCTTCAACATGACTATATCCTAGAAACACGGGAGAGAAAACTTAGGAATAGAAACATCATCGAACATCTCGTCAAATAGAAAGATTTCTGTGAAGAAGATGCAATGTGGGAAGATGAACCATCTTTCCTTAAAGATCATCCAGACTTTACTTTGAGATGAGGACATCACAATTCTTCAAGTTGGGGTGAATGTAAGGTCTCTACCACCCTTGGAGAGGGGATTCCCATGTAAAGGAATACACATCAAGCCATTCTAGTCATAAAAAGAAAGTTACTAATATTAGCAGTTTTTCCACCTCTGATGAGCTAATGATAAATATATTGTTGTAAGATTTTCAAAAATAAAAATTTTACTTTTTTTTTCATTTTCGTTTAAAAATAGAAAGTTTTGAGGAGCTTACACCCACCTAAACGCGATCATCTCGTCAACATCTACCACATCCTGAATTTCCATATAAATAGCTACCTGCTCCAAAAATTATAAATATAGCACGTGTGCATCCAACACCTTAGATTGTCATCCTCAAGATTGTCTTTTAATAGCAACTTTCAGAATTAAATTCTAATAAGCCAAGCTCCCTCTAAAAAATTGTTTTTCATCCTAGCTATAGTAAATTAATTCCTAAGTCTAAGGTATGCATATGTATGCATGTGCATGGGCATGTATGTGCATGTGTATGTATGTCCATGTATGCCCACAAATGACCCATATCCATGGACCCATCTCTTATAGAATAATTGACTATGAGCATGGGGGCACTACATGAGGTGTATCACCCAAAAGGGTAAAGAGGGACACCTCGATCTAATGGCTAAGTAGGAGCTTGTGACACCTCCACTCATTATTTAGCAAGAGGGGGCCAGCTAGGGAGGTATGGGGCTCATTTGGGCAACAAGGAACCTCCAAACTCTATATAAAGGACATTCGCTTAAACACAAATTGGAGATAGGGAGACTCTGCTACTGTGGCTACTAGTTGGAGAAGCTTCAACAAGGCTTTGAGGGATAAATAACTCCAAAGCACATTTGGGTAATTTCAATCTATTATTAAATCAAGTTATTATCGATCCTTTCTCTCAATTGGAATCCTTTCCAATTGCTGTCATATTACTATTCAATTGGAATCCTTTCCAATAACTACCATATTATCATTCAATTGGAATCCTTTCCAATTTATACTCTATTAACAAATACTATATACTCTTTTTTACCTATCCTCAATTAGAAACCAACAATCATTATACCTATTTTATGGTAATTTCTCTACATTGCAAAGTAATGAAGGTCTCACTGCTTGATTACATAATCAATTATGTTGACTGCATGTACAATTCTTCATCAATGTAACCTAAATGTTTGCATGAATTATCTAATCATATTCAAGAATTTTGTCCAACTAAAATGATGGATTGATCTTGCAAGTAGATATAAGTGATTAATCATGAGATTGGTGTATGGGTTATAACGCATGTTTATCATAAGGTTATGGCAGGATTAAGCAAGCATATGTTTTTGGTTTGATTTGTGGAGTAACCATATGTATTTTGGAATTAAAACACTTATAATCATTTACCCTACTTCCATTGGATTCTTAAACTTTATCTAATAACTTCTCAAGTTAAGCTAAGTATCTAGTAGTGGGGATGGCACCCAAGAGAACTCGCTATGGTGGATCACATGATCACAAAGCCGGAATTATTGATGGTAAAGGCAAAGGAAAGTCCCCGATGAATGAGAATGTGCCACTTATCCCACAAAATGATGTTATTGCTCATGAACAGGTAAGAAACTTCTTTTTTGTTCAATGCATCATGAGTAATTAGGAAGGAGAAAATCACCTTAAAAAATGGATCGGTCCCAATTCAAAACCGCATCAATTGAACTTGTTGATACTGTCTGAAGTAGCAAATAAATGTTTGCCTAGTAGAAGAACTCTCGAATCTTCTTCATTCAAAAATCCTACACTGATATAGTCAAAACTCCCTTTGATATTCAGGGAGGAGAGCTTAGCGGAGTGAACGCTAAGGCAATGCTGATGATTGAACAAATATTGTGGGTTGGTGCCTAGAATGCAAGATAATAGTTGTGGATTGGTGCCGAGGTTGCAAGTTAGTCAGTGCGGGTTTGTACCCAGGTTGCAGGACAATTTAGTTGTAGGGGCAAGTAAAGACACCGGGAGCAATAAACTCTCGCCAAGAGGAGTGAACTCTTGGGGTTTGGATATTTAAATGAAGAAGAGTTGTATGTTGTTTTTCTTCTAGGAAAGATTTTCTTGGTGCAAATTTGATAATGGTCAAAGGGTTGTCTTAACGAACTTGTGATGGAATCATAAAAAGGAACTATGTGTATGAACAATCATGTTGTAGTAATTAGAAAACAAGAAAAACAAAGAGTGAGCGCGGGGGAGGAAACTGGGGACTGGCTCAGGTTTCCAATCAAGGATGGGTGGTCTCAATTAGTGGAGAAACTCTCCGCTCCTCATTGATAGAAGAAGCAAAACTAGAGACTCATTGTGCCAAGAGTTGAGAAGTCCCAATTGTACGTGCCTCTGAAAATTATGGGGAAAAGTAATTTGGGCTTTCTCTCTTTTGAAAGGTGAGAATTAGGAACGTTAGATTATTGTGTTAGTTCATGATTTCCCTGCGAGACAATGCTAGGAACCCTTTCAATGGCTCGGACTCAAGTTACTTGGTGATGAGAGTTTGTCCATTAGAAATCTTGTCTATCTGACTATGATTTTCTCAATCGATTAGGGCCTAGCAACCTGCTAGGTACCCTACTTTTGCCAAATGGATATGGTAACAGGGTGGGGACCTCACAGAATGTATCGGTTATTTACATTATCAGCTTGTTTAAACCAATGTAGGCCATTGTGCGTGTTATATTCCAGCATTCTTGGAGTATCTCCAAAAAAATTTGATCCACAAAACTGACTTTGTTGTTTTGAAGATGAGCTCATATTTCTTGGTGTGCCAGCAATTCTTTTCAATTGCTCTTTACTCTTGGAAGACTTGAAAATAGTGTCATTGTTTTGTCTGAGTGGTCGGTGTTGTACCTAAGGAAGAAATGGTGTCCCTGGTGTATATAATACTAAGCCCTTGGCTGCATCTAATAAGTTCTCATGAATAGCATAAAATACCACAACTGCATGCCAAACTTCAATAGGAAAGAATGTTACCCAGCTGATGAAAGCAGACACCTATGCAAGTCTCCAGAGAAGAGTAAGGAAAAAACTTGGAAGACTCCAAAAGACAAACCACAGAAGGTGGTCAAACCATATAATTGTTAAGGGATAGCTGGATCTTGGATTTTTTTTTGCAGTTACACTTTATAAAGGCCTGTAAGTATTCCAATAGATTTTAAGGAATTTATGGATGTCATTTTCTTTATTGTGAGTGATAGTCCCATTGTACGGGCTACCATTGATGCATTAGAACACTTCTTGTTATCAATGTCTAATAACTTTATTTTCATCACTGTAAAAGCCTTATCCTGTGATAGTAAATGCTTAGATGGCATGGTTGAAGTTTTGCATTGTTCTACAACCTCCGGGGGACGACTGCAAAGATCGACTGCAAAGATGAGCTAAAGATTCAATGGTGAACGAAGCAAACTGATTCAAGATCTCAAAGTCCCAAAGTCTATTTTCCAAAGAGATGGCATCAAGCTCAATTTTCGTAGGAGGAAGAAGCAGAATTATTTCAAAAAATGCTTGGGCATAGATCTTTCTATTTATTGAATAGTGTGTCATCTGTGAAACCTAGGACATTCTTCTCATCCTGATTTAAGAGATTTAGATCCAAGAGAGGGTTAACAACCTCTTGAGACTGTCTAATTTCAAGTGGTAGAATAGGGAGGTTGTAAATGAAATAAACTTGTTAACAATAGTAGGCAAAGAAGAGAAGTAAAAATTCAAATCAACAAAGTCCTGAGCATCAATAAAGCATAAGGAGGCTAAAAAATTGCCTAAAGCATTACTCAATTGGGTTGGTTGGTTCCTTGCTAGGGCTAGAATCTTCAATCAATCATTTATTCAAATTGTCTCAATGTAGAGAGCTACTGCTCTTGTATCGTCTTTTTCTCGTAATCTAGAAGACGTTTATGAAATTTAGTTCCTTTAAAATAGGAAAGTAAGCATTGGGTGCTGATAGGGGGGATATGGACGTATTTTTTCTCTGAATAGCCAAGACGTGTTCATGACAGTATCCAACCAACCTGAAAGAGATTATATACACCAAGATAAGCAATAGAAAAAAATGAAGTCAAGTTCTGTATATGGTGGTTGTCCGACCAAGGACAACTCGGGAAACAAGGAGAGAGAGCTTATATTTGACATCCCTTCATTCAAGAACCATATGCTGACCCTTGACACAAGAAAAATGACATAAACAAGTGACACAAGACAAAAGAAAGTTTTTTTAAAATTATTGAACTTATTCTTGGTACATCCGTTTCTCGTAGGGGACTGAACGAGCTCCAAAAGCCAAGAAAGAATAGGCATATACCTGCTACTATCCAACAAAAAAGCAGCAAGTTAGAACTTGGGCTACTTTGATGGGAAGACAGGTATCCAAACAACCCATTCTGCTTGTTATTGATGTCCCATAGCCCTAGACCCCCTCACTCTCCTTGTATAAATTAGGGGGTATGTTTTCTGCCTTCCTATCAGGCATAATCCGTTTCTTTATGAATTTTTTGTTGCCATGGCATGTTTTGGTTTTATGGGTACTTCTGGTTTGCTGAGGAGGCATGTCAACATCCTTTTGGGAAGTTTCTTATGGCAAATGGACGAGGCTTTCCATTGGTTAAGTATGCTCTCTTATGAGTTTTTGGATCAGCACCATCAAGAGAGAGTCTATTCCTTGGGATTGGAGTATGGGAATCAGCCTTCACATAACAATCCAAATCAAACTCATGGAAAAAGGGGGGTTAAAGAGAGAAAAAGAAGAGGTGAATGGGAGTAATCAAGCTCCATCCCATCCTATCTACAAGGAAGCCAATAATGGCTTATACCATCTTGAGAGCATTAGTTATTCATAATTTGTTACCAGCCTCTTGTCAACAACTATTCCCTCGTGTTTTTTTAATATCTATTATGAGACCTTTATGGGACAACTAAGATTAAAACCAACCTCTATTTATGCATAAATGACCCACGTTTATACGAGTACTTCCAAAGAAATTACTAAGTCCCCATATTTTGGGAAATTTTGCCAGAGTTTCCCTTGTTTTCCGATAAGTTTTTAAAAAAAACCATGCGTCAAATTACCCATGGCGACTTCACAACGAGGATTTTTTATTATATTTCTCTTATCTTTCAAAAAACATCCCATAAAATCTCACAATGGGCTTAATCCAGCCAAGCACCTTATCAAATCAGCATACAATATTGTTTTCTTAAGCTGCCACAAGAACATATCAAAGTCAGCTATGTTACATTTTAAATGTGTTTTTATTAAACAATTGTGCATAGTTTAAACACAACAAACGCATTCCTGCATCAATTTAATTCCATCTTTTATGGAGCCAATTAGCCTAAAGCCATCTTTTATTTAAACCACTCATCCTTTTGTGGGTCGTCTAATTGTATAATTTACTTCTATTCATGTATAACATACCCATGTTTATATGATTATTTTAGAAATAATTTCCTAAATCCTCATTTTTTAGAAAATTTTGAAAGAGTTTCCCCTGTTTTTGATTATTTTATCCAAAAAACCTGATAAATCACCCATGGCAACCTCACATCGAGGATTTTCATACATCTTTTCATTCAAAAAGACCATATATTTGTAGTATGCGCTCTCCGGGCATCCACTAGAAAACATGTAACATAGCACGTGCAAACAAAATAAGGGACTTATAATTAGGTACATTTACGAAAATATGTACTTACATAAAGGGTTTTTTAGTTGAGAAATTGAAAATTTCCATACATAAGGACTAGTTTTTTAAAACAAAAATGCATACATAAAGGGTACATATAATACTTGAAAATATACAGGTAAGGGATTATTTAAATATCTCTTGTTCACGCGTGCTATATGCAAATTTTACATAGTGGACTCCTCGCGGGTATACACTTAACTTAGCCTGGTTCAAGTAGTGTTTTTGACACACATTATCTACTATCAGACCATAACAAAGTTTAGCACTATAAACATTTTTTAGTGTGTTTTTATTAAACAACATGCTCTGCTAAACCATCTATGCTCAGCCATGCATTAAGTACCCCATTCATCAATACAAAAAACCTTTGTAAGTAGAGCAAATAAACATCATACAAAATACAAATCTTCTCTCAGTAGACCTCAAAGGAGTGTCTACCTGGTTTGTGAAGCCCCATCCATGAATGCGGTTGTGATGCAACAACCCGATGGTGGTTGCAACTTGGTTGAGTGCTGCCAGAAGGGAGCCTGCTGCTCCGAGGTTGATCGCCGAGCTATGTTCGTGAGTCCAAGCAGGTGTAGGGTCAACCCAAGTATTTTCTCATGATGATGTAGCGCTCATATACCTTGTGTGTGTGTGTGTGTGTGTGTGTGTGTGTGTGTGTGTGTGTGTGTGTGTGTGTGTGTGAGTGTGTGTGTGTGTGTGTGTGTGTGTGTAGGGTGAATAGGGAGAGGGAGCTTGGAGTACTGATTAGCACGCGAGCGGATTCTTAGCTATGGGGTGAGCGTATTAGAACACAAGAAACCTTTGATGTATAAACACATGCAGATTGCAGGTGCTCAGAATAACTGTGTGAGGGTGTGATGCTCATGTGTCGTGTGTGTGTATAGCACTAGATTCTTAGCCAAGGCAATAGCACTCTAACTGTCACAATAATGAAGAACCTGTGTACACTGCTCCAATCCAAGATCCTTCGCTAGGCGAGCAAGCCAAATAGCTTCTTTGCATGCCTCACTCAATGCAACATACTCTGCCTCTGTAGTGGAAATGGATGTACAGTCTTGAAGAACTGATCTCCTAGAAATAACAAAACCAGCAAATGTGTAAATCCAACCTGTTGTTGATTTATGACTGTTAGCACATCCTGCATAATCACTGTCTACAAATCCCTTAATGGATAACTCTCCACAACCATAGCATAAATGTCTATCTATTGTGCCACTCAAGTATCTGAGAATTGACTTGACATCATCCCAATGCTTTTTACCAGGGTTAGACATAAATCTGCTGACAACTCCCACTGCATGTGCAATGTCAGGTCTTGTAGCCACCATGGCATACATGAGACTACCACAAGCTGAAGCATAAGGAACCTTAGCCATCGCAGCAGATTCGAGACAATCGTTCTTGCTAAGTTTCAAATATACAGGAAATGGGGTACTCAATGCCTTCCCCTTATGCAGGTTGAAATGCTCAAGAACTTTATGCAAATAATCCTTCTAAGATAAGTATAACAATCTCTTCTTACGGTCTCGAGTAATGCGCATACCCAAAATGTGATTTGCATTTCCCAAATCTTTCATGTCAAACTGACTCTTCAGCTTCATTTGAGGTCAGCAATGTCCTTCTTTGAATGACTAGCAATGAGCATGTCATCCACATAGAGAATAAGCATAATTAGTTGTCCATTGGGTTGTCTTTTCACATAAAGACATGGATCCTCATTACTGTGCTTATAGCCTTGGGAACGCATAAATGCATCAAACTTTTGATACCATTGTCTAAATAATTGCTTCAAGCCATAGAGACTTTTCAAAAGCTTACAGACTAAATGTTCCTTGCCCTTTAACACAAACCCTTCAGGTTGCTGCATATAAATCTCCTCATCGAGATCTCCATGTAAGAAAGTTGTAATGACATCCATTTGCTCAAGCTCCAAATCTTCAGTGGGGCAACCAAATCAAGCAACCTTCTCAGTGTCATCATCTTGACCACTAGAGAAAACATTTCTTGAAAATCTATACCATATTCTTGCTTGAAACCTTTGGCCACTAACTGAGCTTTGTAGTTTTCAACATTTACAAGGTAGTGCTTTCCTACCTTTTGGTATTGGAACCAATTCCCAAATCTCTAATACTTGATACCCAACCAAAGCCCATGCAATCTTATGGTTGTCGGGGTCTGCTTTGGAAGCATCGCAATATTCATATGCAAACCCCCTCGCAAACCTCGTCATGAGCTCATCGTTGCAAGGGGAAGCCTGGTAGACCTTCTGATACAGAAGCCTACATGCATCATAAAGGTGGTCATGCACCTAGTGGAGGAAGATCTTAGTCTTCTTCTTCTCTGGCACCTTGAACACTGTTGACCACCGTTCATGTGGCAGGTCCTTGTCTGTTAAATCCTTGGGTAGATTTCCCTCCATGCTCAGTCCATATTCCTCATGCAACTGCAATGCAGAATAGCAAAACCTGGAAAGTATCAGATACTCCACCAATTCTGCAAGCAAAATCATGGAGGAAAATGATTTGCAACCAATGCTAAAAAAAGGATTTTTGGCCATGCATTGCCATGAGGCAATGTAGAACTCACCTTTTTGAGCATATTTTTCAATTGACAACATGCTTTTGGAGAGGGAAGTTTTGGCGGTCGTGTTTGTTGTTGGGATATGGCAAAGCGCGATGGGTGCAATGGGGGGCAGAGAGCACGACTGCTACATTATGCAATGGGGGAGCACGAGCTATGGGAGCAGAGCGAGCACACAGGTACAAGCGAGATTCCGAGTGACAAGCTAGTTGCGTGAAAGGAAAGGAGAAAGAGGACAAAGGCCATGATGACTGTAAATTCAAAAAAAGGGGACCCACTCCCCCCCATAATGGCTCGCATGCATCTAGATTATAGGTACATAAATTATATTGCATGCAAATTTAGAATTTCCCTCTCCCTCTTTTCCCAAATTCGAAAAACGTTGAATTTCCCTCCAACTAGGTACTATTGGTGGTACCACCAAAAGGTGCAAAAAGTTGTACCACCTAAACATGCTATCACCCAAATGCATCTTTATAGGCTATGGACTAGATGGTCAATTTGGTTATCGTTTATGGGATCTGAAAAGCTGATCAGTAATCCGTAGCATTGGTGTTGTCTTTAATGAGATCAAGATGCATAGACAATTAGTGAAAGAGGTTGAATTTGGAAAGTGACATTTTCTGACGTATCACCTCCTTTATAGACAGCTCTAGAGCCAATTGCTACACCATCTAGTACAAGTTCTTATCAGCTTAGGAGATCTCAAAGAGTCTCACATCCGCCTGAATGGTTTGTTCTAGGAGTGGATTTTGTTTTGCCAACAGATAGTGGTCAGCCTTCTTGTTACAAAGAAGACATGCTAGCTAACGATAAGGTTCAATGGGAACATGCTATGAAGAGGGAGTTGTCTCTAGTATTCAGAAATACAGAAGTTCATGTCCGATTAAGGCGTGAAGGAAGCCCCCACATTTGAAGGGCTGATAGAGAATGCTGTGGATGGTCCTGTGGCATCCAACCACCCTCTACAACACATGTGGACAGCCTCTCAGCCCCTCTACACAGCATGGGTGGATAATCTTGCCGATGACATTGAGTAGCAGACAGTGAAGGTAGAAGAGAAGGTGAAGTCTACAAAGATAGTCCTAGTTGCAAAGCAGGACTTATGGTTGTGCAATGAAGGTACCTCCTCAGCTTGTGCACCCATCACTGCAGAGGTGGAGAGCCTCAGAGAGGAGGTGGAGAAACTGAAAGCCTCTCCAACAGAAAACGCAGCTGCGATTGCCAAAAAGGAGGCTGAAATTGGAGCCCTTACAAGGTACTATCCAAATCCTTTGGATTCAATGATGCTGCAAGGATGAAGGGGGAGGTGTCAGTCATGCAGATACTCCAGTCTTCTCTGTCTTTAAAAGTGTATAAAGTGCTAACAATGGTTGAGAGTGGTCACCTTTTAAGCACTTGCATGCACTTTCAGCCACCTACAGGATGTTTGACGCACATGAAAACATCTGGAAATACCTACAACTGCTTGCAGGTGCATAAAAGTGGTTAACAGTTCTTGCAATTGCTAAAAAATTCTTGACTATTTAGCACTTGCAAACACCTTAACCACCTGCAAGCACTTCCAAGCACTTTTAAACACCTAAAAATGCCTGCAAGTGCTAAAAAGTGCTAACTTTTATGCACTTGCAAGCACTTTGAACCACCATTTGACACATTAAAGCACTCTGAAGAACTTTCAACCACTCGCAAACTCTTGCAAGTGCTTGAAGAAGATTCAAAGTGGTTAAAATTGCCTTAAAATGCTTTCAAAGTGATTAAAAGTGCTTTCTGCAATCACTTCAAAGCACTTTTAACCACTTTAAAGCACTTGAAACAATTTTAAGACACTACAAGCAGCTGCAGGAGTTTGTAGGTAGTTGAAAGTGCTTCAAAGTGCTAAAAAGAGCTTCCAAGTGCTAGCAAGTGCCTTTCAAAGTGCTGCAAGTGGACAGATTGAGCACCTGAAAGCACATCCAAGCACTTCAAAAGACCTACAAATGCCAGCAAGTGCTAAAAAGTGCCTAACTTTTATGCACTTGCAAGCACTTTGAACCACCTGCACGGATATTAAAGCACTTTGAGCACTTTCAACCACTTGCAAAGTCTTGCAAGTGCTTGAAGGTGCTTCAAAGTGCTTAAATTTGCATCAAAATGCTTTCAAAGTGCTTAAAAGTTTATTCTGCAATCACTTCAGAGCACTTTGAGGCACTTTTAACCACTTTTAAGACCCTGCAAGTGCTTCAAAGTGCTAAAAAGAGCTTCCAAGTGCTAGCAAGGGCCTTTCAAAGTGCTGCAAGTGGACAAATTGAGCACCTGGAAGCACTTCCAAGCACTTTAAAAGACCTACAAATGCCAGCAAGTGCTAAAAAGTGCCTAACTTTTATGCACTTGCAAGCACTTTGAACCACCTGCACGGATATTAAAGCACTTTGAGCACTTTCAACCACTTGCAAAGTCTTGCAAGTGCTTGAAGGTGCTTCAAAGTGCTTAAATTTTGCATCAAAATGCTTTCAAACTGCTTTTAAAGTTTATTCTGCAATCACTTCAGAGCACTTTGAGGCACTTTTAACCACTTTTAAGACCCTGCAAGTGCTTCAAAGTGCTAAAAAGAGCTTCCAAGTGCTAGCAAGGGTCTTTCAAAGTGCTGCAAGTGGACAAATTGAGCACGTGGAAGCACTTTCAAGCACTTTTAAACACCTACAAATGCCAGCTAGTGTTAAAAAGTGCCTAACTTTTAGGCACTTCCAAGCACTTTGAACCACCTCTGTAGGGATATTGAAGCACTTTGAAGCACTTGCAACCACTTGCAAAGTCCTGCAAGTGCTTGAAGGTGCTTCAAAGTGCTTAAATTTGCATCAAAATGATTTCAAACTGCTTAAAAGTTTATTCTGCAATCACTATGGAGCACTTTGAGACACTTTTAACCACTTTTAAGACCCTACAAGTGCTTGAAAGTGCTAAAAAGAGCTTCCAAGTGCTAGCAAGTGCCTTTCAAAGTGCTGCAAGTGGAGAGATAGAGCACTTGCAGGCACTTGCAAGTGTCTACAAGTACTTGAATGTTCCAGTAAGTGCTCCAAGGTGCTTGCAAGTGCCTGTTGTTGCTAGGGCCTGCATGTCCCCCATTATGATTGGTTGTGCAATAATCTTCCTTTGTTTTCAATTTTATACATAAAATAGTTCAGGAAATGGACAAGGAGCTTGGTGAGTTCAAAAGGCAGGCCTCCTTCGTGAAGGGGTCTAGCAAGTTCATGAAAAGAGAGGGCAAGGCCCTTCTTGTGCCCACTCCACCTTCCAAGTCTAAATTTAGTGTGGATACTGTTTTATTGTCTGAAAATTGTGTGGCATGTGGTCAAGAACTGTGGAACAAATATGCGGCCGGTGTCTTTCAGCTGCCGTGTGCCCACAAATACCATCCGTTCTACTTTTTAGTGGTCAGTGCGACTGATCCCAAGTGTGTTTTACCGGACTGTAAATGGGAGATACCCCATATAACAAGATACTGGGCACTTGGGAATTCTTATGAGGAGCTTGAAGGTAGTTTGGTCATTTTATACAATAGAATGAAGGAGTACGAGTGGAAGTGCGACGCGAGAGAGAGTGCGAGAAGCAGAGCACAACGATATGGTGAACTCGCTCTACTGTAATGTGTAGAGCATAGTGAGTTCTTATTAGGTTTTTACAAAAGAATATGTGTACATACCTGGCGGCCCGCCCACTTACCTGGGCGACCACATTGGGCTTTATACCCCAACAACCTCCCACTTAAAGTCCAATGTGGTACTTTAAGTGTGAGAGAAGCTACTATACAAGCTAATATACAAGAGATGTAGAGAAGTGATGTACTACCCTACACCTAACTGCTTGCGAAAATGCGCAAAGCTCTCTGAGGGAAGTCCTTTTGTAAGTAGATCAGCAGGATTTTCTGTGGTGTGAACTTTGACAAGCTGAAGTTGCTTATCCTCGAGCATTTCCCTGATGAAATGATACTTCACATCCACATGCTTTGTCTTTGAGTGATAAACTGGATTGCGAGCCAATTGTATAGCACTTTGACTATCACAATATAACACAGGCATCTCTTCTTTGATTCCCAAATCTGTTACTAGTCGATTAAGCCAAATTGATTCTTTGCATGCCTCTGATGCTGCAACATATTCAGCCTCTGTAGTAGACTGAGTAACACAATCTTGTAATCTAGAACGCCATGATACTGCTCCACCAGCCAATGTAAAGACATACCCTGACGTAGACCTTCGGTTGTCTAAGTCACCTGCATAATCTGAGTCTATAAAACCCTTTACACTTAGCTCCTGACTCCCACAGCATATACGCATACTCTTTGTAGCTTTCAGGTATCTCAATATTCCTTTCATTGCCTCCCAATGTTTCTTGCCTGGGTTTGACATGTATCGACTTACTACTCCCACTGCAAATGCAATGTCTGGGCGAGTAGCAATCATTGCATACATCAAACTACCCACTGCAGACGCATATGGAATCTTATCCATTTCAGCGTGTTCTTCCTCAGACACAGGACAATCTTGTTTGCTAAGTTTCACATATGGTGGCAATGGAACACTCAGTGCCTTTCCCTTCTCCATATTGAAACGTTACAAAACCTTGTCAATATACTCTGTTTGAGATAACCAAATCAACTTCTTTGATCTGTCTCTCTCAATGCGCATACCAAGTATATGACTTGCCTCACCCATGTCTTTCATGTCAAACGATTTTGCCATCTTTGACTTCAAAGCTGAAATTTCTTCCAAGTGCTTGCCAGCAATCAACATGTCATCCACATACAAAATAAGGATCAGCCAACTACCATCCTTAGCCTTCTTTGTATATAGACAGTGATCGAACTCACTACGTTTGTAGCCTTGAGAAAGCATAAACTTGTGGAATTTATGGTACCATGCCCTCGGTGATTGTTTTAAGCCATAAAGACTCTTTAACAACTGGCATACCCAATCTTCCTTGCCTTTCTCAACAAACCCTTCTGGCTGCTGCATGTAAATTTCCACATGTAAATCACCATGCAAGAACGTTGTCTTGACATCCATTTGGTGCAACACCAAATCTAATATGGCAACCAATGCAAGAAAGCATCTCAATGTAGTCATCTTGACCACCGGAGAGAAGACTTCATCAAAGTCAATGCCTTGTTCTTGCTTAAAGCCCTTGGCAACAAGCCTTGCTTTGTACTTTGGCTGACTATCATGAGCGGTGATCTTATACCTATAAACCCATTTACAAGGTAGAGCCTTTTTTCCCTGTGGTAATTTAACTAGCTTCCATGTCTTGTTTTTATGCAGAGCTGTCATCTCTGACTGCATGGCCAATTGCCAATTCCCGGAGTCCTTCATTTGCACTGCTTCCTTGTAACATGAAGGCTCATTGCAATCAGTCAACATGACATAGTTCATAGATGGAACAAACCTATCAGGAGGTTGCGTGACACGTCCAGATCTACGCACAATAGGTGGCTCAAGCTCAGCCACAACCTGTGGTTCCACTCTATCCTGTCCTTGCTCCTCTTGAGCCCTGACATTTTGTCTTGCACGTGCAGGTCCATCTTCTTGGAAGACAACTCTTCTAATCTCCTCAACCCTCTCTGGTTTAGAATGATATTTGGATTCATTAAAGTGAACATCATTGCTGCGGACAACCTTTCTGGATTCGGGATCCCAAAGTCTGTACCCCATCTCACCAGAATTACCATAGCCTAGAAAGATGCACTTTCTACTCTTTGGCTCAAGTTTGTTCCTAAATTCCTTTGGAACGTGAGTATATGCCTCACAGCCAAAGACTCTGAGATGCTTGTATGAGGGCATTTTGCCTGACCATACCATCTCTGGCACTGAATCCTTCTGCAAAACCTTGCTAGGAGATCTATTTACAAGATGAACAGCTATTGATACAGCTTCAGTCCAAAACCCATTTGGCAGCTGTGCATTAGACAACATACTTCTGACCTTCTCTTGTATGGTCCTATTCATCCTCTCAGCAACACCATTTTGAGGAGGATTGTAAGGAGCAGTAAGTTCACGTTTTATACCTTTTGACTCACAAAAGTCCTGAAAGGCCTTTGAAACATACTCTCCACCATTGTCAGTGCGTAAGCATTTAAGCTTCTTGCCACTCTGATTCTCCACAAGTGTCACAAACGTTTTGAAAACACTAAACGCTTCATCCTTGTGCTTGAGAAAGTAAACCCATACTTTCCTCGAGTAATCATCTATAAATGTCATAAAGTAAGAAGCTCCCCCTAGAGATAGGTTAGGCATAGGTCCACACAAATCACTATGAACAAGTGCCAACTGTGTATCTCTTCTACTGCTTCTATGCTTATGTGGCTGCTGTGTTTTCTTACCATACAGACAATGTTCACAGAATTCAAAATCATTAAATGAAAAGCCAGGCAAATAACCAGAACGAGACAAGATTTCCATTCCCTTCTTGGACATATGTCCTAACCGGCTATGCCACAAAGAAACGTTCGGCTGCTCGGTTACATTGATTACATTTTTAGAGACATTTGATACATAAATCATGTAAAGTCCTCCAGACTTTACTCCATGTGCTACTGTCATAGAGCCCTTGGATATCTTCCACATGTTCTGTCCAAAAGTGGTGACGTAGCCAGCATCATCAAGTAAACCTGTGCTGATCAAGCTCTTTGTAATTGCGGGAACATGTCTCACATTCTTCAGCGTGAAAGAAGAGCCATTCTGAAACTTCAATTGAACATCTCCAACACCTAAGATCTCACATATCTGCCCATTGCCTAGCCGAACATGATCTTTAGTGGTCACATAAGAGGTAAACCACTCCTTGTTTGGAGACACATGAAGTGATGCCCCTGAGTCTATAATCCAGTCACTCAGTGCATTTCTATCAGATGCTGTAAGAAGAGCTGAGTCCATTGTATTCTTCAAGAAGTAGATGTCTCCTGACACTAGACTGTCATCCTCTGCAACAGTGTTTGTCACATTTATTTCTTGAATCTTCACTGAGGACTTGTTCTTCTCACCATGGTCTTCAGCTTTCTCTTTGCCTTTTTCTGCTTTCCATTCTCTGCAGTCTCTTTTCATGTGACCCTTCTTGCCACAATGGTAGCATTCTATGTCACTCTTGCCTTTAGCACTGCGGGACTTGCTACGAGACTGATTCCTCTTTCCACCTTTGTACTTTTCTTTGGTCCTTCCCCTGACAACTAAGGCTGTTCCTTTGCCTTTGTCCATTTCTTTCTATTGGTTTCTTCAGTAAGCAGACTTCCTTCTACACCTGCTATGTTCAAACCATCTGGAGGTGCAGAATTACTCAAAGCTGTGCGAAAAGTGTCCCAACTTTCCGGCAATGTGATCAACAGGAACATAGCTCTAACAGGTTCATCAAACTTGACACCTTGAGCTAACAACTGACTGTAGATTGTGTTGAATTCATTCAGATGATTGGACATAGGTGTCCCTTCTTTCATCTTCAAGTCAACAAGCTTCTTAAGCCAGTATACCTGTGAAGCTGCACTCTGCTTCTCATAAAGATCACTCAGCTTTAACCATGCTTGATAAGCCGACATCTCGTCTGCTACATTGAAGTAAACGCTTTCTGCCAAAGTCAGCATAATGGTAGAAAGTGCCAATTCATCCATTTCGCTCCATTCATCTTCGTCCATATCTTCTGGTTTTGTCCCCTTGAGCTTTATAGGTTTTATCTGCTTCTTTTGTACCAACACGTGCCAAATCTGCTTCTTCCACAATGGGAAATTGGTTCCATCCAGCTTCTTGATATTGTAAAGAGCAGTGGCCTGTGATCCAGCCATAGCTATGCTTCACAGTGGTTTACTTTCCTGGGAAAAATTCGGCAGAGTTTCCTCTGTAAACTGACCTCTAAACCAATATCAACCTGTCAAATGAACCAAGAAAGCTTCAGATTCTGTATAAATTTCGGCAGAGTCTCCTTTGTAAAATGGCTCTGGTGTACTCAAAAAACAGACCAAAAAACAGCTCAAAAAACACTGTCTCTCTGACACTGTAAGCTGCGGGTAAACCTGTGCTGCAACTGTACTGTCTCTCACTGTCCTGTCACTGTCCTGTAAGCATAGACTGTGACAATGCCACAACGGCAGTAAAGCAAAGATGCAATCCCAACTATCTAACTCACAGTCAATACATCCTAGCTGCCTATCTAAGGGTGCTCGAGGGATTGCTCCAAGACCTGTATCACCGAAAGGATCTCAACATTCGAGAATCCCCCAGCTCAATAAAACCTCACTCGACCCTCAACAAAGGCTGCAGTAAATTTGACAGTACATAGACTTCCCACAAAGTCATACATCCACAAATTTCCCACTATATGCTGTAACCGCTGCTGCGGTTGTTTGCTGCGTGACTCACAGCCAGCAAACCCTCAACAAACATACATCATCTCTGACAATACATCCCATGTGGAAGTACCTGCAATGCCAGGATGAAATCTGGAATATCAAGCAGCAAACACAAGCTACCTGATGAACTAGTGGATGTCGCCTACAGTCTGTGTCTAGATGCGCCCGTGTCGTATGTGACACGCCTCCGAGAACTGTGAGCCGTCCTTCGATGTGTAGACAGCCACAAATCAACACTCTGTGAGTGTCGATATCCTTAGCACCTGCAGTCGTAGGCCGAAAAACCCCAAATTTGCAGAGTCGGATCTGCACCCGCCGAGACCACGTAGTCGAAAATGGCCTGTGCAGACCTTTGTCGAAGCTGAACGGTGGCCGAGATGACCTCAGAATGAAATTCTGAGAACACCTAGCCCTATGGGCTATCCCACAAGATTTGGGGCCGTGTCTTTGCCTGTCGAATTTCACTCCAATCTGAGCTGGTGACTCTAGCCTCCTGCAGTGCTGCCCCGAGCCTCGATCTGAGCTCTGATACCAGTTGAAGGAGTACGAGCGGAAGTGCGACACGAGAGAGAGTGCGAGAAGAAGAGCACGATGATATGGTGAACTCGCTCTACTGTAATGTGTAGAGCATAGTGAGTTCTTATTAGGTTTTTACAAAAGAATATGTGTACATACATGGCGGCCGGCCCACTTACCTGGGCGACCACATTGGGCTTTATACCCCAACATAGAACTTATGCTAATCTGTTGTGGAGACTAATTGTGTGCGTTGGTTCAGTTGAGCCAGTGGATGAGAAAGAAGCTTCCACATCATCTATGCACGATGTGGACGAGGTCTTTGACCTTGATGCCATGCTGCTAAAGTACAAGAACTTTGAAGGTGGGAAAACTGTTGAGGGTGGTGATCGAGACATTCTGAAGGAGACAACTCCGTCCGCAAGCAACCAAGGTAATGTCAGTTTTGTTATCTGTCTCCTCCCATGTCTGAATTATGGTCACCGTGCTCATTGTGGTCACAATATGCTGTCCAGGTACTGATGCCTGTAAGGAGGACAATGTAGCTGAGGCAGAGGATCCTGAAATGGAATCAACCCTGCAATTTGTAGCGGTGGAGATGCGAAAGAAGAGAAAAAAGCAAATGGAGGACGAGCTGTCCCAGGATCCCAAAAAGAGTACTGGCATACTCCCCCCAAAAACCAGAGCATGCAAGAAGCTTTAGCTTCTTGAAGCTTTAGCTTCTTGAAGCTTTGTATCTTTTTTTTTCATGCTATCTTTTTTAGATTGCAGCTTTGTATCTTTTTCCCCGGCAATATAAATTTAAGTATTCTCTCTTAGTTTCTCTACAGTTAAAATTCGTTTGATTGGCTCAAAACCCCCACCGCCCACTGATGAGGTAGAGCACATTAATCGCCAGCTTCCTTGCTACAAAATGTCTCGCTTCCCAATCCATAGAGATTTGGCAGTAATTGTAGACTTCAACAATGTGCTTGCTTGTGTGCATGATAAGCGCAAAGGATTGGAACCCCCAGATTTAAACACAATGTACTTTGACAAAGTAAAGGGGGATGATACCGTCACCTACTATGTACGGAACAACGCAGAATAATCATTGCTTGGACTCAGTCAGATAGTAGAGACTTTTATGTGGTCGTCGCGCGCCTGCCACAATATTGAGAAGGGTATGGACAAGTGCCTATCTCAAGCCAAGCGCTGTCTGAGTGGGTGGCTGGCACAAAACTGCTGCCATGTTAGCAGTTGGGAATTTGGAAACCCCCCAAAGCAAATGTTTTTCAAAAAACTTGAAACCTTTTGGCACCTCTTTCCTAAGTTCAATAAGTCTAACACTTTACTGCTGGATGATTCCCTTTATAAGATTTACTTCAATGATCCCAATAACTTTGTCATTCTGCCTGGGATAGAAAGAAAAATGAGAGGCAGTGGGAAAATTTCTCAAAGAAGATGTTGCCTCATTCATAATACAGTGGGTTGAGACTCCTGACAGAGCCAAGAGTGTTAGGGAATGTCCATTTGATGCCAAGACGGATGAACTTGCACAAATGAACTGGAATCTGGCACATGGAAAAGTACGGGCACAACAAGAAATTCTTGCACCGAAAATGCAAGGTCCAGCAACCAACTATAAGCGGCCACGTCGGCAAGAATGGCCAGAGCAGTCTACTAACTGACTGACTTTACTCTTTGAAAACGCTAACTCCCTGTAAAGCAAAGTGTTCTTGTATCTAAACCTGAATATACTATGAAGAATTTTGAAAGTCAACTGTTTACTGCTGCTGTCAAGTGGAATTTGTGTTAAGTGTTGGTTAAGTGGTCAAGTGGTTTAAAGTGGGTGGTGATCAGGTGGTCAATAGTGCTTGTCAAGTAGTATAAAGTGCTTCAAAGTGCTGGTCAAGTGGTCAAAAGTGGTCCAAAGAGCTGGTCAAGTGGTTCATAGTACTTGTCAAGTAGTATAAAGTGCTGGTCAGGTGGTCCAAAGTGGTCTAAAGAGCTGGTCAAGTGGTTGTTAAGTGGTGGTCAAGTAGTACAAAGTGCTGTCCAAGTGGTTCAGGAGTTTGGTCAAGTGGTTCAAAGTGTTGGTCAGGTGGTTCAGAGTGCTTGTCAAGTGGTTCAGGGGGTGGTTAAGTGGTTCAAGGGGCTTGTCAAGTGGTATAAAGTGCTTAAAAGTGTTGGTCAAGAGGTCCTAAGTGGTCTAAAGAGCTGGTCAAGTTTTTCAAGAGGCTAGTAAATTGTGGTTAAGTGGAACAAAGTGTTGTCCAACCATCACTCTCTTCAAAACGGGACACAACAAGAGCCTTTTAATCCCGCAATCAGTGCATGTTCCCAAAGAAATTTGCTGCGGTGAAAAGCACTATCAATTGGCTTTGGACACAATACAGAATCCCATAGTTCTGTCAAGGATGAAAAAGTGGTTTTTGATGCTGTGCATTGTGCTATTCCACCACTCGGACTGCACACAAGACACCTGCAAAAGCATGACATTCCATGTAGCCCGTAGCTTCCATGACGCATCTGATTTAAGCCTTCCTTCAAGTAAACAAGCTAAACATGGTATTCACAATAGCAGGTGTTGCGATCCTTCAACTTGCGTACGAAGTATGGCTTCAGACCCTCAAAGCATCTAAGGGATATCCTAATGTTAGGATTAGCCTCCTGGAACCGCATGTACAAATCCCTCTGCCACACAAAAGATATTTAAAAATACTATAAAGTAATGAAATCTAGTTGCAACACTTACACACTATGAAGCACTTTTAAGCACTTTGCAGCACTTTAAAGCACTTTGGGGCACTTGAAAGTACTATGAAGCACCATGTGAAACTTTCAAGAAACCTGTCATGTACTTTGGTGCCCTTTGAAGCACTCTACAGCACTATAAAGCACTTTGGGACACTTGAAAGCACTTTGAAGTACTTCAGTGCACTTTAAGAGCATTCTGAGGCACTTTGTGGCACTTGATAGCACATTGAAGCACTAATCAGCACTTTGGTGTACTTTGAACTACATTGGTGTACTTTGGAAGCACTCTAAACTACTTGGTAGCACTTTAAAAGCACTTTCAAGCACTTTGTGGCACTTCAAAGCACTCTGAGGCACTCTGTGGCACTTTCAAGCACTCTGAAGTACCCAAGCGCTCTGAAGTACTCTAAAGTACTTTGAAGCGCTTTGAAACACTTTGAAGCACTATGCAAAACTTTAAAACACTTTTGGGCTCTTGAAGGCACTCTGAAGTGTACTTGGAGAACACTCTAAAGCACTTTGAAACACTTTTAAGCACTTTGCAGCACTTTAGGACCCCTGAAAGTACTGTGAAGCACTTTGTGGCACTTCCAAGCAACCTGTCATGCACTTTGGTGCCCTTTGAAGCATTATGTAGCACTGTAAAGCACTTTGGGGCACTTGAAAGCACTTCAATGCACTTTAAGAGCACTCTGAGGCACTTGATAGCACACTGAAGCACTTTACCAACACTTTGGTGCACTTTGGAAGCACTCTAAACTACTTGGTAGCACTTTAAAAGAACTTTTGAGTACTTTGTGGCACTTCAAAGCGTTTGAGGCACTTGTAGCACTCTCAAGCACTCTAAAGTACTTTGAAGCGCTTTGAAACACTTTGAAGCACTACGCAACACTTTAAAGCACCTTTGGGCACTTGAAAGCACTCTAAAGTGCACTTTAAGGACTCTTTGAAAGCACTTCAGTGCTATTAAAGAGAATTCTGAGGCACTTTATGGCACTCTGAAGCACTCCAAAGAACTTTAGAGTTTATAAAGCACTCTGAAGCACTGTAAAGTACTTTGTGGCACTTTCAAGCACCATGAATGAAGCACTTTTTAGCACTTTCATGCACACAGAGATGCACTTTTCTAGCGCTTTCAAGCATTTGCAGGCTCTAAGTGATGCATTTTGAAGCACTTTGAGACACTTATATTCAAAGCTTTTGCAAGCACCCAAAATTACTAAGTAAAGCATTGTGACACACTTTTAAGATGTTCTGGATGATATACCTGAGGTAAATCGAGGAGATGCGCCAAATGCACCACATGTGCCCTCTTGCAGATTCTCTTTCGAACGACATCTTCGATGAAGTCCTACTGTCTTCGCAACATCATTATTTCTCATTACATTGTCAGCCCCATTGACTTCGTTGAGGCATGCCATGACAGTAGCCCGTTTCAAAAATAGCTCATTGTTTGAACGAGGAGTCTTCACCTCAAACAATGTATGACAAATGTTAGAGAAAATCAGCCTCCCAACTGTCTCCTATGTGGGTTGCAACACTGAGAACGTTGGATGACTGAGAAGTTGCTGTAGAATGCTCCATTAAAGACCCTCGAAAAGCCCGTTTGTTTGATTACGCCAATACTTAGCAACTGCCTTACATATTTTCTTTGCCTCCTGCTTATCAATGTCACCATCCTCTCACGCTCGTGCCATCCTTTTTTGCATGTTTCTTTGTTCTCTCTTCTTTACAGCGCCCAATAGTTTTGTAGACTCGGTAGAAGATCCCTTGGGATATGCTGTGTAGCAGATAATGGAGGAAGGTAAAGGGGGTTTGTACTACCATTATGAGTATTATGTGATTCCATGTGGAACGTGTGAGGATGCAATTGACACGACAATGAAGACAGTCAAAATAGTGCCATAGTACTCATGGAGAGAGAGAGAGAGAGAGAGAGAGAGAGAGAGAGAGAGAGAGAGAGAGAGAGAGAGAGAGAGAGGTTTTGTTGAAGCTGAATATGGCTAGCAATGAGGAGCTGGTTGATATGGCTTTGTGATGCGCCCGCAAGCACCTGCAACGGCTATGGAGGACCGAGAGAGAGAGAGAGAGAGAGAGAGAGAGAGAGAGAGAGAGAGAGAGAGAGAGAGAGAGAGAGAGAGAGAGAGAGAGAGAGAGAGAGAGAGAGAGAGAGAGAGAGTGGAGGCTAGAGAGAGAGAGAGAGAGAGAGAGAGAGAGAGAGAGAGAGAGAGAGAGAGAGGAGAGAGAGAGAGAGCGAGAGAGAGAGAGAGAGAGAGAGAGAGAGACACAAGAGGCGGAGGGACCCATTGAGGCCGCGTTGCAGAGAGCCCAGAGGAGTGGCGGTGAGAGGGAATTTAAATGCACAGACAGTTTGCTACTTTAAGATTTAGTATTAAAGTGAAATGGAATTTCCAGCCCGCCTAAATTCAACCTCTCAGCCAAAAAGATTTTATCTTTCCTTTATATGAAATGAAAATGAATAATCCACCACCCATTTCATCTCCTCCCAAAGGAGTGTCCAAGACACTCCTTTTTGGTACCACCTAAACATGCTATCACCCATTTCCTAAACTTAAGATCTAGCTTAGCACGCAGCTCCCTTGGTACATGTGCACAAGTCTCACAGTCGAATGTTCTAAGTTTATCATAATGTGTCTTGACCATACAACGATACATGAAATTGTAATGAGGCATGTGGTGATCTATTGATCAAATACACAGCAATGTATAATGCTTCAGCCCAAAACCCTTGTGGTAGATTGGCTTTTGATAGCATAGACATTATCCTCTCTTGGATGGTGCTATTCATTCGTTTGGCAACACCATTTTGTGCCGGAGCTGTAAACTCATGCTTCATTCCACTACTTGAGAGTAGAAGTCTGTAAACTCTTCGGAGACATATTCTCCACCATTGTCTGATCTCAAAGCTTTCAACTTATGTTCAGATTGAGTTTCCACACTAGATAAGAATTTCTTGAAGCAAGAAAAGGTCTCATCTTTAGACTTCATGGCATAAACCCAAACATGTCGTGTTGCATTGTCAATGAATGTGACAAAGTAGGATGCTTCACCATGTGATTTAGAAGGCATAGGCCCACATAAATCACTGTGCACATGCTCTAAGGGTTTGCTTTCTTTTTCAAAAGAATGTGTACGATGTGTCCATGTTTGTTTTCCATATTGACAGTGCTCACAAAAAGGAAAATTTGAAAATGATAAAGACGGTAAGTAGCCCAAACGAGAAAGCGTTTCCATTCCCTTCTTCGACATATGACCTAACCGGCTATGGCACAAAGCAACGGTTGGCAGCTTAGTTACAAAAAGAGCATTGTTTTTATCAAATACATAAAGAGGATATAATGAACCAACTTTTGAACCATGGGCTATAATAAGATGACCTTTAGCAATGCGCCAAGACTGTTGGTGAAAAGTGACTTTGTAACCCAAGTCATCAAGACGTCCAACTGAAATCAAATTGCGTGTTAGGATTGGAACACGACGCACATTATGGATTATAAACTTCATGCCATTAGCCATCTCCATGGCAATTGCACCTATGCCCACAATGTCACAAGAGTAACTGTCACTAAGTGTAACAAAGCCATTGGTATCTTTGTATGTAGTAAACCAATCTCTATGAGGTGTGACATGCAACAAAGCACCCGAATCAAGAACCCATGTGTGGGACACTTCACCACTAACAAGTAGTTCAGTTGGCATAGAACTTTGTAAAGTCAAAGTTTCTTGTGCATCAAAATACGTCTGAATGTTCAGTCAACACATTAATGTCTTGCGCATCATTGTCATCTTGAACTATGTTCAGCTCTTCAATCTTAACTGAACTCTTTGGCTTTTCGTCTTTCACATCATGATCCTTGACTTTGCTCTTGCCCTTATCATGCTTCCAAGCATGACAATATTTCTTTATGTGACCATACTTATCACAATAATGGCATTGTATATTGCGGCGACCACGAGACTTTGATCTACTTTTTGACGCATCTATATTGCCCTCTTTTTTGAATTCACTGTGCCAAGAACAACCTTTACATTGTTTATCATCCTTTTGCACATGATGAGCTTTGCCATGATGCGAGCTACTCATAGTCTTTCGAGCATTTCCTCTGACAAAAGAGAACTAGTGACATCATTGTACAAGAGTGTACCATTAGGAGCAATATTAGTGACAATTGTGCAAAAGATATCCCATGATGGTGGCAGCGAACAAAGCAAGAAGATTGCTTTCATCTCATCAAAATTTGGGCAAACAAAGAGTCAAAGTCACTGATATGACTGGCAACAATGGCTGACTCCTTCATGCGAAGGTTAAAGAGTTTTTGCATCATGAAAACCTTATTACTAGCCGTATCTTTTTTATAAGTGTTGCATAACTTTTGCCATAAAGCATAGGCAATATCACATTCTAACACTGAAAGTATACTAAATCGGCAAGGTGCAGTTTAATGGTAAACCTACATAGCTCATCA
The DNA here is from genome assembly GCF_014529385.1 of Adiantum capillus-veneris. Taxonomy (NCBI): domain Eukaryota; kingdom Viridiplantae; phylum Streptophyta; class Polypodiopsida; order Polypodiales; family Pteridaceae; genus Adiantum; species Adiantum capillus-veneris. The sequence continues at coordinate 317,151 of NW_028221432.1, forward strand.
AGCTCTTCCCGCTGAAAGTGAGTCAAGTTCATGTCTTCAGTTCGGGCCGCATAGATAATAGGCAATTTCTGTTTCTTTTGGATAAGCACATTTGCATTTGGTTTTTCCAAAGCTAAAAATTAGTGCCATCAAACTTCTTTATGTCATAGATATCACGCTCGTTGGTAGTAGACATTATGACAAGTCCAAGAGATTCTGGGAAAATTTTGGCAGAGTCTCCTTTATATTTGGGACTATATCAATCAAAATATAAGAGACAAATTGACCAATATGTCAATCAAAGTGCATACAGAGGACAATTCCACTCACAAGGCATACAATATAGAGATTAATTGAGGTGCATAAATTGTCACACTGATGATAGACCGCCAACTTGGCATCAAGAGCACCTATCCCACTCTATACATGTCCTAGGGCGAGGTCACGTAAGGGTAACTCAAGCTACCTATATCTCCGAAGGTATCTCCACATTTGAGAATACCTTAGCTCAAGAAAACCTCACCACGACCCTCTCAACATAGGATATGCAACAAACGTATAGCCAAGTCTCAAAAATGGCTATCTTTAGGACCAAGTCTCAAAAATGACCGGACTGCCGTATAAGCCAAAAGTGGCTCCTCAAAGGGTGTACAAAGGCAGTATCCACAAATAACGTACAAGATCTGATAATGCGCTCAAACACGCCAAAAGCATATGCATACAACCTTCCACCTGAGAGCGAAACCACTACCAAAAAACACGCTCTAAGAAAGAGCAAACACTGCCACAAAACAAAATGTGGAATCTTCAATGCACACTTACAAAAAACCGGTAGTAATATGATAGTAAATCGGCAAGCTATGCCAAACCATAGTCTCAAGTTGCACCAAATCACTTGCATAAAGCAGCCAACTCAAGCAGGACTCAAATCTTATAAATATTTGTAGTTAATTTATTATGAAGTTGATGCTACATTGGACCTCAAGCTCAAGATTTGAGCCTAGACGGGGTCAAGGATAAGTTTTTGCAACACAAAGCTTAGATTGAACTCAACTCTCAACTTTGAATTCAACTCATTGTTCCGCTTCAACTGTAGTTCCATTCAAAGCAAGGTGCGAGAGTCCAGAACATGAGTTTATGTTTCCAAGGTATCCATATCCAAGATAACTGGAAGTGTGGTTGGATCTTAAACTCAAAATTGAGATTTTTGGTTTTTAAATTTTTGAGATATTTGTTCAATAAACTATGAAGTGGAGTTTTGTAGATCAAACGCAATTGAAAAGGCATGTTTTCCAATAAATCAAGGATCAAATATCCACCTATGTGTATGTGTGTGTGTGTGTGTGTGTGTGTGTGTGTGTGTGTGAGAGAGAGAGAGAGAGAGAGAGAGAGAGAGAGAGAGAGAGAGAGAGATGGGTTTCTCCAAACAAAAGATGGGAATTATTTATAGTTGTATTAAAGCTCATGAGAAAGCACATGTATCGGCTAAATTTTGCAAAAATTGAAAAGAAAGTAAATTATGGTAATTACTCAAAGATATTTGTATTGTATTGTTAGAAAAACTATAAGCTCAAACGAATGTAGTGTAGATGTTATGATTTGGTTCTCTCTCATCTATATCTTCTCTCTTTACATTCAATACACACACACACACACACACACACACACACACACACATATATATATATATATATATATATATATATATATATATATATATATATATATATATATATATGGGGAAATTAAAAAATTGGCCCGTTACATGGCAGAGGATTTTTAAGATATTGAGCTAGACCCCAAGCTCAATTTTTGAGCCTCAAAGCTTAGATTGAACTCAACTCATGAGAAAGCACATGTATCGGCTAAATTTTGCAAAAATTGAAAAGAAAGTAAATTATGGTAATTACTCAAAGATTTTTGTATTGTATTGTTAGAAAAACTATAAGCTCAAACGAATGTAGTGTAGATGTCATGATTTGGTTCTCTCTCATCTATATCTTCTCTCTTTACATTCAATACATATATATATATT
>NW_028221433.1:0-117128 GCF_014529385.1 Adiantum capillus-veneris
TCCCTCGTTTTTTCGGACCTGTATGCATGTGAGGCTACCTTTGGCTGCTATTCTTAGCACCCCTTTCCTTGAGTCCCAAGCCATTGCACAAACACCACTTAGGAGGGGCACCGACGACGCCGTCGGTGCTCCCAAATATTTTCTCAAAAAACCTGCGCGTGACCACACCCAACCCGGCAACGATGTCAGCACTGTGGTGCGAGATAGTTGAACGTCCAATGACGATGAAAGCCATCAATGCACCTCCACCCCCATCAAAGCCGTCGGGCATACACCCGTGTACAGCCTACAACAGTGTCGCGAGTGGAGTCACTATGGTCAGATCCCTCGAGGTCTCTCACCATGCCACATAGATGCTTAATGAAGGGTCTCCTGTAGCCTAAGTACCCCCCGGTTCGGACCCCTGCATGTGGGTTTAATTCCTCGACGTGGTGGTCTCCACAAGCATTGGACCTCCAAACTCCACAAAAAACACTCCAGAGAATCACCAAAACAACTGCTTTTTCCCTCAACTTCCAAGCTTTCCACCAGTTGCCCAAGCTCTTCTCCCCGGGCCTGAGCCATAAAATGAAACTTGTAAACCGGGTTCCCGATATCATCCCGTGCAAACACCTCCCCGTTTTGACTTGTTCAGGCCCATCAACCAAGGCAATCAAAACTACCCAAAATCATCCAGCAATCCTTGGTAGGCAACTGCCGCCAATTTCAACCGCCTGTATCTTGATCGTTGCCGGATTTCGTGACATGCAGTCACTTCCTGTGGCCTTCCCTTGCCACATAGAACACATAGAAATGTTGTAAAAGATTCAAAAATCTTTGATGGCACACCGATCGAGGCGATCAAAATCGTCACAGAACTGGCCCCGATGAAATTTCAACTGACAATAACTCTCTCATTTTGTCTTTGATTAGCTGGCATCACTTGCCCTGCCCGTCTCGGATCTACAATACACTATCTCGGATCTGCAATACACTCCAGCTTTGGACGCACATATCTTACATTTCCAAGCAAAAAAACCTGTCCTTTAGACATCCTTTTCCTACCATCAAAATTGGCCCCTTTTGAAGCCCATAGGGTGTGAAAACCCACATAAAAATATATACTCACCGCTGCCACTTGCCTGCCTAGGCTCTCCCCTCTGTTCTAACGCTCTGCCATGTTGGAGTCAAATTTTCCTTGCCTACTTAGCCGTGCTATTGTTAGCAGGGAGGCATGGTCGGGATGCCATAGTGGGATGTACTTAGAGTTGTTGCATAACTTTGATCCTTGGCAGATGCCCCCAAGGTCTATTGCATTGTTGGCAATGGGCAATACCCTACAATGGCCGTCGCAATCCCAAAAAAGGTTGTACACAACAACAGTTACATAGCAATTGGTGCATCTCTCAAGCCTAGGTGAATGATGAGGAACACATATTCATCCTGCCCTCAAAGCTTTCCTTAGACCGTAGTTCCACCTGTGCAATGCAATCTACAACATGACAAGTTTCAGGCTCGTAAAGGAGGAGTGTCACACCCCAGGTCCTCTAGTCTCTCCAATATAGCCCTTATGGGATATATTGGTAGCATGCCTGACTTGCTATGGACAAAAACTGGTCGCATCCCATATCTTCAAGCCCAAGCAAAACTCACTACCAGCCAATCATCCTTGAGCTAACCAAGTTGTATGCCACTGCTTGTAACCACTAATGTAACATCTAATGGCCTAGTAACTTGTGTGTAGTGGAAATTAGTATGAACATAGTAAGCATTTCATTAGAATAGATTCCTAATGAGAATAACGAGAGTGCTTGGGTGGAGAGAGCAACAAAAAGTATAACACCTAGTTAGATAGCATGAACAATACTTCAAAAGAGAGAGAAATTTAGCTATTGACAACAGTTTGAGGACCATATTTACATGGAGCCGGTCCCCGGGCTCCCCCCTCCAAAAGGCTTTGTATTATGGTTTCTCCCATCAACAGAGACATTTTACAATACAATTCTTTGTGTTCCTTCAATACTAGCTAGCACAATGAAGATGGAAACTTCGTGCACTAAGCAAAACACTTATCAAACACAACATCAATTCCCTCACGTTCTCAGACCCAAGACCTCACAAAACATTAATTCCCTCACGGTCTCAGACCCAACACCTCACACACCTTTGAAGATGGTGAGAGCTAGCGGGGTATGAGAGTAGATTGAGAGGAAAAAGGAGTATTCTTACGAGAAAGATGTACATCTCCTTACATAATCACTCATATTAGTATAGATTAGCTTAGTAAAATTAGCATGATAGAGGAGATGACCTTGCATTGAATCTTGGATCTTGGTTGGATTTGCATCACAAAGCCAAGAGTTGTTGGTGTAGGCCTCCCTTCTCACAAGCTTGGAGTAGGTGATAAGCTTTCCATTAAAGCTTGAGAAGGAGAGGAGAGAGTCTTCTTGCTCCACACATGAGATTGTGTGAGTGTGTAAGTGATAATGCCTTGAGAAAATCACCCCCCTCTCTCTCTTGGTCGACCCCTCTTAGTATTTGCTCATGCTCAAACCCTATTGGCCCATGCCAGGCTTAGCCAATGAAATTTAAGCAGCATAAGTGATAGCCGTCTGACATGAGTCCCCCTTTCCCCTTTTGTGAGAGATTTAGGTAATTAATAAATGCAACTAAACTCTCATTGGACCCCTTTGCCTCCTGGCCAATAGGAATTAGGTAAGCCATTGGGCTGTTGAATGCTCATTGGACCCCTTGGGAGACTGTCCAATAGTCTTCTAGAGAGCTTAATTCTTATTGGTTCTTTTATTAAGTGTTGTTAAATTAATTAAACTAGATTTACTCTAGCCTAATTCTCATTAGTCCACCTCCATGGCCATCCAATAGAAATTGAGTACACCTTGTGGGAATGTGGGCTAGGGAGCTGACATGTGTTCCTCTTTCCCCTTGTGTGAAAGGAAGCTTGTGAGTGTGTGTGTATTTCTCTCTCATCCCGTACTTCTTGAGCTCGCTTCCTCCTTTGTAGGACATGGGAATACTTTTTTACACACATACAAAGCATCCAAATTTCCTAAGCTTGACCATTGGATTCAAGCTTTGAATTTTGGAACCTTAGCATTCTGGAAATCTTAATGGGTTGAACCTTAGGGTCTTTTAAGCTCATTGTTGCACAATGATCTTTTGCAGATGGCCCCCCTTTGGATCCCTATTTTCCCTCCTTTGGATCCCTACTGTGGCCGATCTGCCAGCTTAACCAATATTCTAACTTTTTCTCCCCTGGTACTTTCCCATATTAATGATCAGTTTAACATGAGAAAATCATTTAGGAAATTAGATATTAGTTATTATGACATTACCTCTCTCTTGAAATCATAGTTGTCCTCGACTATGGGGTAGAGAAGATAAAGAATATTCATTAGTCCTTTTCTCAGTGGGTAGAGGAGCCCTATGTTACCCTACAAGATCGTTCCAGAATGGATGACTAGTCCATTTGGCGCTTGAGAGCCTAAGCTGCCGCAAGCATATCTGCACATTAGTCCTATAAATTTTCCATAGTAGAGTGACAAGCTCTACTTGGTGTTTGGGAGACGTCGTCTCCGCAAACTTGATCTAAGCATGCATACTACTTCATTTTTCTGCACAATAAATAAAAAAAGAGAGTCTTATAAGACAAAAACTTTGTTCATTTTTAACATTTGTACATTTGCTTACTCTAGGGAAGCATTGTAAGCATTGACAAAGTTTAGGTTATCGTTTAATTGGATGCCTTGCATCCATCTAGCATCTTCAAAAGGATAACTCTTAAACTTAATAAGATATTGTTGGATAGTCTTAGCGCCTCTTAGTACCTTGTCTTCATGTCGGAGAATGGACTCGGGCTGCATCACCTCTATAGTAGGTTCTTGAGGTGGCTCTCCTTTGTAAGGCTTTAGTAGGCTCACATGGAAAGCATTGTGTATGAGCCAATGGTTGGGCAACTTGAGTTGATAGGCCATCTCATTGATTGGCCTAAGAATCTGGAAGGGACGATAGTACCTTTTTGCTAACTCAGTGACTTTTGGTGTCCCATAAGATTCTTGCCGTCGTGTGGCTTAATTGAGCCTTGGGAAATTTAAGTAAGACCCAATCATTTTATTTAACGGTTTGGGCTCTTCTATGCTTGTCAGCAATAGCCTTTTGCCTTTGCTGTGAGATAGAGATAGCATCCTTAATCTTTTGAAAAGATTCCCTTAAATCTCAGCTATACTCATCTGCAATGAAGATCTTCCCGTTTACCTTAAGTAGCAGGGTTTTTTTTAATCTTCTCTCAATTACCTCAAAAGGTGCTTTTCCGTGGAAGTATGTACAGTGTTATTGTAGGCATACTCCACTAAGGGTAAGTACTTCTCCAATTGGGATCTTTGATCTACTTCCGTTACCGAGGCTTTTAGTAGATCAAGGATTGTTAGGTAAGCTATTTCACTTTGGCCATCCATTTGTGGGTGATAGTCCAAAATGAAATTTAGCCTTGTCCCTAAATTCTCAAAGAGACCCTTCTAGAAATTACTGGTCATTCTAGGATCTCTATCCAACACTATGGACATTGGCAAGCCATGGTACTTGAAGATTTGTGATATGAAAAGGGTTGGCATTTGATGGGCTTTGATAGTCTTTTCGACTGGTATAAAATTGGCTTGTTTACTGAACCTGTCTACTATCCTCCATATTTATGTATTCCCATGGATAGACTTAGGCAATCCAAAGATAAAATCCATGGATATGCTCTCCCATGGTGAATTAGGGATTGGCAAAGGTTGAAGAAATCCAGGTTGCTTGCCTCTATCAAACTTCGTCTTTGGGCATACCACACATTTAGAAACATACTCTTGTATGTTTGCTTTCATGTTAGGCCAATAGAAATATGTTTCAATCTCCTTTAAGGTACATTGAATCCCTCTATGCCCCGCATAAGGAGGATCATGAGATTCATACATTACTTCCTCACGTAGTGAGTTAGTAACACATAGTCTATTGCCATAGAGAAGATAACCATCTTGTAAAGTAAACGGTCCTCTTTCTTCCCCAATGCAAGGGCTGAAATGACATCTCTAGAATTGGGATCAATACCATACTCATCTATCATAGAAGATAGATCATTGTGAGTTGCTATGGAAACCGCATTCACTCTCGGTCACTCTCGGCCGTATTGAGAGTGCAACGGCTACTTGATTATGCTTGTCTGCAATGTAAGCAATATAAAAATGAAATTGCGAAAGGAAATTTCCCACCTCATTTGTTTGTCGGAGAGCTTGGTCTACGTCATGAAGTACTTAAGACTCTGGTGATCCGTTGCAAAATGAAAGGAGTCCCCAATAAATAGTGTTTTCCATGAGTCTAAGGCATGTAGAACTGTGAGAAGTTCCTTTTCATATATGCCTAGAGCTTGCTCAACAGGGTCGAGCCTTCGACTTTCATAGCCTATGGTGTGCCCTTCTTGGAGCAAAACAGCTCCAAGGCAATCACCACAAGCATCACATTGGAGCACAGGTTGAGAGATAAGCTTTTCTTTAAGATTTTTGAAAGCATTTTCTCCTTGGCAGACCATGTATACCTAACATGTTTTTTTGTTAGGTCATGTAATGGTCCTGCTATTAGTGAGAACTTTTCTATGAAGCGTCTATAGTATGCACACATACCTATAAAGCTTCTTAGTTCATGAAGATTCCTTGGTTTATGGCATCCTTTTATGACCTCTAACTCTGATGGATCCATTTGGATGCCATCTTGAAGATTCCCTAGTTTAGGCCATCCTTTTATGACCTCTAACTTTGATGGATCCATTTGGATGCCATCTTGAGAGATAATGTGACCTAAATACTGAATCTCTTGCAAGAAAAATTCACTTTTCTTTCGATTAACATAAGGTTTATTCTCTCTTAGAACTTGAAATATTACCTAGAGGTGTTGCTTGTGTTTATCCAATGAATTAGAGTAGATGATGATATCATCAAAAAACACTCCAGTAAAGGTTCGGTGAGGCCTGAATAGCTTCTCCATCAAGCGGTTGAATGTGGCTGGTTCATTGGTCAAGACAAAAGGCATGACAATATATTCTTAAAGACCAAACGTAGTGTCAAATGCGGTCTTTACAATGTCTTGATCAACTATCCTTACTTGGTGATAGCCACTTTTTAGGACCCTTGTAGCTTATCAAATAGGTCTTCTACTCGTGGAACGGGAAACCTATTCTTGATAATGATCCTATTTAGTGTTCTATAGTCAACACACATACGATATGTGCTGTCTTTGTTTTGCACTAATAGCACAGGTGAGAAAAATGGAGATGAGCTAGGCCTAACCATGCCCTTCTCAACTAACTCATGCACTTGCCGCATAGTCTCCTCTTGCTGAAGTTTAGAAACTCTATAAGGAGGTTTATTAGGCGGTGAACTTCCTGGAAGAAGTTCAATTGCATGGTCATCATTGCCTCGTTTAGGAGGTAGCTCACAAGGGATGTCGTCAATAAAGACATCTTGAAACCCCTTGAGAAAATTGGATAACTCTAATTCTTTGTGATTGTTTATATTTTCTTTTGTTAAAGCATTAGGTTCATTTTGAGAATCTTTAACAAAAATCATCTACACGGAAATAGAGCTCTTTATTGACTTGTTGAAAGCTTGTGTAGCTAGAATGGGTATGGTGTTACCCATTTTCTTAGCATCTATGTACATATCTTTTTCCCCGAACCTAAAGTAGGTTCTCCTTTCAGGGAATTTAACATTGGCAGCCATGCGATCAAACCATGGTGCCCCTAGGATTACATCCTCATGCTTGAGAGGAGAGATAAAGAAGTCCTCTTTGTCCACGTAGCTTTGGACATGGAGTCTCAATTTCTTGTTTAAGGGAGCGACTGAAGCTTCTTGCCCCTTGAAAGCACCATGTGAGGACAGGACATCTCCCATCTCATAGACTTGTGAGTAGAACCAGGGTCAAAGAAAATTAAACCATCATGTTCTCCTACCTTTTCCCAAGCATGGCATAGAGGAGATCCTTTGTGGTGATTTTCCTCCTCTTGGATTTTGACCAAGGTAGCTCTAGGAGGCTCATGGCGGTTGTTCTTTTGGGGACAAGCGCGGTACGCATGCCCTTGCTCACCGCACTTGAAACAACGGTTATCCTTGCGATAACGCTCAAGCTCTTCAGGAGAGAATTTATTTTTGCCTTCGTAAACTCGCTTCTCTTTAGCTTTGTTGGAGTTGCCCTTAGGAGACTTTTGGACATTGTCCTTCCCCTTAGGCTCATTGGAACCCTTGTTTTCCGTGGGCTTATAATTTCTTTTAGACCCTGTTTGGAAATTGATTCGAGAGGCCACCATAGTATGGTGTATTACCGCCGATATGGTACGTGGCCTTTGGGAGTTGACATACTCCGCCATTTCTTTGGTTAAGCCAGCACAAAATTGTTGCTTTTGTTCTCCAAAATCCAACTTTTTGAAGACAGTGGCTTTGATTTGTAGGTCCCAAAACTTGTCTACATATTTGTGGATGGATTCATTGGGAGAGAGCTTTAAGATTCTCCATTCGGTGAGTACTTTGTCTTTGGCATCGGTGGCCAAAAACTGCTTCATAATGGAAGCTCTTAAAGCTTTCCATGTTCGTGGAGCTTCACCGTTGGCTCGTAGGCTACACCACCATTGTCTGACAGACTTTTGAAAGTGCATAGCTACATGGCGTAGCTTGGAGGACTCCGTGAAGCCCTCATCTCCAAACGCCGCATCAAATTGCTGGATAAAGGCCAAGACTTTGTCCGTAGCATGAAAGGTACCATCATAGGTAAGGAAAGAGATGCTCTTCCCTCCCTCTTTGAATTTCTTCAATTTGGACGACCTCTTCCATGCGGCATAGGATTTCCTATGGCCTCTTCTTTTTGATGGTTCAAAGGTTGCACCATCACTTTCTTCAGAAGATGAAGAATTTGAAGAAGGCGGAGAAGAGGGTGACCTCTTTCTTGCCTTTTTCTTGTCTTGATCTTTGTCGTCTTCACCATCGCTTTCATAAGAGGAAGAGGATGAAGAAGATGGAGAAGAGGGTGTCCTCTTTCTCACCTTCTTCTTCTCCTGCTTTTTATCATCTCTCTTTGAATTATGGCGTGGAGAAGAGTGTGATGGTCTTCTCCGCTTTGGTGGTGATGGAGAGCGTTTAGCCTGCCGTCTTCGTGGAGCCATCTCCGCCGAGGTGGCACGAGACTCGCTTCTTTCTCGTTCCTTCGGTGGAGGCTCTTGAGTTCTCCTTTGGGAAGGAGATGCATCATCAAGAAGTAAATTCTTGAGTCCTTAACATGGATTCTCTTCTTCTTCCCGAATCGGAGAGAGACCTCTTTTGGTAGTATCACAAGGAGGCTTCCTAGGTGTTCTCTCGTCATGGTGATGAGCTTGGAGAATCATGTGAGCACGAAGCTGCCGTTTCACTTCACTTTGGAGAGATGGATTGCCCATGGCTTATTGAAGCCTAGAAACAAGATAGTTAACAAGCATTGAAGCATCATTAGTAGCTTGGTACTCATGAGCAAAATCAAAGTTATCAACATTAATTTCACTCTCTTTACTATTGTCAGCCATTGTAACAACCTTTAGGTGTGAAATTTTTAGGTGTACTTTGGCACTTCAAGCCCTAGTTGCTACTCCTCTTTACCCCTTTAGAAAAAGCACTCAAGCTACTGTACCCGCGGCTCGAATACCATTAATTGCAAGGAATAGAAGAGAGGGTCTTTCGACACCAAAACAGCACCGGCTCCTGTCAAGCTTCTGATAGCTCAATAGTGGTTAAGCCGTAGGCAAGCCCCGTAGGACTCCACTATTAAGACCATAGCTCTCGACGGTGATGCCCCGTTAACTGCACGAAGGCAAGCGTACTGCAAGGCTGAAAAATCCCTATTCTACTTACTCACAGGCAATTAATAATAACAACCATTTGTAGCTATCTTGAGGACCTCCCTTCTTGAGCAAGAAAAGAGAAACCTTGAGCTCTGATACCAATGTAACATTTAATGGCCTAATAACTTGTGCGGAGCGGAAATGAGCATGAACATAGTGGGCATTTCATTAGAATAGATTCGTAATGAGAATTACAAGAGTGCTTGGGTGGAGAGAGCAACAAAAAACATAACACCTAGTTAGATAGCATCAACAATACTGTCAAAAGAGAGACAAATTAAGCTAATGACAACAGTTGAGGACCGGATTTGCATGGAGCCGGTCCCCCCTCCAAAAGGCTTTGTATTATGGTTTCTCCCATCAAGAGAGACATTGTACAATACAATTCTTTGTGTTCCTTCAAGACTAGCTAGTGCAATGAAGATGAAAGCTTCATGCACTAAGCAAAACACTTAGCAAACACAACTTGAATTATCCCCGTTCTCACACCCAAGACCTCACACACCTTCAAAGATGGTGAGAGCTAGCAGGGTATGAGAGTAGATTGAGAGGAAGAAGGAGTATCTTACGAGAAAGATGTACATCTCCTCACATAATCACTCATATTAGCATAGCTTTAGCTTAGTAATTAGCTTGGTAGAGGAGATGAGCATGCATTGAAGCTTGGCTCTTGGTTGGATTTGCATCCACAAGCCAAGAGTGTGTCATTATAGGCTTCTATCTCACAAGCTTGGAGTAGGTGATGAGCTCTCCATTAAAGCTTGGGAAGAGATAGTCTTCTCTTTCTTCACACATGAGATTGTGTGAGTGTGTGTGTGATAATGCTTTTCAAAAATCAGCCCCCTCTCTCTCTTGGGCGAGCCCTCTTGCTATTTGCTCTTGCTCCAGCCTCATTGGCCCTCCCCAAGTCAAGCCAATGACCATTAAGCAGCATAAGTGATAGCCTTTTGACATGTGTCCCCCTTTCCCCTTTTGTGAGAGCTTTAGGTAATTTAATAATTAAACTAAACTCGCGTTGGACCCCTTTGCCTCTTGGCCAATAGGAATCAGGCAATCCATTGGGCTCCTCAATGCTCATTGGACCCCTTGGGAGACTGCCAAATAGTCTTTTAGGAGATTTAATTCTCATTGGTTCTTTTATGAAGTGTTTTTAAATTAATTAAACTAGATTTACTCTAGCGTAATTCTCATTGGTCCACCTCCAAGGCCATCCAGTAGGAATTGGGCACACCTTGTGGGCATCTGGGCTAGGGAGCTGACATGTGTCCCTAATTCCCTTTGTGTAAAGGGAGCATGTGTGTGTGGGTGTGTGTGACTTTCTCTCTCATCCCCTACCTTTAGGGCTCACCCCCTCATGTGTAGGGAAGTGTGTTGACTTTGGAGAGCACATAAAGTATCCAATTCCCCCTAAGCTTTAACCCTTTGGACACAACCTTTGAATTTTGGAACCTTAGCATTTTGGAAGTCTTAATGGGCTGAACCTTAGGGTCTTTTTAGCCCATTGTTGCACATGGATCTTTTGCAGATGGCCCCCCCTTTGGATCCCTACTGTGGCTGGTCTACTAGCTTAACCAATATTCTAGCTTTTTCTCCCCTGGCACTTCCCCATATTAAATGATCAGTTTAATATGAGAAAATCATTTAGGAGAATTAGATATTGATTATTATGACATAGCTTATCAAACAGACCTTCTACCCGAGGTACGGGAAATTTGTTTTTGATAGTGATATGGTTTAGTGCACGATAGTCCACACACATGCGGTATATACCATCTTTCTTTTGCACTAAAAGGATTGGAGAGCAAAAGGGAGAGGATAGTAGGCCTCACCATTCCTTTGTCTACCAATTCTTGTACTTGCCTCATGATTTCCTCTTGGTGAGCTTGTGAAACTCGATAGGGAGGTTTGTTAGGCGGTGAGCTTCCTGATAGGAGCTCAATTTGATGGTCATCATCCCCTCGTTTTGGAGATAAGTCCATAGGGATATCATCAATGAACACATCTTGGAATCCTTTTAGAAAGTTAGACAAGTCTAACTCTTCTTGATTCTTACCATTCACCTTTGATGAAACATTAGGACCTTTTAGGGATTCTTTGACAAAAATCATGTACATAGAAACTGAGCTTTTCATTGATTTATCAAGGGCAAGAGGATTTACAAGTGGTATAGTACGACCAGACTCATTAGCATCTATATACATATTATTTCCCCTGTAGGTGAAGTAGATTCTCCTTTCAGGGAACTTCATGTTGGCAGCATGCAGTTGAACCATGGTATCCCTAGGATAGTATCCTCATGTTGGAGAGAAGAGATAAAGAAGTCTTCTTTGTCGACATAGCTTTGGATATGAAGCCTCCACTTCCCAATCAAGGGAGTAACGGAGGCTTGTTGTCCCTTGAAAGCGGCATCGACAGTTACTGCATCTTTCATCTCAAAAGCTTGAATGCCCAACTTGGTGGCCAACTCCATTGATATGAAGTTGAGAGTAGAACCAGGGTCAAACAAGATGAAAGCATCATGCTCCCTTACCTTTCCCCAAGCATAGGAGAGAGGTGATCCTCTACAATGAGTATCCTCTTTTGGAACTTCGATAGTCGAAGCTCTAGGAGTCTCATTGCGAGCATTTCTTTTGGGGCAAAGAACGACAGCCATGTCCTTGCTCCCCACACTGAAAACATTTGTGATCCTTGAGAAAAGTTTCAAGCTCGTAAGGAGAGAGTTTATTTTTACCTTTGTAAGTTCCTTTCTCCTTGGACCAACTGTTGTTGTTGTTATTGGAATGGCTGTGGGAAAAATTTTGGGCATTAATTTTTCCCTTTGCATCACTTTTGTCTTTATTTTCCATGGGTTTGACATTCCGTCTAACCTCTTGTTGGAAATTGATGCATGACGCAACCATGGTATGGTGGATTACTTCGCTGATAGAGTTAGGCCGTTGAGAGTTGACATACTCGGCCATCTCTTCAGGTAATCTCGCATAGAATTGTTGTTTTTGCTCAACAATCTTTTGAAAGACAGTAACCTTGAGATGTAAATCCCAAAACTTGTCCACATATTTGTGGATAGACTCATGAGAGAGAAGCCTTAAACTCTGCCATTCGATGAGCACTTTGTCCTTTGCATCGCTTTGCAAGGAATTGCTTCATGATGGAAACTCGTAGAGTTTTCCATGTCTTTGGGGCTTTGCCATTGCCACGAAGGCCAACCCACCATTGACGAGCCGATTTTTGGAAGTGCATAGCTACATGGTGTAGCTTGGAGGACTCCGTGAAGCCCTCGTCTCCAAAGGCATCATCAATTTGTTGGATGAAGGCCAATACTTTGTCGGTAGCACCAAGGGTGCCATCATAGGTGAGAAAAGAGATACTCTTTCCTCCCTCTTTGAACTTCTTGAGCTTTTGTGACCCTGCAGCAGTAAGCAAATGTTGAGCCCAAAATCAATTGCCCCCCAGAGAATAGAGCACCGTTACCTTGTTGAAACAACACACACAAGATTATTTGAAATCGACACTACAGACGTAGCATGGGGAGTGTATGCCCATGCAACTAGCCTTCAAGATCCAAACCTAGACTAATGGAAGTGTTGATACCGCATGTTAAGTAAAGAGGTTAAGAATGATAGAGCCTACATTAAAATTTTGGAAATAGAGACCTCTATGAGCCCTTCCAAAGTTCTTATCCCCATGAAAATGCTCATCAAATATCACTATGATATGAGAAAGTGAACCAGGAGGGTGTTGGCAATGCTGCTCGGGATATGGAAGTTTGCGATGGTACCAAATGTTGGAAATGGGAGTGCAAGATGTACAAAAATGTGGGGAAGAAGAAGAATTGCAAAGTCTACTCTGATAACAAATGTTGGAGATGGGATTACAGGAATGCACACGCAAGTGCCCCAATGGTCCGAAGTGTGTTCACAGTCATCAATACCATATCATGGTGAGGGATATAGAATACGGGCCAAATAGGAGATATTGACAAGGGAAAAGATTGTGAAGAGATGTAGGGAAGTGTGTAGAGCGTACTAGAGTCATGCGGCTGTGCTGACATATGGTAGTGAAATTTATGAGAATAATAAGACACAACTGAGAATGATTTTTGGGTAGGGCCAAGAAGCTATGGGTTGCTTTGAACAAATGTGAAGTGAGGGTTTGATGTGTGGCATGTGAGCATTCTTGAGGGGTGCAAATGAAGGGGAAGAGAAGGGTGCACAGCATGCTCGTGGTATTGTCCATCATATCCAGCATGCGGGCAAGTGGACGTGGTGCTGTCTATAATATCCCACATGCGGGGGGCGCAAGGTTGTTGCACCACTAAGGCTGAGGCCTGCTCCTTCCTGGGTTAAGGTGCGGGTTGAGCACAGAGCGAACTATTCTTTCGCCTTTTACTAAAGAATACCGTGTGCTCGGCCCAGATGAAGCACCATACTCTGAATTTTTGGCAAGGGCTTCCTCCTCTGCGAGGGGGCCCCTCTCAATCTTCCATTTTGAAGTTACATCATGCACCATCGTCTTCCTCAGGCAGCCTGTTGACCCTCCACTAAGCTATCAAGATGCTGTGCCGTTGCTGTGCAGTAGGGACTAGATGCAAGTGTTCATGATCTGATTTGGAGGCACGCCCTTACTTTGCACGTGATCTTCTTTGTCCTTTCCACATGGGGCATACCTCAAGACACTGCTGTAATTGCCTACTCTCTCAACAATCAAAGGCAAACACCATGAATGCTTGTGGAGCGTTGCTGAATCCCTCAAGGAGAAGTCCGATCTGCTTCTTTTAATTGATTGCTTGAAGTGTTGTACTTTTTATGTTAGAATTTACATGCTTTGGGGAGAGGATTGTCTGGTCCAATTGCTTGATGCAGCTTTCTCCTGAGCATGCATATTTGGGAGCTCATCAATGAGAGGGTCTCGACGAGAAGCCCCCTGGATGTCATGAATGAGATGACTAGAGGGTCCCCTAGTATCCTGTTGGATTACTAAACTGATCAGGTGAGGAAGGACTTTTTGTGGTGCATTGTCTCTACGCTTAGAGATTGGTCTAGTGTGTGTTGGATTCACTAGCTCTTCTCAGCCGAAGCTATTGCAAGCAGGGAGGTATGGTCGAGATGCCCTCGTGGGAGTTGCATGACTTTGATCAGGTGAGGAAGGACTTTTTGTGGTGTTTGTCTCTACGCTTAGAAAGCGTGTGTTGGATTCAGATTTGCCTTGCCTACTAGCTCCTCTCAGCCGATGCTATTGCCAGCACGGAGGCATGCTCGGGATGCCCTGGTGGGATGTACTTAGCGTTGTTGCATAACTTTGATCCTTGGCAGATGCCCCCAAGGCCTATTGCATTGTTGGCAACGGGGCAATACCCTACAATGGCCGCCGCCAATCCCAGAAAAGGCTGTACACAACAGCAGTTACATAGCAATGGGTGCATCTCTCAAGCCTAGGCGAATGATGAGGAATAGCTTTGCTAGTGCTCAACTATTGAAAGGGCATCACTAATTATGTCATCGATGGCTAATCACGGGTAGAGCATATACAACAGGCAGTACTTAGAACCTTACAACAATTTCAACAAGATACAAGAGATTGTTAGGAGCTTACAGCAGATTGTTAGGATCACATCATGTACTGCGTCAAACAAGACCACCTTGCAAGAATCCACATACCCAAACAGTTTGACAAACTTTACATTCAGTACTACATATTTGGGCATCTAGGGTTTCACAAAGTACTCGACAACATCAACATTGTCCTATTACTGGCCTAAGTCATGCAATCCAGAATCCACACATCTCAAAGCATGCACAATTCGCCAAAAAATCAATGACCCACACAACATGCATGGAGAGTAAGCTCCAGTCAAGGTTAATTGTCCCATTCAAACTTATCGGTTGGGATTTGGTGGGCCCTTGCCCTACATTTGTCATCTCGGCAATCGCTATTTATTGCTCATGACAGAGAAATCTCACCAGGTGGTGTGAGATCCAATGTAAGACCTAGGAGACTAAGACGTAGGATCCCCCTCCCTACCGCCCTTTATATAGGCCTAGCTCCTAGCTCTTGCCCTAAGCGGATCCGCAGTCCACATTGGTCCCGTCCAGGCCCTTGGCATAGGTCCCTGACCCCCTAGGTTGGGCCTTGCCCCGTAGAAAGTTTTTCCAAGTGGCATCCCTCAAGGATCTAGCTGTTTCGTTGCCCGGAACATGGTTCCGCAGGCCACGAAATTGTTGGCCATAAAATTGCTCTTGATACGTCGTGCTAAAATTGGTCGAGAAAACAGATGCGACCAGTACCTAGGGACTTTGTCGTGACACATATTTGAACTATTGGGGGCCGTGTCAGTCCCAGAGACTCATATTCGCCACATGTGGAATATGTCTCAACTAAGGATATCTGAAAAAAGAACATCCTACAAGTACAAGAGGTACTTGTGTGTGGAGGCAACTCTAAATACTCTGCGAGACAAGAGTGAGAGGGACCCTCATTCTTTGCTCCACACTGGCTAAACCGAAATCCTTGAGTTCCTAAACCATGTTGTATCCTATGTGACAACATATGCCAAATTGAATCCTACAAGTAGGTTAGTAACAGCATAAGGCTGAAAGATAGATTGGACACTTGGCCCAAAATACTTTGTGTCAACATGCTCTTGGCATCGCTCTGTAACATTCAAGCGTACTTATACATCTTGAAAAACCGAGCAAAGCATACTTAAAATGGAATAACACCAAATGAATAGATGCGTACCTGGAGATTTGAACGTAATGTTCACTTACCCGTATTCAAATGGAGAGGAGCACGTCCCCTACCTGAAAAAACAAATAGCATTGCATTCGGAACCCTGGGTGTTGCCTTTGCAATCCAAGCCCTTGGATTTAGAATCTACGTAGTCAAACCCCTTGGTAAGACGCCTTGTAGAAATAGCTCAACTAGCAGATAACGGTAACCAACATAGTCAACTGTAACATTTAATGGCCTAATAACTTTTGTGTAGCGAAAATGAGCATGAACATAGTGGGCATTTCATTAGAATAGATTCCTAATGAGAATTACAAGAGTGCTTGGGTGGAGAGAGCAACAAAAAGCATAACACCTAGTTAGATAGCATCGACAATACTTTCAAAAGAGGGAGAAATTAAGCTAATGACAACAGTTGAGGACCGGATTTGCATGGAGCCGGTCCCCCCTCCAAAAGGCTTTGTATTATGGTTTCTCCCATTAAGAGAGACATTGTACAATACAATTCTTTGTGTTCCTTCAAGACTAGCTAGTGCAATGAAAATGAAAGCTTCATGCACTAAGCAAAACACTTAGCAAACACAACTTGAATTATCCCCGTTCTCAGACCCAAGACCTCACACACCTTCGAAGATGGTGAGAGCTAGCAGGGTATGAGAGTAGATTGAGAGGAAGAAGGAGTATTTAACGAGAAAGATGTACATCTCCTCACATAATCACTCATATTAGCATAGCTTAGCTTAGTAATTATCTTGGTAGAGGAGATGAGCATGCATTGAAGCTTGGCTCTTGGTTGGATTTGCATCCACATGCCAAGAGTGTGTTGATGTAGGCTTCTATCTCACAAGCTTGGAGTAGGTGATGAGCTCTCCATTAAAGCTTGGGAAGAGATAGTCTTCTCTTTCTTCACACATGAGATTGTGTGAGTGTGTGTGTGATAATCCTTGCAAAAATCAGCCCCCTCTCTCTCTTGGGCGATCCCTCTTGCTATTTGCTCTTGCTGAGCCCTCATTGGCTCTCCCCAAGTCAAGCCAATGACTATTAAGCAGCATAAGTGATAGCCTTCTGACATGTGTCCCCCTTTCCCCTTTTGTGAGAGCTTTAGGTAATTAAATAATGAAACTAAACTCTCATTGGACCCCTTTGCGTCCTGGCCAATAGGAATCAGGCAAGCCATTGGGCTCCCGAATGATCATTGGACCCCTTGTGAGACTGCCCAATAGTCTTCTAGGAGATTTAATTCTCATTGGTTTCTTTTATTAAATGTTTTTTAAATTAATTAAACTAGATTTACTCTAGCTTAATTCTCATTGGTCCACTTCAAGGGTCATCCAATAGAAACTGGGGACACCTTGTGGGCATCTGGCCTAGGGAGCTGACATGTGTCCCTCATTCCCTTTGTGTAAAGGGAGCCTGTGTGTGTGTGTGTGGCTTTCTCTCTCATCCCCTAGAAGAAGGCCTCCCTTTGGACACAACCTTTGAATTTTGGAACCTTAGCATTTTGGAAGTCTTAATGGGCTAAACCTTAGGGTATTTTTAGCCCATTGTTGCACATGGCTCTTTTGCAGATGGCCCCCCCTTTGGATCCCTATTTTCTCTCCTTTGGATCCCTACTGTGGCCGGTCTGCTAGATTAACCAATATTCTAGCCTTTTCTCCCTTGGCACTTCCCCACATTAAATGATCAGTTTAATACGAGAAAATCATTTAGGAGAATTAGAGATTGATTATTATGACATTACCTCTCTCTTGAAATCATAGTCGTCCTCGACTATGGTGTAGAGAAGATAAAGCATATTCATGAGTCCTTTTCTTAGCGGGTAGAGGATCCCTATGTTACCCTACGACATCATTCCACAATGGATGACTAGTCCATTTGGCGCTTGAGAGCCTTAGGCTTCCGCAAGCATGTCTGTACATTAGTCCTATCAGTCTTCCATAATAGAGTGACAAACTCTACTTGGTGTTTGGGAGACTTCGTCTCCGCAAACTTGATCTAAGCATGCATACTACTTCATTTTTGTGCACAATAAAGAAAAAGAAAGTCTTATAAGACAAAAAAATTGTTCATTTTTAACATTTTGTACATTTGCTTACTCATTGGGAAGCATTGTAAGCATTGACAAGGTTTAGGTTATCCTTTGATTGTATGCCTTGCATTCATCTAGCATCTTCAAAAGGATAATTCTTAAACTTAATAAGATATCGTCGGATAGTCTTACCGCCTCTTAGCACCTTGTCTTCATGTCGGAGAATGGACTCAGGCTGCAGCACCTCCTCTTGGTCCTCGATCTCCGGCGGGTCTTCAATAGTTGGTTCTTGAGGTGGCTCTCCTTTGTAAGGCTTTAATAGGCTCACATGGAAAGCATTGTTTATGAGCCAATGAATGGGAAACTTGAGTTGATAGGCCATCTCATTGATTGGCCTAAGAATCTGAAAGGGACCATAGTACCTTTTTGCTAGTTTAGCATAGTACTTTTGGTGGCCCGTAGGATTCTTGCCCGTTGTGTGCCTTAATCGAGCCTTGGGAAACTTTAACAAGACCCAATCGTGTTTTTCAAAGGCTTGGGCTCTTCTGTGCTTGTCAGCAAAAACCTTTTGCCTTTGCTGTGAGATAGAGATAGCATCCTTAATCTTTTGGAAAGATTCTTTTAGGTCTCGGCTATACACATCTGCAGCGAAGATCTTCCCATGTACCTTAAGTGGCAAGGGACTTTTTGATCTTCCCTCAATTACCTCGAAAGGTGCTTTTCCCGTGGAAGTATGTACAGTGTTATTGTAAGCATACTCCACTAAGGGTAAGTACTTCTCCCATTGGGATCTTTGATCTACTTCCGTTAAATAGGCTTTTAGTAGATTGAGAATGGTTAGGTTAGCTATTTCACTTTGGAGAGCTTGTTCAGCGTCATGAAGTACTTAGGACTTTGGTGATTCATTCACATAATGAAAGGAGTCCCCAATAAATAGTGCTTCGATGAGTCTAAGGCATGTAGAACTGCAAGGAGTTCGTTTTCATATATGCCTAGAGCTTGCTCAACAGGGTCGAGCGTTCGACTTTCATAGCCTATGGCATGCCCTTCTTGGAGTAAAACAGCTCCAAGGCAATCACCACAAGCATCACATTGGACCTCAAATGGTTTTGAGAGATCTGGTAGTGTAAGCACAGGTTGAGAGACGCTTTTCGAAAGCATTTTTCTCCTTAGCAGACCATGTATACCTAACGCTTTTCTTTGTTAGGTCATGTAATGGTCCTGCAATTTGTGAGAACTACTCTATGAAGCGTCTATAGTATGCACACATACCTATAAAGCTTCTTAGTTCATGAAGATTCCTTGGTTTAGGCCATCCTTTTAGTACCTCTAACTTAGATGGATCCATTTGGATGCCATCTTGAGAGATAATATGACCTAAATACTGAATCTCTTGTAAGAAAAATTCACTTTTCTTTCGATTAACATAATGTTTATTCTCTCTTAAAACTTGAAATATTACCTGGAGGTGTTGCTTGTGTTCCTCCAATGAATTAGAGTAGATGATAATATCATCAAAGAACACTCCAGTGAAGGTTCGAACAGCTTCTCCATCAAGCGGTTGAATATGGCTGGTGCATTGGTCAAGCCAAAAGGCATGACAATGTATTCGTAAAGACCAAATGTGGTGCGAAATGCGGTCTTTACAATGTCTTGATCAACTATCCTTATTTGATGATAGCCACTTTTTCGGTCAATCCTACTGAAGTAGGTCGATCCTTGTAGCTTATCAAATAGGTCTTCTACCCGTGGAACGGGAAACCTATTCTTGATAGTGATCCTATTTAGTGCTCTATAGTCGACACACATACGATATGTGCCGTCTTTCTTTTGCACTAATAGCACAAGTGAGAAAAATGGAGATGAGCTTGGCCTAACCATACCCTTCTAAACTAACTCATGCACTTGCTGCATAATCTCCTCTTCTTGAGCTTGAGAAACTCTATAAGGAGGTTTGTTAGGCGATGAACTTCCTGGAAGAAGTTCAATTGCATGGTCATCATTACCTCGTTTAGGCGGTAGCTCACAAGGGATGTCGTCAATAAAAACATCTTGAAACCCCTTGAGAAAATTGGATAACTCTAATTCCTTTGGGTTGCTTTTATTTTCTTTTGCTAAAGCATTAGGTTCATTTTGAGAGTCTTTAACAAAAATCATGTACACGGAAATAGAGCTCTTTATTGACTTGTTGAAAGCTGGTGTATGTACAATGGGGATACTGTTACCCATTTCCTTAGCATCTATATACATGTCTTTTTCCCTGAACTTAAAGGAGATTCTCCTTTCAGGAAATTTAACATCGGCAGCCAGGCGGTCAAACCATGGTGCCCCTAGGATTACATCCTCATGCTTGAGAGGAGAGATAAAGAAGTCCTCTTTGTCCACATAGCCTTGGACATGAAGGCTCAATTTCCCAATTAAGGGAGTGACTGAAGCTTCTTGCCCCATGAAGGCACTTTCTGCAGGTAGGACATCTCCCATCTCGTAGGATTGTATGCCTAGTTTGGTGGCTAACTCCATAGATATAAAATTGTGAGTAGAACCAGGGTCAACAAGAATAAAAGCATCATGTTCTCTTAACTTTCCCCAAGCATGGCATAGAGGAGATCCTTTGTGGTGAGTTTGGTGAGTCTCCTCCTCTTGAATTTCAGCCAAGGAATCTCTAGGAGGATCTTGGCGGTTGTTCTTTTGGGGACAAGCGCGGTACGCATGTCCTTGTTTACCGCACTTGAAACACCGGTTATCCTTACGATAACGCTCAAGCTCTTCAGGAGAGAGTTTATTCTTACCTTTGTAAACTCCCTTCTCTTTAGCTTTGTTGGAGTTGCCCTTAGGAGACTTTTGGACATTGTCCTTCCCCTTAGGCTCATTGGAACCCTTGTTTTCCGGGGGCTTATTATTTCTTTTAGCCCCCGTTTGGAAATTGATTCGAGAGGCCACCATAGTATGGTGTATTACCGCCGATATGGTACGTGGCCTTTGGGAGTTGACATACTCCGCCATTTCTTCGGTTAAGCCAGCACAAAATTGTTGCTTTTGCTCTCCAAAATCTAACTTTTTGAAGACAGTGGATTTGAGTTGTAGGTCCCAAAACTGGTCTACATATTTGTGGATGGATTCATTGGGGGAGAGCTTTAAGCTTCGCCATTCGGTGAGTACTTTGTCTTTTGCATCGGTGGCCAAAAACTGCTTCATAATGAAATCTCTTAAAGATTTCCATGTTCGTGGAGCTTCACCGTTGGCTCGTAGGCTAGACCACCATTGTCTGGCGGACTTTTGAAAGTGCATAGCTACATGGCGTAGCTTAGAGGACTCCGTGAAGCCCTCATCTCCAAACGCCGCATCGAATTGCTGGATAAAGGCCAAGACTTTGTCCGTAGCACCAAAGGTGCCATCATAAGTAAGGAAAGAGATGCTCTTCCCTCCCTCTTTGAATGCCTTCAGCTTGGACGACCTCTTCCATGTGGCATAGGATTTCCTATGGACTCTTCTTTTTGATGGTTCAAAGGTTGCACAATCACTTTCTTCAGAAGGTGAGGAATTTGAAGAAGGTGGAGAAGAGGGTGACCTCTTTCTCGCCTTTTTCTTGTCTTGATCTTTGTTGTCTTCACCATCACTTTCATAAGACGAAGAGGATGAAGAAGATGGAGAAGAGGGTGTCCTCTTTCTTGCCTTTTTCTTCTCTTGCTTTTTATCATCCCTCTTTGAATTGTGGTGAGGAGAAGAATACGATGGTCTTGCTTCTTTCTCGTTCCTTCGGTGGAGGCTCTTGAGTTCTCCTTTGGGAAGGAGATGCATCATCAAGAAGTAAATTCTTGAGCCCTTCATATGGATTCTCTTCTTCTTCCCGAATCGGAGAGAGACCTCTTTTGGTAGTCTCACAAGGAGGCTTCCTACGTGTTCTCTCGTCATGGTGATGAGCTTGGAGAATCCCGTGAGCACGGACCTGCCGTTGCACTTCACTTTGGAGAGATGGATTGCCCATGGCTTGTTGAAACCTAGAAACAAGATAGTTAACAAGCATTGAAGCATCATTAGTAGCTTGCTCAGGAGCAAAATCAAAGTTATCAACATTATTTTCACTCTCTTTACTATTATCAGCCATTCTAACAACTTTTAGGTGTAAACTTTTTACGTGTAATTTGGCTGTTCAAGCCCTTGTTGCTACTCCTCTTTACCCCTTTAGAAAAAGCACTCAAGCTACTGTACCCACGGCTCGAATACCATTAATTGCAAGGAATAGAAGAGAGGGTCTTTCGACACCAAAACAACACCGGCTCTTGTCAAGATTCTAATAGCTCAAAGGTGGTTAAGCCGTAGGCAAGCCCCGTAGGACTCCACTATTAAGACCAGAGCTCTCGACGGTGATGCCCTGTTAACTGCAGAAATCCCTATTCTACTTATTCACAGGCAATTAATAATACCAACCATTTGTAGCTAGCTTGAGGACCTCCCTTCTTGAGCAAGAAAAGAGAAACCTTGTGCTCTGATACCAATGTAACATTTAATGGCTTAATAACTTGTGTGTAGCAGAAATGAGCATGGACATAGTGGGCATTTCATTAGAATAGATTCCTAATGAGAATTACAAGAGTGCTTGGGTGGAGAGAGCAACAAAAAGCATAACACCTAGTTAGATAGCATCGACAATACTTTCAAAAGAGAGAGAAATTAATCTAATGACAACAGTCGAGGACCGGATTTGCATGGAGCCGGTCCCCCCTCCAAAAGGCTTTGTATTATGGTTTCTCTCATCAAGAGAGACATTGTACAATACAATTATTTGTGTTACTTCAAGACTAGCTAGTGCAATGAAGATGAAAGCTTCATGCACTAAGCAAAACACTTAGCAAACACAACTTGAATTATCCTCGTTCTTAGACCCAAGACCTCACACACCTTCGAAGATGGTGAGAGCTAGCAGGGTATGAGAGTAGATTGAGAGGAAGAAGGAGTATCTTACGAGAAAGATGTACATCTCCTCACATAATCACTCATATTAGCATAGCTTAGCTTGGTAGAGGAGATGAGCATGCATTGAAGCTTGGCTCTTGGTTGGAGTTGCATCCACATGCCAAGAGTGTGTTGATGTAGGCTTCTATCTCACAAGCTTGGAGTAGGTGATGAGCTCTCCATTAAAGCTTGGGAAGAGATAGTCTTCTCTTTCTTCACACATGAGATTGTGTGAGTGTGTGTGTGATAATCCTTGCAAAAATCAGCCCCCTCTCTCTCTTGGGCGATCCCTCTTGCTATTTGCTCTTGATGAGCCCTCATTGGCTCTCCCCAAGTCAAGCCACTGACTATTAAGTAGCATAAGTGATAGCCTTCTGACATGTGTCCCCCTTTCCCCTTTTGTGAGAGCCTTACGTAATTAAATAATTAAACTAAACTCTCATTGGACCCCTTTGCCTCGTGGCCAATAGGAATCAAGCAAGCCATTGGGCTCCTGAATGCTCATTGGACCCCTTGTGAGATTGCCCAATAGTCTTCTAGGAGACTTAATTCTTATTGGTTTCTTTTATTAAATGTTTTTTAAATTAATTAAACTAGATTTACTCTAGCTTAATTCTCATTGGTCCACTTCAAGGGTCATCCAATAGAAACTCGGCACACCTTGTGGGCATCTGGCCTAGTGAGCTGACATGTGTCCCTCATTACCTTTGTGTAAAGGGAGCCTGTGTGTGTGTGTGTGTGTGGCTTTCTCTCTCATCCCCTAGAAGAAGGCCTCCCTTTGGACACAACCTTTGAATTTTGGAACCTTAGCATTTTGGAAGTCTTAATGGGCTAAATCTTAGGGTATTTTTAGCCCATTGTTGCACATGGCTCTTTTGCAGATGGCCCCCCCTTTGGATCCCTATTTTCTCTCCTTTGGATCCCTACTGTGGCCGGTCTGCTAGATTAACCAAAATTCTAGCCTTTTCTCCCTTGGCACTTCTCCACATTAAATGATCAGTTTAATAAGAGAAAATCATTTAGGAGAATTAGATACTGATTATTATGACATTACCTCTCTCTTGAAATCATAGTCGTCCTCGACTATGGTGTAGAGAAGATAAAGCATATTCATGAGTCCTTTTCTTAGCGGGTAGAGGATCCCTATGTTACCCTACGACATCATTCCACAATGGATGACTAGTCCATATGGCGCTTGAGAGCCTTAGGCTGCTGCAAGCATGTCTGTACATTAGTCCTATCAGTCTTCCATAATAGAGTGACAAGCTCTACTTGGTGTTTGGGAGACGTCGTCTCCGCAAACTTGATCTAAGCATGCATACTACTTCATTTTTGTGCACAATAAAGAAAAAGAAAGTCTTATAAGACAAAAAATTTGTTTATTTCTAACATTTTGTACATTTGCTTACTCATTGGGAAGCATTGTAAGCATTGACAAGGTTTAGGTTATCCTTTAATTGTATGCCTTGCATCCATCTAGCATCTTCAAAAGGATAATTCTTAAACTTAATAAGATATCGTCGGATAGTCTTACCGCCTCTTAGCACCTTGTCTTCATGTCGGAGAATGGACTCGGGCTGCAGCACCTCCTCTTGGTCCTCGATCTCCGGCGGGTCTTCAATAGTTGGTTCTTGAGGTGGCTCTCCTTTGTAAGGCTTTAATAGGCTCACATGGAAAGCATTGTTTATGACCCAATGAATGGGCAACTTGAGTTGATAGGCCATCTCATTGATTGGTCTAAGAATCTGAAAGGGACCATAGTACCTTTTTGCTAGTTTAGCATAGTACTTTTGGTGGCCCGTAGGATTCTTGCCCGTTGTGTGCCTTAATCGAGCCTTGAGAAACTTTAAAAAGACCCAATCGTGTTTTTCAAAGGCTTGGGCTCTTCTGTGCTTGTTAGCAACAACCTTTTGCCTTTGCTGTGAGATAGAGATAGCATCCTTAATCTTTTGGAAAGATTCTTGTAGGTCTCGGCTATACTCATCTGCAGCGAAGATCTTCCCATGTACCTTAAGTGGAAAGGGACTTTTTGATCTTCCCTCAATTACCTCGAAAGGTGATTTTCCCGTGGAAGTATGTACAGTGTTATTGTAAGCATACTCCACTAAGGGTAAGTACTTCTCCCATTGGGATCTTTGATCTACTTCCGTTAAATAGGCTTTTAGTAGATTGAGAATGGTTAGGTTAGCTATTTCACTTTGGCCATCCGTTTGTGGATGATAGGCCGAAGAGAAGTTTAGCCTTGTCCCTAAATTCTCAAAGAGACCCTTCCAGAAATTACTGGTCATTCTAGGATCTCTATCCGACACTATGGACATTGGCAAGCCATGGTACTTGAAAATTTGTGAAATGAAGAGGGTTGCCATTTGATGGGCTTTGATAGTCTTTTTGACAGGTATAAAATGAGCTTGTTTACGGAACCTGTCTACTATCGCCCATATTTCCATATTCCCATGGATAGACTTAGGCAATCCAAAGATAAAATCCATGGATATGCTCTCCCATGGTGAATTAGGGATTGGCAAGGGTTGAAGCAATCCAAGTTGCTTCCCTCTATCAAATTTTGTCTTTTGGCATACCACACATTTAGAAACATACTCTTGTATGTTCACTTTCATGGTAGGCCAATAGAAATATGTTTCAATTCCCTTTAAGGTAGACTGAATCCCTCTATGCCCCGCATAAGGTGGAGCATGAGATTCATACATTACTTTATCACGTAGTGAGTTAGTAACGCATAGTCTATTGCCATAGAGAAGATAACCATCTTGTAAGGTAAATGGTTCTCCTTTCTTCCCTAATGCAAGCGCTGAAATCACATCTCTAAAATCGGGATCAATAGCATACTCATCTATCATTGAAGATAGATCATTGTGAGTTGCTATGGAAACCGCATTCACTCTCGGCCATCTTGAGAGTGCATGAGCTACTTGATTATGCTTGCCAGTAATGTGAGCAATATAAAAATGAAATTGCAAAAGGAAATTTGCCCACCTCATTTGTTTGTCGGAGAGCTTGTTCAGCGTCATGAAGTACTTAGGACTTTGGTGATTCATTCACATAATGAAAGGAGTCCCCAATAAATAGTGCTTCGATGAGTCTAAGGCATGTAGAACTGCAAGGAGTTCGTTTTCATATATGCCTAGAGCTTGCTCAACAGGGTCGAGCGTTCGACTTTCATAGCCTATGGCATGCCCTTCTTGGAGTAAAACAGCTCCAAGGCAATCACCACAAGCATCACATTGGACCTCAAATGGTTTTGAGAGATCTGGTAGTGTAAGCACAGGTTGAGAGATAAGCTTTTCTTTAAGCTTTTCGAAAGCACTTTTCTCCTTAGCAGACCATGTATACCTAACGCTTTTCTTTGTTAGGTCATGTAATGGTCCTGCAATTTGTGAGAACTACTCTATGAAGCGTCTATAGTATGCACACATACCTATAAATCTTCTTAGTTCATGAAGATTCCTTGGTTTAGGCCATCCTTTTATTACCTCTAACTTAGATGGATCCATTTGGATGCCATCTTGAGAGATAATATGACCTCAATACTGAATCTCTTGCAAGAAAAATTCACTTTTCTTTCCAATGAATTAGAGTAGATGATAATATCATCAAAGAACACTCCAGTGAAGGTTCAAACAACTTCTCCATCAAGCGGTTGAATGTGGCTGGTGCATTGGTCAAGCCAAAAGGCATGACAATGTATTCGTAAAGACCAAATGTGGTGCGAAATGCGGTCTTTACAATGTCTTGATCAACTATCCTTCTTTGATAATAGCCACTTTTTAGCTCAATCCTACTGAAGTAGGTCGATCCTTATAGCTTATCAAATAGGTCTTCTACCCGTGGAACGGGAAACCTATTCTTGATAGTGATCCTATTTAGTGCTCTATAGTCGACACACATATGATATGTGCCGTCTTTCTTTTGCACTAATAGCACAGGTGAGCAAAATGGAGATGAGCTTCGCCTAACCATACCCTTCTACTCTAATTCATGCACTTGCTGCATAATCTCCTCTTGTTGAGCTTGAGAAACTCTATAAGGAGGTTTGTTAGGCGGTGAACTTCCTGGAAAAAATTCAATTGCATGGTCATCATTACCTCGTTTAAGGGGTAGCTCACAAGGGATGTCGTCAAAAAAACATCTTGAAACCCCTTGAGAAAATTGGATAACTCTAATTCCTTTGGGTTGCTTTTATTTTCTTTTGCTAAAGCATTAGGTTCATTTTGAGAGTCTTTAACAGAAATCATGTACACGGAAATAGAGCTCTTTATTGACTTGTTGAAAGCTGGTGTATGTACAATGGGGATAGTGTTATCCATTTCCTTAGCAGCTATATACATGTCTTTTTCCCTGAAGTTAAAGGAGATTCTCCTTTCAGGAAATTTAACATCGGCAGCCAGGCGGTCAAACCATGGTGCCCCTAGGATTACATCGTCATGCTTGAGAGGAGAGATAAAGAAGTCCTCTTTGTCCACATAGCCTTGGACATGAAGCCTCAATTTCATTATTAAGGGAGTGACTGAAGCTTCTTGCCCCTTGAAGGCACTGTCTGCGGGTAGGACATCTCCCATCTCGTAGGATTGTATGCCTAGCTTGGTGGCTAACTCCATAGATATAAAATTGTGAGTAGAACCAGGGTCAACGAGAATAAAAGCATCATGTTCTCTTACCTTTCCCCAAGCATGGCATAGAGGAGATCCTTTGTGGTGAGTTTGGTGAGTCTCCTCCTCTTGGATTTCAACCAAGTAAACTCTAGGAGGATCTTGGCGGTTGTTGTTTTGGGGACAAGCACGGTACGCATGCCCTTAATCGCCGCACTTGAAACACCGGTTATCCTTATGATAACGCTCAAGCTCTTCAGGAGAGAGTTTATTCTTACCTTTGTAAACTCCCTTCTCTTTAGCTTTGTTGGAGTTGCCCTTAGGAGACTTTTGGACATTGTCCTTCCCCTTAGGCTCATTGGAACCCTTGTTTTCCGGGGGTTTATTATTTCTTTTAGCCCTCGTTTGGAAATTGATTCGAGAGGCCACCATAGTATGGTGTATTACCGCCGATATGGTACGTGGCCTTTGGGAGTTGACATACTCCGCCATTTCTTTGGTTAAGCCAGCACAAAATTGTTGCTTTTGCTCTCCAAAATCCAACTTTTTGAAGACAGTGGATTTGAGTTGTAGGGCCCAAAACTTGTCTACATATTTGTGGATGGATTCATTGGGGGAGAGCTTTAAGCTTCGCCATTCGGTGAGTACTTTGTCTTTTGCATCGGTGGCCAAAAATTGCTTCATAATGGAAGCTCTTAAAGCTTTCCATGTTCGAGGAGCTTCACCGTTGGCTCGTAGGCTAGACCACCATTGTCTGGCGGTCTTTTGAAAGTGCATAGCTACATGGCATAGCTTAGAGGACTCCGTGAAGCCCTCAGCTCCAAACGCCGCATCGAATTGCTGCATAAAGGCCAAGACTTTGTCCGTAGCACCAAAGGTGCCATCATAAGTAAGGAAAGAGATGCTCTTCCCTGCCTCTTTGAATGTCTTCCGCTTGGATGACCTCTTCCATGCGGCATAGGATTTCCTATGGCCTCTTCTTTTTGATGGTTCAAAGGTTGCACCATCACTTTCTTCAAAAGGTGAAGAATTTGAAGAAGGTGGAGAAGAGGGTGACCTCTTTCTCGCCTTTTTCTTGTCTTGATCTTTGTTGTCTTCACCATCACTTTCATAAGACGAAGAGGATGAAGAAGATGGAGAAGAGGGTGTCCTCTTTCTTGCCTTTTTCTTCTCTTGCTTTTTATCATCCCTCTTTGAATTGTGGTGAGGAGAAGAATACGATGGTCTCGCTTCTTTCTTGTTCCTTCGGTGGAGGCTCTTGAGTTCTCCTTTGGGAAGGAGATGCATCATCAAGAAGTAAATTCTTGAGCCCTTCATATGGATCCTCTTCTTCTTCTCGAATCGGAGAGAGACCTCTTTTGGTAGTCTCACAAGGAGGCTTCCTACGTGTTCTCTCGTCATGGTGATGAGCTTGCAGAATCCCGTGAGCACGGACCTGCCGTTGCACTTCACTTTGGAGAGATGGATTGCCCATGGCTTATTGAGGCCTAAAAACAAGATAGTTACCAAGCATTGAAGCATCATTAGTAGCTTGCTCATGAGCGAAATCAAAGTTATCAACATTAATTTCACTCTCTTTACTATTATCAGCCATTCTAACAACTTTTAGGTGTAAACTTTTTAGGTGTACTTTGGGAGTTCAAGCCCTAGTTGCTACTCCTCTTTACCCCTTTAGAAAAAGCACTCAAGCTACTTTACCCGCGGCTCGAATACCATTAATTGCAAGGAATAGAAGAGAGGGTCTTTCGACACCAAAACAACACCGGCTCCTGTCAAGATTCTAATAGCTCAATAGTGGTTAAGCCGTAGGCAAGCCCCGTAGGAGTCCACTATTAAGACCATAGCTCTCGACGGTGATGCCCTATTAACTGCACAAAGGCAGGCGCACTGCAAGGCTGAAAAATCCCTATTCTACTTACTCACAGGCAATTAATAATACCAATCATTTGTAGCTAACTTGAGGACCTCCCTTCTTGAGCAAGAAAAGAGAAACCTTGTGCTTTGATACCAATGTAACATTTAATGGCCTAATAACTTGTGTGTAGCGGAAATGAGCATGAACATAGTGGGCATTTCATTAGAATAGATTCCTAATGAGAATTACAAGAGTGCTTGGGTGGAGAGAGCAACAAAAAGCATAACACCTAGTTAGATAGCATCGACAATACTTTCAAAAGAGAGAGAAATTAAGCTAATGACAACAGTTGAGGACCGGATTTGCATGGAGCCGGTCCCCCCTCCAAAAGGCTTTGTATTATGGTTTCTCTCATCAAGAGAGACATTGTACAATACAATTATTTGTGTTACTTCAAGACTAGCTAGTGCAATGAAGATGAAAGCTTCATGCACTAAGCAAAACACTTCGCAAACACAACTTGAATTATCCCCGTTCTTAGACCCAAGACCTCACACACCTTCGAAGATGGTGAGAGCTAGCAGGGTATGAGAGTAGATTGAGAGGAAGAAGGAGTATCTTATGAGAAAGATGTACATCTCCTCACATAATCACTCATATTAGCATAGCTTAGCTTGGTAGAGGAGATGAGCATGCATTGAAGCTTGGCTCTTGGTTGGAGTTGCATCCACATGCCAAGAGTGTGTTGATGTAGGCTTCTATCTCACAAGCTTGGAGTAGGTGATGAGCTCTCCATTAAAGCTTGGGAAGAGATAGTCTTCTCTTTCTTCACACATGAGATTGTGTGAGTGTGTGTGTGATAATCCTTGCAAAAATCAGCCCCCTCTCTCTCTTGGGCGAGCCCTCTTGCTATTTGCTCTTGCTGAGCCCTCATTGGCTCTCCCCAAGTCAAGCCAATGACTATTAAGCAACATAAGTGATAGCCTTCTGACATGTGTCCCCCTTTCCCCTTTTGTGAGAGCCTTACGTAATTAAATAATTAAACTAAACTCTCATTGGACCCCTTTGCCTCGTGGCCAATAGGAATCAAGCAAGCCATTGGGCTCCTGAATGCTCATTGGACTCCTTGTGAGACTGCCCAATAGTCTTCTAGGAGACTTAATTCTCATTGGTTTCTTTTATTAAATGTTTTTTAAATTAATTAAACTAGATTTACTCTAGCTTAATTCTCATTGGTCCACTTCAAGGGTCATCCAATAGAAACTGGGCACACCTTGTGGGCATCTGGCCTAGGGAGGTGACATGTGTCACTCATTCCCTTTGTGTAAAGGGAGCCTGTGTGTGTGTGTGTGGCTTTCTCTCTCATCCCCTAGAAGAAGGGCTCGCCCACTCCCATGTAGGGATATGTGTTGACTTTGGAGAGCACACAAAGCATCCAATTCCCCCTAAGCTTTAACCCTTTGGACACAACCTTTGAATTTTGGAACGGAAGTCTTAATGGGCTGAACCTTACGGTAGTTTTAGCCCATTGTTGCACATGGCTCTTTTGCAGATGGCCCCCCCTTTGGATCCCTATTTTCTCTCCTTTTGATCCCTACTGTGGCCGGTCTGCTAGCTTAACCAATATTCTAGCCTTTTCTCCCCTAGCACTTGCCCACATTAAATGATCAGTTTAATATGAGAAAATCATTTAGGATAATTAGATATTGATTATTATGACAGTCAACCGTGTACAGAATGATTGGAATCAACTTGAAAAGTGTGTTTGTTCGCTACCGCGTGGTAGATTGCGAAAGTCTTTGCTTGAAAGTATAACTGGGAGAGATTAACTATGATCCTCAATGCAGATAAAACTGTGATCCTTAATGCCTATGGGGTAATGTAGCAATCACCCGCCGGGTCTTACCCCAAAACAGTATGTCTATAGACACTCTGTAGTGCTATAGAGAGAGCAGGAGACCCACACAAGTGATCTGCCGAGCTCTTATGGACAACCATGTTGTCACAACTGATTGCTGCATCTATACTTTCTTGTAGAGATCAGCTGATGTGAGTTGAAGATTAGTAAAAACTCAACTTGAGTGTCTCATGTAGTGCAAAAATGACACCCTAAACTTCCGTAATGACAAGACTCTTCCTTGTCAATTAACGTCAATGTGTACTCCACTGGGTAGAGCTGTTCAATCCTGAGAACAATCATCCAAGGAATACCAATAGGTGGGTCTTACCCTTGGCATGACAATGGCTCTTAGCCTGTTTGGCTCATAGTCCTTATGAAAAATAGTGTTCAATCGACGAACTGTTGAAGACTAACTTGAGTAGCATCTTGGCCACGTGCTAGCTGTGAGTTAGAGCACCTTGGCTCAAGCTGACTCACTAGCAAAACATGTATCAAAAGCTTCTTAGAAGATTAGAGATAGAGAACGAAAAGAAGAGCATGCTGGGCTAAGGAACTTGCCTTAAGTTTTTAGAGTGTGTGCCCAAGCTATGTGCTCTTACACATCTTATGCCTGACTTGCAGCTTATCGTATAAGCATTCCCCGGTTTTCCGGTATGACTCTAGCATCGAGAGAGGTAACAAAAAAACACAAAACTCATTCCGATCCACCTACCTTGCAGGGGTCTTGATTGCCCGTGAAATAAGTCCTAGAATTAGGCTCCTTTTGGTGTTGTGTGTTGATAGCAACCAACAATCATATTAAACAATCTATCCTTAATCTTTCCTTGACAGAGTTGCGAGTGTGATAGCGGAAGCGTAATTGCATGAAGTGGGGGAATTGAATCCACGTCACTAGCATGCCTTGCATGCAGAATTGTAAGCCCTTGCAGAGAGTGATGGCATCAACCGTGAGAACCAAAACCATAAGTGCTATGCACAATTTAGACTGGTAGGGATTCTGTGAGTGATATTCCCTATTTGCCAGTTCCTCAAAGCTTTGCTTCATATGAGATTGCCAGAGCACTTTGCTTTGCACAACGACAGTAATTGCCAAGTAAAGTGTAAATAGGAAAAAACTTAAACTTGGCTAACCTGGTCGTTGCTGTAACTAGTTGTCCTGAAATGTGAAACGAAAAACTTGTTCCAAAATGGCTTATAGCCATATCTGCACAGACGCCATCGTATATCCTATACACCTGTATGGTACATAATGAAATAACCTGCAATATGAATTAACATGCAAACACATTGCCTATTTCTTCGCAATTTTGATGGTGAAACCATATGCCAAACGTGCGAAGTCTCAATACGAAATTGAGCAATTATAAAAGCCGTGCTTCACATAAATACTTCTATGCTCATAGCGTAGAGATATGCTTGCCAATTTACCGAGAAAAAGAAAGTCGACGTTGTTGAGAATTTACTGATAATTGACCTTGTTGAATTGGCCCCATGTACTGAAAAGCAGAAAAACTTTCAAAATATGTACTATGTACCTGCTTGGCTTGATTACGTTGTCTTTGGGATATACGTAAATATTGTCCCTGACATATATGTAGATATGGAGCCCTCTTGCCGGAATCCTTGCTTCCCCCAAGTCAGCGACCATGCCCGGCGTTGCCCTTACTCGCTATGTAACTTTGCCTTGGTGGAGCCTTGTTGTTTGTGAAAACATGATGGAAGTACCATCGTGCAGCTTATGATGGTGGTATATCGAAAGTAATTCCCACCACTCTGTGGCTTTGTCGAGAAAAATGCCGTACCCAAGGCATATAAATATTTACCTTAAGGACACAAAGAAAACGTAAACGAAGAAAATAAAAATAAAAAGAATTAGTCGGCCATGCCAACATCTGTACCATACCCATTGTAGGCATTGCATGTACTTTCGTGAATGCAATTGAGTAACAGTACCAATTGGTAGCAACCTGCGGTGCATCATCATTCACGGCTACCTTGATTGGACAATAATAATTCTTGAAGAAACAATTAACTTGTGAAATATCTGGAATATCCCCTGCAATTGACATCATACATAAAACGAGAAAACCTTAAAAACATGAAACCTCAAACCTGTGGATTAGTCTGAATCCTTGTGCTCTTGTTGAACCTTGGTCCAGTCAAACCACTAGCACATCCCTTGGAGCATCATTAGAACATGCTATTGGTCGAGTTTTTTCGTGAAAGTTGGCTAACACTTTGTGTTGCCCAGTGCAATCCTTGATCGAAGTGAAATCATCGGTGATTTTGGGACAAAAACACCCTGCCAAATCTCTTTCCAAAGATGAGAAGCACTTTGCTTCGCTTCCTGTCGATTGTGACGAGCATGCCGTATAATATGGCCGTGCCAGTAGCCATGCTTGAGGCCCTTACTGTGCCGATTGTTTCTTTCCATCGGCATGATGCTAATTCCTTCCCATCCAAATGAGTGTGGTAGATGTCGTGTTGCTCGCATGCCTTGCATGCCTTGACAAGTGAGGCCTTGTCAAACTAGGCAGTCGTGGTACTGAGATGGCATGAAAGAGTTGTAACCAAGCGTTGCCCTGTGTAGATTCGGGGAAAAATTTTCAAAAACTGCAGCAAATCGAATACACAGGAAAATTTGGTGAAGAGATGCTCGTGCACTCTGAAGCCCCTGCTCTGAACTAGCTTCAAAACATCGAGGCTCGATTGTGTTGTGGGTGAATGGGTTCTTCATCAATCAAAACCCAAAGTCCTTGGCCCTTGGCCAAGTGTGAAGGCCATCGAGGAAAAAAAACTCAGCGATAGCAACGGGCCGCTTGCGCAGGAGAAGACAGAGGGAGAGAGTGCGCCATATGGGCTTTGCTTCCTAAGGGAGTTGTAGCGTGATTTTCTACCCATGAGGAGGCGCTCCCAACGAGCCTGCTTTGGCTTGATTTGGCACAGGTCGACTGGCGGCCCACTCTTGTGTTAGCAGCCCCTCCCACGCGGGTAGCGAGATTCCCTGCTTGTACTCAAGGGGCCATGCCCGCCCTGCAGAATCGAGAAGAGGACATCGTCATGGAGCTTGCCCACTACCCACCTCCATGGAACTCCAAGAGAGAGACAAGGGGGGGGGAGAGAGAGAGAGAGAGAGAGAGAGAGTGAGAGAGAGAGAGAGAGAGAGAGAGAGAGAGAGGAGAGAGAGAGAGAGAGAGAGAGAGAGAGAGAGAGAGAGAGAGAGAGAGAGAGAGAGAGAGAGAGAGAGAGAGAGAGAGAGAGAGAGAGAGAGAGAGAGAGAGAGAGGAGAGAGAGAGAGAGAGAGAGAGAGAGAGAGAGAGAGAGAGATCATGCAACTCCCTCTTCCCTAGCCCTTCCTTCCCCCTGAGCTCTGATACCAATGTAAGACCTAGGATACTAAGACGTAGGATCCTCCTCCCTACCGCCCTTTATATAGGCCTAGCTCCTAGCTCTTGCCCTAAGCGAATCCCCAGTCCACACTGGTCTCGTCCAGGCCCTTGGCCTAGGTCCCTGACCCCCTAGGTTGGGCCTTGCCCCGTAGGACCCTTGTCCTGACATCCAAGCTTTGGCCGCATCTACCATCATGTCAACCTTGCGGCAAAGTATCATCTTCATGCATGGTTGCCCACAACCAGCACGCAGGGACGATGTCCCGCTCTAGGGTAAACTAACGCAATTACTTACAAAATGCTTGGGTCTTCAAAATAAATTACAAAATTTCATGAAGTCGCCCTCCCCTAGCATTCGTTAGTGGACTCATGAAGTCCCCTTTTCAAGGGAGACGTGTCGTGTAGTGACACATCAAATGCCCCATCTCAGCTCTCTAGCTTAGCAAGCAACTCCAAGATCCTACATAGCAACAAAGATGTGGGGTTGTAACGGAAATTGAGAGATGTGGGGTTCAGAGATTGCCTTTTTGGCCAAATCTTTCTCTGTTGTCCCCACTTGGGCTAATGGGCGTTATTCCTTAGTTGGCACTGCCTCTTTTCCTTTCCCTTCAGCTGGTGGTTCTGTTGCCGTGTCCTTGTCCTGTTCTTAACTACCATCGCGAGTTTCTGTGTCATATGATACGGTCATCTTTGGTGATCTTTCTTTTTTCACCTTATCCACGAAGTCTGAACATTAATGTGTATTGGGGCCAAGATTTCCCAGTATAAAAACTTCCAGTCCTTGACCAAATTTGTGGATTTGGCTTTAGCCGTCTGCTGCACAACACTGGTATACAGGAACTAATTGATGTTGATCGTGGCTTCTGAATTTTTGAATCCTCGTAACTAATGGTCTCAACGATGAATCGATATACTGAGTGCATTCCAGTGTCGCTATTGGAATGCCATGTGAACCATCCTGGCGCTTCTTCCTTGCCTAATCATCCTCCTTTAGAAATTTTCTGACGTTGTTAGCTATAGCTGGTGTGGGTTTTTGTGCATTTGGGGTTTTGAACACATGGGCCAACTCACCAGGTGCTAGTTCCAGTGTTCGGCCGTTCACGACTGCTGTGCCGTTGTCAGCTTGATAAGTAGCCATCACCTGTTGAGTGGTTCTTGCATCAAAGGGTAGTGCTGCAACCTCTACCATTTCCTCTAGTCGCCGTAATTTTAGCAAGGCTTGCTCTTTTTGTTGGAACACATATTTTGCGATTTTGCTGTGTGCCACCACATCTATAGCTTCTACTACGGATCCCTTCAAGCTCTCAACTTCTTCGATCATGGTGTCTAGCGTCTCTTGTATTTTCTGTGAGGTTTCCTTTCTGCCTATACATGACTCTATTAGGTTTGTGTAAAAGAAGACAAACACTCCTATACGAAGTAACGAGGGGTTTCGAGTAACGTAAGGGCAACTATTGAGGGTGTCATCCATCATGTCAACGTTGTTACAAAGTATCATCTTCAGACTTCGTTGCCCACAATAACCACGGATGTCCTGCTCTAGGATAAAGTGATGCAATTACTTACAAAATGCCTATGTATTCAAAATAAATTACAAAATTGCATGAAGTTGCCGTCCCCCAACGTTGATTCTATCAACATTGGCTACTTGCCTAACGTACGCCTACCTTGTCTCTATAAATTGTATGTATATAATATCATTCAGTACAAGTGTTGACACTTGGACCATTCAACCATATCCTCTCAAGAGCTACCAATGCCCTTTGTATTTTCTTCTATTTTTGTGTCAACTCTAGAGTTTCATGGATGTAAAGCAGTAGACATGGAATCATGTAGTTGCCCATGTTGAGTGTACCTTTGCATGGGAAGAGAGGTGAAATTTCATGCATTGACTGTCCCAAGTATCATTATAAAGCAAGTCTCCACCTTTTTCTTCTAGGTCTTCTAAGTAGCCTATAGGCACATAGTCTAATGGGACTTTATTATGATGCATTAATAGTTATTTATTGCACAGGTCTGATAGTATGCAAAGCATGTTTGATCTATAGGCTATGCAATTGGTAGCTACTTTATGGATACTTTACTAGTGGAGAGATCTTTATGAGCAAGGGTCATTTTATGTCTAGGTGGACATTTGTAATCATTATTGAGCATTGATATAAATTTATAAGTAAATATGTGCAAGAGGAAAACACTTAATTTTGCACACGTGGAGCTTGTACCTAGTGCTCTATGCCTCTTCCTCTCTCCTCTCTTCCCTGCTCTCTCTCTCTCTCTCTCTCTCTCTCTCTCTCTCTCTCTCTCTCTCTCTCTCTCTCTCTCATATAGGGGTAGCACTCCAGTCTAGGAGGTGTCCACATAAGCGCTCTCATGCTCTCCGTCACTCTCTACCTCATGCTCTATCATGGATGTTGTGCCAAGGTTGATAGTTATGTGCAATTGGTATTTCATATATGCTTTATGTGTTCTTATACGGGGCCGCTATGGTCTTGACTATTGCAATGGTATCAGAGCCCTAGCTATTCCCTTGGGCATAAAATGATCATGGCTATGAAGATTTTTTCTTACAACAATTGAAACCATTTTTTTCTTTGTTTTCTTTTTACCATTGCAATGGTATCAGAGCCCTAGCTATGCTCTTGGGCATAGAATGATCATGGCTATGAAGAATTTTTCTTACAACAATCGAAACTATTATTTTTCTTTGTTTTCTTATTACAATTAAAAACGGTTTTCCATATGCTTTGATGTCCTTTGCATAATTTGTGTACTTGCTGTGTGATATGACCCTCCTCATCAGTTGATGAGGAATATCAATTGTTATTGCATAAATATTGTGTATAGAAATGTACAGGCATTGTAGAACCGTGTAGAAGAACAATAACGCTGATGTAAAATACAGATTATGTAGGATATGTCACAAGAAAAAGGAAGAACAAGGGAGGATAAATTCTCTAAATCTTTAAATTTTGTAAAGAAGCGTGACAGAATAGTGCAATTTTTACCGTCGCACAAAACAACTTCAAGAGACAGATCTTTACCAACAGTAGACCAAGTTTCGGGCACAACAACCTTTGATAACTATCTGCTTGAATGTGGACCCAAAGGACAATTGGTTGAGATGGTTGCCCAACGGCCACACACCCCCATCCACCACCACTCATGCATGGCCGCACATGCTTACATGATGGGCAACAAACCACATGCCACCATCTTGAATAACCACCTCTCTCATGCTTGGTGGCTCCATTATCGACCATCACTCTCATGAGGGACTAACCACATCCAAGTGCCATTCAACACGAGTGACACTTTCTATGGCGATCACCCTACACGAAGCTTCCACTTTCTAATTGTATGCGCACCTACTCACTCACTATTCACGACTGCAAGCCACTCCTTGCACAAAAACCAGTGGAATATCGCCCCTTTTTGATTTAAAATGCCTCACAACCACTACACTTAAACACATTATTCTAAAGTGCACCACATAGATGCCTACCATAGAAACTCTCTCTCTCTCTCTCTCTCTCTCTCTCTCTCTCTCTCTCTCTCTCTCTCTCTCTCTCTCTCTCTCAACCATCTTCATCTTGTGTGGGCTATACATGGGGTTGGTGCTTGTTTCATATCATCAAGCGGCTCGACTTTGACCATGCAATCATCCACATGTCTATGGCATCCACAAAAAATTCCATGATCATAGGTGCTGCCATGCAACCTACCCTCCCCTCCTCCTTGGGCACTCCCACTTTTAACACCCACACATAAGAGTACCTTTCCCTCTCTCTTCTCTCACTCTTCCACTCCTTTTTCAATGCTTGTTCACACATTCCTTGAGGTGATCCTTGACAACTACACACCTCACACGACTATTCACGAGCCCTCTCTCCCTTGATGTGCACACACATACAAAAGATGTGCATTCTAATCTCTATTTATCATATATACCTCTTTTTTTGACACCACACACCCATCAAATTACAATCCTCCTCAAATCCCTTATTATGAATTACATTACCACCCTGATTAACATAAATACTCACCTCCTCTCGCTATCAGTCTCAACCACAAAGCCCTCACCCCTTGAATACCATAGTCACTTTCCAAACTAGACCTTCTCATTGCCCCCTTTTTCTTGTCTTTGTAAGTCGCCATATGCATAACCAATACAATCCCCCCCCCCCCCCCCCCATCCCCCCCCCCCCCTCCCCTCCGCAACACATATGAGCCTCATTCCCCATACTTAACATGCCAGACATAAATAAAAAAATTATAGAAACTCAAAGACTTGTAGCGGAGCTGCCACTTTTCAACACCTACATCAATAACAACACCCCATTTTTAGCTGATATGGATCACAAGTACTATCACCAAGGCATTGCATTATATGACATTCAAACCAC
This sequence comes from Adiantum capillus-veneris, assembly GCF_014529385.1. NCBI lineage: Eukaryota > Viridiplantae > Streptophyta > Polypodiopsida > Polypodiales > Pteridaceae > Adiantum > Adiantum capillus-veneris. Next base: position 38,753 of record NW_028221433.1, read on the forward strand.
CATACTCAGCACCTACATCAATAACAACACCACTTTTAGTTGCTATGGATCACAAGTACTATCCCCAAGCGATGGCATTACATGACATTCAAACCACCATACTCAAAGAATATGCGGTAGGCCATGATATCTAATGGGCTTTCAAGGTCAAAGGTATCTTCCACGGGGGATGCAAAATTGTCAATTACCTCATTCCAAATACACCACGTGCTTGGCACATATACTTGGAGGGGTATCCCGAATTCTAGGGTATATGCATGGTAAGGTGGACTGAATACCTATGTCTTGGACGTTGGTAGTGGAATGGTAGCTCCGTGTTTCTAAAAGCATGGTGAGAAATTTAGAGAGTTGTGGCAATAATAAAGTAAAAAGTTGACCCACATTTTACTAGCAAAACCCTAGTATGCATGCTCAAACAAAACCTTTACCCCTCATTTTGAAAAATGCATGAGAAGGGGGATGGGAGTGGAGCGAGATTTTTGAGCGAGCTTTTTCTAAGCCTTTCACTAAAGGGGTGATTTTTGGGAAAACACTTTCCACGTTGGAGAGGGGGAATGAGGAACACACCCGAAACAAACACAGATGCCTCTCTATAGCTAAAGGCCTTCACAACACCCCAATACTCTCAAAAACACCTTCAGAAACAACACATCTCGACTATCGACACACACTGCACGATACCGACACACATGTACGATCACGATCCTTGGGGATGGATCACGATCAATGATGAGAAATCAACCCACACTTGATAAAGAGACCTGAAGCACCCTTCAGAATCAGATGCACACCCACACGAGGTACCAATTTCACTTCCACACACCTTAGTGCTCGAGCTCACCATGCTGGCAGGGGACAAACCCTATGTAGAATACGCACCCGCTGCTGCCTGCTACGCCCTCTTCACGCCTTGCCTACCCATTAGAAGACACTACTCCTATGTACAATGGCGTGACCAATCTATATCTTACCGAAGTAATAATGAAATAAGAAAGGCATCCGCATGAGGCCCACATGACAATATGTAATCCAATCATCGACTACGATTCTTTCTCTCTCACTCTCGTACCACACAAAGGACACACAACACTGCCAAAAAGAAAGCAAGGCAACAGAGAGTAGAAGGGAATGGGGGTAATGACAACATAGAGAGGATGGGGGCACTTGATTCAATCCAAAAAACGACGGTACAACCGCTCCTCAGAGCGCATTCACATCTATCATAGCTCTACTCAACTTCGGCTTCACCTCCTTCCTTTTGCTCCAGCTTCCTGATAGCAACAACTGGTGGATCTCCTTCCTCTTGGTCTTCTCCAACTAGACAAGCTTCTCGTTGAGCTCCCAAAACAGCCCTTGCGAGCTCCTTCGTTCCCACCAAAAAGAGGCCCTCCCTCGATGAGCTGAATTTGTCCCTCCATTGGGCGTGTGCCTCCCTTGTTTTAGTTCATCCCTCTATTTTCGGACCTTGTATGCATGTGAGGCTACCTTTGGCTGCTATTCTTAGCACCCCTTCCTTGAGTCCCAAGCCATTGCACAAACACCACTTAGGAAGGGCACCGACGACACCGTCAGTGCTCCCAAATTTTTTCTCAAAAAACCTGCACGTGACCACACCCAACCCGGCAACGATGTCAGCACTGTGGTGCGAGATAGTTGAACGTCCAATGACGATGAAAGCCATCAATGCACCTCCACCCCCATCAAAACCGTCGGGCATACACCCGTGCACAGCCTATAGCAGTGTCGCGAGCGGAATCACCATGGTCAGAGCCCTTGAGGTCTCTCACCATGCCACATAGATGCTTAATGAAGGGTCTCACTGTAAAGTACCCCGGTTCGGACCCCTGCATGTGGGTTTAATTCCTCGGCGTGGTGGTCTCACAAGCATTGGACCTCCAAACTCCACAAAAAACACTTCAGAGAATCACCAAAACAACTGCTTTTTCCATTCAACTTCCAAGCTTTCCACTAGTTGCCCAATTCTCTTCTCCCCGAGCCATAAAATGGAACTTGTAAACCGGGTTCCCGGATATCATCCCGTGCAAACACCTCCCCATTTTGACTTGGTCAGGCCCATCAACCAAGGCAATCAAAACTACCCAAAATCATCCAGCAATCCTTGGTAGGCAACTGCCGCCAATTTCAACCGCTTGTATCTTGATCGTTTGCCGGATTTTGTGACATGCAGTCACTTCCTGTGCCCTTCCCTTGCCACAGAACACTATAGAAATGTTGTAAAAGATTCAAAAATCTTTGATGGCACACCGATCGAGGCGATCAAAACCGTCACAGAACTGGCCCCGATGAGATTTCAATTGACAATAACTCTCTCATTTTGTCTTTGATTAGCTGGCATCACTTGCCGTGCACGTCTCGGATCTACAATACACTATCTCGGATCTGCAATACACTCCAGCTTTGGACGCACATATGTTACATTTCCAAGCAAAAAAACCTGTCCTTTAGACATCCTTTTCCTACCATCAAAATTGGCCCCTTTTGAAGCCCATAGGGTCTGAAAACCCACATAAAAACATATATCACCGCTGCCACTTGCCTGCCTAGGCTCTTCCCATCTGTTCTAACGCTCTGCCATGTTGGAGTCAGATTTTCCTTGCCTACTTAGTCGATGCTATTGTCAGCAGGGAGGCATGGTCGGGATGCCATAGTGGGATGTACTTAGCGTTGTTGCATAACTTTGATCCTTAGCAGATGCCCCCAAGGCCTATTGCATTGTTGGCAATGGGGCAATACCCTACAATGGCCGTCGTCAATCCCAAAAAAGGTTGTACACAACAACAGTTACATAGCAATTGGTGCATCTCTCAAGCCTAGGTGAATGATGAGGAACACACATTCATCCTGCCCTCAAAGCTTGCCTTAGACCGTAGTTCCACCTGTGCAATGCAATCTACAACATGACAAGTTTTAGGCTCATAAAGGAGGAGTGTCACACCCCAGGTCCTCTAGTCTCTCCAATATAGCCCTTATGGGATATATTGGTAGCATGCCTAACTTGCTGTGGACAAAAACTGGTCGCATCCCATATCTTCAAGCCCAAGTCAAAACTCACTACCAACCAATCATCCTTGAGCTAACCAGAGTATGTATGCCCACCTGCTTGTAACATTTAATGGCCTAGTAACTTGTGTGTAGTGGAAATTAGTATGAACATAGTAAGCATTTCATTAGAATAGATTCCTAATGAGAATAACGAGAGTGCTTGGGTGGAGAGAGCAACAAAAAGTATAACACCTAGTTAGATAGCATGAACAATACTTCAAAAGAGAGAGAAATTTAGCTATTGACAACAGTTGACGACCATATTTACATGGAACCGGTCCCCCAGGATCCCCCCTCCAAAAGGCTTTGTATTATGGTTTCTCCCATCAACAGAGACATTTTACAATACAATTCTTTGTGTTCCTTCAATACTAGCTAGCGCAATGAAGATGGAAACTTCGTGCACTAAGCAAAACACTTATCAAACACAACATCAATTCCCTCACGTTGTCAGACCCAAGACCTCACAAAACATTAATTCCCTCACGGTCTCAGACCCAACACCTCACACACCTTTGAAGATGGTGAGAGCTAGCGGGGTATGAGAGTAGATTGAGAGGAAGAAGGAGTATTCTTACGAGAAAGATGTACATCTCCTTACATAATCACTCATATTAGTATAGATTAGCTTAGTAAAATTAGCATGGTAGAGGAGATGACCATGCATTGAATCTTGGATCTTGGTTGGATTTGCATCACAAAGCCAAGAGTTGTTGGTGTAGGCCTCCCTTCTCACAAGCTTGGAGTAGGTGATAAGCTTTCCATTAAAGCTTGAGAAGGAGAGAGAGAGAGAGAGTCTTCTTGCTCCACACATGAGATTGTGTGAGTGTGTAAGTGATAATGCCTTGAGAAAATCACCCCCCTCTCTCTCTTGGTCGACCCCTCTTAGTATTTGCTCATGCTCAAACCCTATTGGCCCATGCCAGGCTTAGCCAATGAAATTTAAGCAGCATAAGTGATAGCCGTCTGACATGAGTCCCCCTTTCCCCTTTTGTGAGAGATTTAGGTAATAAATAAATGCAACTAAACTCTCATTGGACCCCTTTGCCTCCTGGCCAATAGGAATTAGGTAAGCCATTGGGCTGTTGAATGCTCATTGGACCCCTTGGGAGACTGTCCAATAGTCTTCTAGAGAGCTTAATTCTTATTGGTTATTTTATTAAGTGTTGTTAAATTAATTAAACTAGATTTACTCTAGCCTAATTCTCATTAGTCCACCTCCATGGCCATCCAATAGAAATTGAGTACACCTAGGGGGAATCTGGGCTAGGGAGCTGACATGTGTTCCTCTTTCCCCTTGTGTGAAAGGAAGCTTGTGAGTGTGTGTGTATTTCTCTCTCATCCCGTACTTCTTGAGCTCGCTTCCTCCTTTGTAGGACATGGGAATACTTTTTTACACACATACAAAGCATCCAAATTTCCTAAGCTTGACCATTGGATTCAAGCTTTGAATTTTGGAACCTTAGCATTCTGGAAATCTTAATGGGTTGAACCTTAGGGTCTTTTAAGCTCATTGTTGCACAATGATCTTTTGCAGATGGCCCCCCCTTTGGATCCCTATTTTCTCTCCTTTGGATCCCTACTGTGGCCGATCTGCCAGCTTAACAATTATTCTAACTTTTTTTCCCCTGGTACTTTCCCATATTAATGATCAGTTTAACATGAGAAAATCATTTAGGAGAATTAGATATTAGTTATTATGACATTACCTCTCTCTTGAAATCATAGTTGTCCTCGACTATGGGGTAGAGAAGATAAAGCATATTCATTAGTCCTTTTCTTAGTGGGTAGAGGAGCCCTATGTTACCCTACAAGATCGTTCCAGAATGGATGACTAGTCCATTTGGCGCTTGAGAGCCTAAGCTGCCGCAAGCATATCTGCACATTAGTCCTATAAATTTTCCATAGTAGAGTGACAAGCTCCACTTGGTGTTTGGGAGACGTCGTCTCCGCAAACTTGATCTAAGCATGCATACTACTTCATTTTTCTGCACAATAAATAAAAAGAGAGTCTTATAAGACAAAAAATTTGTTCATTTTTAACATTTGTACATTTGCTTACTCTAGGGAAGCATTGTAAGCATTGACAAGGTTTAGGTTATCCTTTAATTGGATGGCTTGCATCCATCTGGCATCTTCAAAAGGATACCTCTTAAACTTAATAAGATATTGTTGGATAGTCTTAGCGCCTCTTAGTACCTTGTCTTCATGTCGGAGAATGGACTCGGGCTGCATCACCTCTATAGTAGGTTCTTGAGGTGGCTCTCCTTTGTAAGGCTTTAGTAGGCTCACATGGAAAGCATTGTGTATGAGCCAATGGTTGGGCAACTTGAGTTGACAGGCCATCTCATTGATTGGTCTAAGAATCTGGAAGGGACCATAGTACCTTTTTGCTAACTCAGTATAAGACTTTTGGTGTCCCGTAAGATTCTTGCCCGTCGTGGGGCTTAATTGACCCTTGGGAAATTTAAGTAAGACCCAATCATTTTATTTAAAGGTTTGGGCTCTTCTGTGCTTGTCAGCAGTAGCCTTTTGCCTTTGCTGTGAGATAGAGATAGCATCCTTAATCTTTTGAAAAGATTCCCTTAAATCTCGGCTATACTCATCTACAATGAAGATCTTCCCGTTTACCTTAAGTAGCAGGGTTTTTTTTAATCTTCTCTCAATTACCTCAAAAGGTGCTTTTCCGTGGAAGTATGTACAGTGTTATTGTAGGCATACTCCACTAAGGGTAAGTACTTCTCCAGTTGGGATCTTTTATCTACTTCCGTTACAGAGGCTTTTAGTAGATCAAGGATTGTTAGGTAAGCTATTTCACTTTGGCCATCCATTTGTGGGTGATAGTCCAAAAAGAAATTTAGCATTGTCCCTAAATTCTCAAAGAGACCCTTCTAGAAATTACTGGTCATTCTAGGATCTCTATCCAACACTATGGACATTGGCAAAACATGGTACTTGAAGATTTGTGATATGAAAAGGGTTGCCATTTGATGGGCTTTGATAGTCTTTTTGACTGGTATAAAATTGGCTTGTTTACTGAACCTGTCTACTATCCTCCATATTTATGTATTCCCATGGATAGACTTAGGCAATCCAAAGATAAAATCCATGGATATGCTCTCCCATGGTGAATTAGGGATTGGCAAAGGTTGAAGCAATCGAGGTTGCTTGCCTCTATCAAACTTTGTCTTTTGGCATACCACACATTTAGAAACATACGATTGTATGTTAGGCCAATATAAATATGTTTCAATCTCCTTTAAGGTAGATTGAATCCCTCTATGCCCCGCATAAGGAGGAGCATGAGGTTCTCCTTTCAGGGAATTTAACATTGGCAGCCATGCGATCAAACCATGGTGCCCCTAGGATTACATCCTCGTGCTTCAGAGGAGAGATAAAGAAGTCCTCTTTGTCCACGTAGCTTTGGACATGGAGTCTCAATTTCTTGTTTAAGGGAGCGACTGAAGCTTCTTGCCCCTTGAAAGCACCATGTGAGGGCAGGACATCTCCCATCTCATAGACTTGTGAGTAGAACCAGGGTCAAAGAGAATAAAACCATCATGTTCTCCTACCTTTTTCCAAGCATGGCATAGAGGAGAGCCTTTGTGGTGAGTTTCCTCCTCTTGGATTTTGACCAAGGTAGCTCTAGGAGGCTCATGGCGGTTGTTCTTTTGGGGACAAGCGCGGTACGCATGCCCTTGCTCACCGCACTTGAAACAACGGTTATCCTTGCGATAACGCTCAAGCTCTTCAGGAGAGAATTTATTTTTGCCTTCGTAAACTCGCTTCTCTTTAGCTTTGTTGGAGTTGCCCTTAGGAGACTTTTGGACATTGTCCTTCCCCTTAGGCTCATTGGAACCCTTGTTTTCCGTGGGCTTATAATTTCTTTTAGACCCTGTTTGGAAATTGATTCGAGAAGCCACCATAGTATGGTGTATAACTGCCGATATGGTGCGTGGCCTTTGGGAGTTGACATACTCCGCCATTTCTTCGGTTAAGCCCGCACAAAATTGTTGCTTTTGCTCTCCAAAATCCAACTTTTTGAAGATAATGGATTTGAGTTGTAGGTCCCAAAACATGTCTACATATTTGTGAATGGATTTGTAGGGAGAGAGCTTCAAGCTTTGCCATTCGGTGAGTGCTTTGTCTTTGGCATCGGTGGCCAAAAACTGCTTCATAATGGAAGCTCGTAAAGCTTTCCATGTTCGTGGAGCTTCACCGTTGTCCCATAGGCTAGACCACCATTGCCTGGCGGAATTTTGAAAGTTCATAGTTACATGGCATAGCTTAGAGGACTCTGTGAAGCCCTCATCTCCAAATGCTGCATTGAATTGTTGGATAAAGGCCAAGACTTTGTCCGTAGCACCCAAGGTGCCATTGTAGGTAAGGAAAGAGATTCTCTTTTCCCTCTTTGAACTTCTTGAGCTTGGCGACCTCTTTCACGTGGCATAGGATTGTTAGGAAATAAGACGTAGCTAAATAGATAATTGAGTAGATTACTTAATGGAGAGAGACAAATTTATATACACAATATTATAGAGTAGAGAGAGAGAGAGAGAGAGTACACACGATATACGTGGTTCACCCAATGTGGGCTACGTCCACGGGAAAGCAGCCACTCAATGGCTTTAGCACTTCAAAACAAGAAGTAGTTTACAAAGGGATTATACCCTTAATGGAGCTCCCGCCTTGCTTCACTCTCACCACCTCACACTCACCTTGTTGCATCAACTTCACACTATGAAATGTGTGTAGAAATGGCCTCCTTTTATAGGCCAAAAGGGCTGCCCTCTCTTATGAGAGACAGCCATGTGTAGCCGCCCTTGTGTGAATAAGTCCAAATCGGACCCTCCAATCCGCCCATGTGTGGCCGCCCTTGAGAAGACAAGTCTGCTTTTGAATTCGGCCACCGGCCATTGAATTCGGCCACCAGCCACCGGCCATTGACTTCCGACCATCGGCCATCGGCCATTGACTACCGGCCACCGGCCAACCGACCGGTTGTTTTCCGACCACTTTCCGGCCGCCGTCCGGCCATAATATTCCGGCGAAAAAAAAGTCTCAGGGGCCTCCGCCCCGAGGCCTTTAAAGTTGCCCCTGATTCTTGTCCGTGAAAATTTTGGTTTCCGATGAGTAATTTTCCTTCACGCACGATGGCTTCTCCTCATAATGGGGGCCTTACAAATGTGCGCTTTTACCACAAAAAATTACAAGGGTAAATCAGGCTCCATACTTAACAAGGATTTCCTATGGCCTCTTCTTTTTGATGGTTCAAAGATTTTACCATCATTTTCTTCAGAAGATGAAGAATTTGAGGAAGATGGAGAAGAGGGTGACCTCTTTCTCGCCTTGACTTCTTTGTCTTCACCATCACTTTCATAAGAGGAAGAGGATGAAGAAGATGGAGAAGAGGGTATTCTCTTTCTTGCCTTTTTCTTCTCTTGCTTTTTGTCATCCCTCTTTGAATTATAGTGTAGAGAAGTGTGTGATGGTCTTCTCCGTTTTGGAGGTGATGGAGAGCATTTAGCCCGCCGTCTTCATGGAGACATCTCCGCCGAGGTGGCGGGAGGCTCACTTCTTTCTCGTTCCTTCAGGGGGACTCTTGAATTTTCCTTTTGGAAGGAGATGCATCATCAAGAAGCAAATTTTTGAGCCCTTCGTATGGATCCTCTTCTTCTTCCCGAATCTGAGAGAGGCCTCTTTTGGGAGTCTCACGAGGAGGCTTCCTAGGTTTTCTCTTGTAAGTGATAGTAGTATAAATGATAGCCTTTTGACATGTGTCCCCCTTTCCCCTTTTGTGAGAGCTTTAGGTATTAATAAATGCAACTAAACTCTCATTGGACCCCTTTCCCTCCTGGCCAATAGGAATCAGGCAAGCCATTGGGCTGCTGAATGCTCATTGGACCCCTTGGGAGACTGTCCAATAGTCTTCTAGAGAGCTTAATTCTTATTGGTTCTTTTATTAAGTGTTTTTAAATTAATTAAACTAGATTTCTAGCCTAAGTCTCATTGGTCCACCTCCATGGCCATCCAATAGGAATTGAGTACACCTTGTGGGCATCTCGGCTAGGGAGCTGACATATGTCCCTCTTTCCCCTTGTGAGCAAAGGAAGGTTGTGTGTGTGTGTGTGTTTCTCTCTCATCCCCTACTTCTTGGGCTCGCCCCATCCTTTGTAGGACTTGGGAAGACTTTTTTACACACAAACAAAGCATCCAAATTTCCTGAGCCATTGGAGTCAACCTTTGAATTTTGGAACCTTAGCATTTTGGAAGTCTTAATGGACTGAACCTTAGGGTCTTTTAAGCTCATGGTTGCACATTGCTCATTTGTAGATGCCCCCCCCTTTGGATCCCAATTTCCCTCCTTTGGATCCCTACTGTGGCCAGTCTGCTAGCTTAACCAATATTCTAGCTTTTTCTCCCTTGGTCCTGAGGCAAGCTTTTCCATGCATGGGTACCCCCCATATATTTTTTCTCTTTTACCAAAATTATTTCCGATTATATAAGTTACTTTTGATTTTTCTTCTCTTTTTCACAAACATTTTAGCCTTTATTAAATAAATAAGACTTATGCTAATCAATCATGATATAGCATAAATAAGCTTTCTTTGTTGATCTTTTTTTTGAGCTTAAATATTAAACATATATATTCTAAATTACATTATATATATTTTTTAGTATTTTCTACTATATTTTTCATGTATATATATTATTCCACCCTACCAAATATTTTATTCACTAGTTTTCATTTTCAAACCTCAACCCCACTTTCAAATTTCAATAATACCTCCATCTAGATGATTGCCAATCTTTTCAAAACTTTAGGTCATGTTTTCATACACATGAAGGAGCTTACACTTGAAGGCAAGATAGAAGTCCACTCAAAGGGGACCACCAAAAGACCTTTGCAGCCACAAATAATACATTATTTGGCTGAATTTTTTAAGTAGAGAAGAATCCCGAATCTGAAGGAGTGTTCAACATGAAAGATGTAGCTTGTGAGCTCAACTTTTAGCTCAATTTTTTTCAAAATTTTTGGAGTTATGAACGCGAAGCTATGATCTTTGTGGTGGACCCCAATTTTCTCGTGTAATGGTGACACAGGCCATCCCCAATTTTCTTCCCTCTAGAATGGCTATGGTTCTACAAGTCTTCAAGCATGATTACAAGAGACAAGGATCTTTTAATGAGGTCTTGGCTAGTCTAGAGTGATTCTCTCACCATTTTTGGAGGATCCATCATCATCAACAACTATCCACCTTCGAAAACCTCTCTTATAAATTTCTTACCTCTCTCCTCTCCCTAATAAGCTTATGTCTAGCCAAAGCTAGACTATTGTAAATATCTCCTATCCTCTACATCCTACCCACATTCTCTCTTCTTCTCTCTCTATTGACTCTGGTATTTTAAATAATGAGGAGACAAGATGGGAGCCACAGTCACATGCACCCCATTTTCCTAGTCACCACAGTGGGTCACTCACTTCAATTAGAAATATTGCTAAATCCTCTCCTCCTTCCCTATAAGGTACTATGACATAGTAAGATTATCCGACAGTATCTTATTAAGTTCAAAAATTATCCTTTTGAAGATGCTAGATGGATGCAAGGAATCCAGCTTAAGGATAGTATGAACCTTGTCAACGCTTACAATGCTACATTAGAGTAAGCAAATGTACATATTTCTTTTAATGATCAATGTTTTGTCTTATAAGACTAATTCTCTCTTTATTGTGCACAAATTTAAGTGGTATACATACTAAGAATCATGTTTGGGATGATGACGTCTCTCAAACACCATGTAGAATTTGTCACTCTACCTGGGAAGATCAAATGGACTAAAGAGCAGACATGCTTGCGGCAGCTGATAGGCCTAAGAGAAATTCAATCTTGTACCTAGATTTTTGAAGAGACCTTTCTAGAAATTACTGGTCATTCTAGGATCTCTATCTGACACGATGGATGTTGGTAATCCATTGTGTTTAAAAATCTGTGATATGAAGAGAGTTGCCATTTGGTGTGGCTTAATAGTATTCTTGACAGCGATAAAGTGTGCTTGCTTGCTAAACCTATCGACTATTGTCCATATTTTTGTATTCCCATGGATAGATTTTGGTAATCCAAAGATAAAATCCATGGATATACTCTCCCATGGTGAATTAGGAATGGGCAATGGCTAGATTAATCCAAGTTGCTTCCATCTATCATACTTGGTCTTTTGGCATCCTACACATTTTGAAACATACTCTTGTATGTCCACTTTCATGGTAGGCCAATAAAAGTACATCTCTACTCCTTGAAGAGTAGGTTGAATGCCTCTATGCCCCACATAGGGAGGAGCATGGGATTCATACATGACTTTCTCATGAAGGGAGTGGGAACACATAGCCTATTGCCATGGAGAAGATAACCATCCTTCAAGGTGAATGTTTCCTCTTTCGTCCCCAAAGTAAGGGCTGACATTATGTCTTTAAAGTCAGGTTCAATAGCATACTCATCTATCATAGAAGGTAGATCATTGTGAGTTGCTATTGACACCACATTAACTTTTGGTTATTGTGAAAGTGCATCAGCCAGTTGATTGTGCTTACCACCAATGTGGAAATTAAATTGTGAAAGAAAATTTGCCCACCTCATTTGTTTGTTGGAAAGCTTTGTTTGCGTCATGAAGTACTTGAGACTTTGATGGTCTGTTCTTGAGATGAATGGAGTCCCCAATAGATAGTGCTTCCATGTATCTAGGGCATGTAGAACAGCTAACAGCTCTTTCTCATAAATGCCTAAGACCCGTTCATCCGTGTTGAGCCTTCGGCTCTCATATGCTATGGTATGCCCTTCTTGAAGCAAGACTGCTCCAAGGCAATCACCACAAGCATCACATTGGAGCTCAAATGGCTTTGAGAGATCCAGAAGAATAAGGACTGGTTGGGAGATAAACTTCTCTTTGAGATTGTCAAAAGCACTTTTCTCCTTAGCAGTCCATGAATACTTAACGTTTTTCTTTGTTAAGTCATGTAATGGTCCTGCTATTTAAGAGAATTTTGCTATGAACGTATATAGTATGCACATATACCAACAATAAAGCTTCTTAGCTCATGTAGATTCCTTGGATTAGGCCATGCTTTTATTACCTCCAACTTTGATGCATCCATACGGATACCATCTCGAGAGATAATATGACCTAGGTATTGAATGTCTTGAAGGAAAGATTCGCTTTTCTTTTGATTGAGAAAAAGCTTATTCTCCCTTAATGCTTGAATTACTTGGAGATTTTGCTTGTGTTCCTCCAAGTAATTGGAGTAGATGATGGTATCATCAAAGAACACTCCAGTGAATTTGCGGTAGGGTCTAAAATTTTCTCCATTAATCGATAAATGCCAAATGTTGTACAAAACGCGGTCTTTAGGATATCTTCATTCACTATCCTTATTTGATGTTAGCCACTATTAAGGTCAATCCTACTGAAGTAGGTAGAGCCTTGTAGCTTGTAACATTTAATGGCCTAATAACTTGTGTGTAGCGGAAATGAGCATGAACATAGTGGACATTTCATTAGAATAGATGCCTAATAAGAATTACAAGAGTGCTTGGGTGGAGAGAGCAACAAAAAACATAACACCTAGTTAGATAGCATCAACAATACTTTCAAAAGAGAGAGAAATTAAGCTAATGACAATAGTTGAGGACCGGATTTGCATGGAGCCGGTCCCCCCTCCAAAAGGCTTTGTATTATGGTTTCTCCCATCAAGAGAGACATTGTACAATACAATTCTTTGTGTTACTTCAAGACTAGCCAATGACCATTAAGCAACATAAGTGATAGCCTTTTGACATGTGTCCCCCTTTCCCCTTTTGTGAGAGCTTTAGGTAATTTAATAATTAAACTAAACTCTCATTGGACCTTTTTGCCTCCTGGCCAATAGGAATCAGGCAAGCCATTGGGCTCCTGAATGCTCATTGGACCCCTTGAGAGACTGCCCAATAGTCTTTTAGGCGACTCAATTCTCATTGGTTCTTTTATTAAGTGTTTTTAAATTAATTAAACTAGATTTACTCTAGCTTAATTCTCATTGGTCCACCTCCAAGGCCATCCAGTAGGAATTGTGCACACCTTGTGGGCATCTGGGCTAGGGAGCTGACATGTGTCCCTAATTCCCTTTGTGTAAAGGGAGCCTGTGTGTGTGACTTTCTCTCTCATCCCCTACCTTTAGGGCTCACCCCCTCATGTGTAGGGATGTGTGTTGACTTTGGAGAGCACACAAAGCATCCAATTCCCCCTAAGCTTTAACCTTTTGGACACAACCTTTGAATTTTGGAACCTTAGCATTTTGGAAGTCTTAATGGGCTGAACCTTAGGGTCTTTTTAGCCCATTGTTGCACATGGATCTTTTGCAGATGGCCCCCCGTTTGGATCCCTATTTTCCCTCCTTTGGATCCCTATTGTGGCGGGTCTGCTAGCTTAACCAATATTCTAGCTTTTTCTCCCCTGGCACTTCCCCATATTAAATGATCAATTTAATATGAGAAAATCATTTAGGAGAATTAGATATTGATTATTATGACATTACCTCTCTCTTGAAATCATAGTCGTCCTCGACTATGGTGTAGAGAAGATAAAGCATATTCATAAAGTCCTTTTCTTAGCGGGTAGAGGATCCCTATGTTACCCTACGACATCATTCCACAATGGATGACTAGTCCATTTGGTGCTTGAGAGCCTGAGACTTCCGCAAGCATGTCTGCACATTAGTCCTATCAATCTTCGATAGTAGAGTGACAAGCTCTACTTGATGTTTGGGAGACGTCGTCTCCGCAAACTTGATCTAAGCATGCATACTACTTTATTTTTGTGCACAATAAAGAAAAAGAGAGTCTTATAAGACAAAAAAAACTTTGTTCATTTTTAACATTTTGTACATTTTCTTACTCTTGGGAAGCATTGTAAGCATTGACAAGGTTTAGGTTATCCTTTAATTGTATGCCTTGCATCCATCTAGCATCTTCAAAAGGATAATTCTTAAACTTAATAAGATATCGTCGGATAGTCTTACCGCCTCTGAATACCTTGTCTTCATGTCGGAGAATGGACTCGCGCTGCAGCACCTCCTCTTGGTCCTCGATCTCCGGTGTGTCTTCAATAGTTGGTTCTTGAGGTGGCTCTCCTTTGTAAGGCTTTAATAGGGTCACATGGAAAGCATTGTGTATGAGCCAATGATTGGGCAACTTGAGTTGATAGGCCATCTCATTGATTGGCCTAAGAATCTGGAAGGGACCATAGTACCTTTTTGCTAGTTTAGCATAGTACTTTGGGTGGCCTGTAGGATTCTTGCCCGTCGTGTGCCTTAATCGAGCCTTGGGAAACTTTAACAAGACCCAATTGTTTTCTTTAAAGGCTTGGGCTCTTCTGTGCTTGTCAGCAGTAGCCTTTTGCCTTTGCTGTGAGATACAGATAGCATCCTTAATCTTTTGAAAAGATTCTTGTAGGTCTCAGCTATACTCATCTGCAGCGAATATCTTCCCATGTACCTTAAGTAGCAAGGGACTTTTTGATCTTCCCTCAATTACCTCGAAAGGTGCTTTTCCCGTGGAAGTATGTACAGTGTTATTGTAAGCATACTCCACTAAGGGTAAGTACTTCTCCCATTGGGATCTTTGATCTACTTCCGCTACATAGGCTTTTAGTAGATCAAGAATGGTTAGGTTAGCTATTTCACTTTGGCCATCCGTTTGTGGATGATAGGCCGAAGAGAAGTTCAGCCTTGTCCCTAAATTCTCAAAGAGACCCTTCTAGAAATTATTGGTCATTCTAGGATCTCTATCCGACACTATGGACATTGGCAAGCCATGGTACTTGAAAATTTGTGAAATGAAGAGGGTTGCCATTTGATGGGCTTTGATAGTCTTTTTGACAGGTATAAAATTGGCTTGTTTACTAAACCTGTCTACTACCATCCATATTCCCGTATTCCCATGGATAGACTTAGGCAATCCAAAGATAAAATCCATGGATATGCTCTCCCATGGTGAATTAGGGATTGGCAAGGTTTGAAGCAATCCAAGTTGCTTCCCTCTATCAAATTTAGTCTTTTGGGATACCACACATTTAGAAACATACTCTTGTATGTTCACTTTCATGGCAGGCCAATAGAAATATGTTTCAATTCCCTTTAAGGTAGACTGAATCCCTCTATGCCTCGCATAAGGTGGAGCATGAGATTCATACATTACTTTCTCACGTAGTGAGTTAGTAACGCATAGTCTATTGCCATAGAGAAGATAACCATCTTGTAAAGTAAATGGTTCTTCTTTCTTCCCTAATGCAAGGGCTGAAATCACATCTCTAAAATCGGGATCAATAGCGTACTCATCTATCATTGAAGATAGATCATTGTGAGTTGCTATGGAAACCGCATTCACTCTCGGCCATCTTGAGAGTGCATCAGCTACTTGATTATGCTTGCCAGCAATGTCAGCAATATGAAAATGAAATTGCGAAAGGAAATTTGCCCACCTCATTTGTTTGTAAGAGAGCTTGGTGTGCGTCATGAAGTACTTAAGACTTTGGTGATCCGTTTGCAGAATGAAAGGAGTCCCCAATAAATAGTGCTTCCATGAGTCTAAGGCATGTAGAACTGCAAGGAGTTCCTTTTCGTATATGCCTAGAGCTTGCTCAATAGGGTCGAGCCTTCGACTCTCATAGCCTATGGCATGCCCTTCTTGGAGAAAAACAGCTCCAAGGCAATCACCACAAGCATCACATTGGACCTCAAATGGCTTTGAGAGATCCGGTAGTGTAAGCACAGGTTGAGAGATAAGCTTTTCTTTAAGATTTTCGAAAGCATTGTTCTCCTTAGCAGACCATGTATACCTAACGCTTTTCTTTGTTAGTAGGTCATGTAATGGTCCCGCAATTTGTGAGAACTTTTCTATGAAGCGTCTATAGTATGCACACATACCTATAAAGCTTCTTAGTTCATGAAGATTCCTTGGTTTAGGCCATCCTTTTATTACCTCTAACTTAGATGGATCCATTTGGATGCCATCTTGAGAGATAAATTGACCTAAATACTAAAACTCTTGCAAGAAAAATTCACTTTTCTTTCGATTAACATAAAGTTTATTCTCTCTTAAAACTTGAAATATTACCTGGAGGTGTTGCTTGTGTTCCTCCAATGAATTAGAGTAGATGATAATATCATCAAAGAACACTCCAGTGAAGGTTCGAACAGCTTCTCCATCAAGCGGTTGAATGTGGTTGGTGCATTGGTCAAGCCAAAAGGCATGACAATGTATTCGTAAAGACCAAATGTGGTGCGAAATGCGGTCTTTACAATGTCTTGCTCAACTATCCTTATTTGATGATAGCCACTTTTTAGGTCAATCCTATTGAAGTAGGTCGATCCTTGTAGCTTATCAAATAGGTCTTCTACCCGTGGAACGAGAAACCTATTGTTGATAGTGATCCTATTTATTGCTCTATAGTCGACACACATACGATATGTGCCGTCTTTCTTTTGCACTATAGCACAGGTGAGCAAAATGGAGATGAGCTTGGCCTAACCATACCCTTCTCAACTAACTCATGCACTTGCCACATAATCTCCTCTTGTTGAGCTTGAGAAACTCTATAAGGAGGTTTGTAAGGCGGTGAACTTCCTGGAAGAAGTTCAATTGCATGGTCATCATTACCTCGTTTAGGAGGTAGCTCACAAGGGATGTCGTCAATAAAAACATATTGAAACCCCTTGAGAAAATTGGATGACTCTAATTCCTTTTGGTTGCTGTTAGGGCGGTTACGCCGCTAGCGGAAGCTAAATAGCGAGAACTCAACCAACAACAGAATTTGTCAGACGAGGACGAAGCTTGACCCGCAGGCGCATGGAAACAACTAGGTGGGTGTCAAATCACCTACTCGACCTTCTAATGACAATCACTACTAAGGAAATCAAATCTAAGTTCTAAAACACGCAAGTGACTGAAATCCGTACTACGAACGAATGCTATATGAAACAGGATCTAGAATCATCGAATCGATCTCAAACTCAAGGGGAAGTCTATACACTAGGTAAGAACAACACCCTAAATACTTGAACTGCAAAATCAACCTATAACCACTCCGTGCGGTAAACGCGTATGAAGACAGGCCGAAAAATACAGGTGACCGAAACTTGACCCCGATGGTACTAATGTGTAGCTCTACTCGTTGTGGTTCTATAGATATGCTGCACGCTCTATTCCGACACACGAGTTGGAAGAAAACTCACACCGAAGCTCGTAGGAACTTACCACACGTAGAAGCCGATAGCGCGCACTCTTGGTATCTGTGCGTAGCTCTCACCGTTGCTAACACAATGGTGGTGTCGCTTCTCCAATGGCGGCCCCGTAGCTCGCGTAGCAAGGAGATAAGACTCTCTCTCTCTCTCTCTCTCTCTCAGACACAGTCACGGCGCTCCAAAACTCACTTTGATTAATAATTGAATCTCCCTTAGGTTACAAAACTTTGGCTTATATACCTCAGCCTTGGAGGTGAAAACATCTCTAATTATTTACATCAGCAGGTGAAATTACGTCGGGATTACAAGCTGGAAACTCAATTGAGTCCCGTTACTTAATGAATGGCTCAAATCAAAATTAATGTCGGAAAGACATTTATTACAATCAATGGTTACATAATGAGGGGTGTGAGAAAAAATGCGGGTGTGATCCTCTGCTGGCTCAACACTCCCCCCCTCCGCGTTCATGTCGTCCCTGACATGACTTTTAGGCTTGATCAATAGAGTCCTGTCGTCTTGAGCATCTGCAAATGTGATTCCTAGCGTAGGTTGCCGATGGTCAAGGTTGGGCGAATATTTTGCTTTCATGAGTGAAAAAGCCGGTGTAGAAAGCTTCTTCGAATGTTTGCATGTGGAAGCTAGGCAAAAACATAATTCTTTGGTATAAGAGATGTAACACCGTTGGTGATGGCTGCAAAGAAAGATCATACATCATATCTGTCACTGTGTCGGCCGTCGATAGTAGACTCGAGGTCGTGGTTTTATCTGGCGCGAACACTTCAATGCATGCTAAGAGAGTCCTGCGGATTTTCTTTAGCATCTGACACGAAAGGTCAGGAGAGCCAGTAAAGAGTTTGATGGTGCCCGTTAGGGTTTTCACCATGTAGGCTTTACCTATTCTCTCTCCTGCCTTTGGTCCTGGCATCCTTGGGTAATTAAGCCAATTTGGCTTCTTTTCTGCAATCCTGCCATGCTCTTTCCAGCTTCTGACTCTTGGCACCGGGCAGAAGGTTGCATCCTCCCGAATCTCTTTTGGAGCCTCTACCAAGTAGATGAGGTAGGCTGGGTATTTATTCAGCCAACCTTTCCTCCATCTACGTTGAGAATCTACAATCTTCTTTGATTGTTCATCCTTTGTGATGTCGCCTTCATAAAGAGCGACATACTGCCTCCTCTATTCTCTTTTTCGTCTTTATCACTTCAAATTTCATCAGAGGGAAAGGCAGGCTTGGTTGCATCCACTCTTCATGGAGCACTTTTGTGTCTAAACCTTGAAGTCTAATGGAGATGAGGAGTCTCCTTTCCCATTCCATTTCCGCCTTGGCACTTTCCTCTGTTGACTTTTCTATTTGGTCCTGGAGCCTTCGTTCTTCTTCTTCAGAGATTCCTGAAGTTGAGGACACTTCTTGAACTGGGGCTGGATCTTCGATTGTGGTTGCCTCTCCAGTTTCTGGTAGCTCTATGGCTGCTCCCCTGCTTCTTCTTGTGGTGTCTCTGTTTCTCTTCTTTGTTGCTCTTGGAGGTCTTGGAGCTGTTTGCGGAGGGCCTCATTTTCTGTCCTTAGTGTTTGGTTTTCTGATGTGAGCCTCTCCTCTGCAGCCAATGATCCCTCCGCCATGTGCAATCTTTGCACTTGCTCTAACCTCAGCTCTCTTTGCAGACTTCTGACCTGATCTTCCAGAGCTGGTACGAGGGCTCCCTCTTGTTCTGTTCCTGCTCTGCTAGCTCTATGGGTGGTCCTGAGTCTCATGATTGTCCTTTCTTGAAGTTCGACTCTTTCCCTTAGCTCAATGAGCTCATCCTTGGCTGCCTCCAGCTCATCTTCTATTCGCTCCTTTGCTTCCTGTGAGCTTGTTACCTCTCTTGAAGCTTCGGCTAGTTGGAGTATCAAGCCGCCCCTCTCGTTTTCTGCGTCGTAGAGTGATGCTTTATGACTTTCAGATTCAGTCATAGCATTCTCTAACTTCTTCTGCAACTCTGCTTCCTTTTGTTTTGCTATCTCAAGTGCTACTTCCTTTGCTCTGGATCTTTCTTTAATCTTGCTGAGCAGTTCATGCACCATGTGCATGTCTTTTTCATCTTCATCTGTCAACTTGACAGCTCTTTCTGCCACCACCTCCAATGGCTTCGGCTCGTCCATTTTTTCTTCACTCTCCATTGTACCCTTTGTCTTTTCTTTCGTCCCTTTCCGATCATCTTGTTTCCGTAGGGATATCCCATAAACTGCCTCCAGGGCCTCTTCTTCACTGTATCCGATCGCTACCAGATCCTCATAATCATCTTTCTTTTGCTGAACTGGATCTATCTCCTTTTCCTTGGTCCCGGCCTCCGGTTTTTCCATAATTTCTGTTTCCATTTCTATTGTGGTTTCCTCCACAATAATTTCCATCTTCTTCGGGCTTGGTACAACAGTAAAAGAGGGCTGATTGTCTTCAGTCACCTTGGCTTTCCCTTTGGTTGCTTGCCTGTCTTTCTCTTGAGGTTCAGTAGACTCATCTACTTTCTTCTTCCCCTTGTCGTCCTTTTGCAGCTCAGCTTTTAAAAGCTGTACTTCCTCTTCAGTATAAGGCTCGACAGGTTGCTGCTCCAGTATGGCCTCCGACTCCTCATAAGCTCTAATATATTGATCATATTGATCAACATGTGGCCTGGCTGAGCTGGTTCCGACTTTAGTGGGGTCTGGCACCCACATTTCTTCAAAATCCCCCTTTAGAGCTCTTTCCGCTCTAAACTGCTCTACCAGCCTTTCCATTCTTGCGGCTTTTTGACTTTTGGTTTGCTTGGGATCGGCCTTCTTCTTCACTTTCTTCTTGAGCGGCTCGTCCACAGCCTCTTCAGGTTCTGAAACTATTTCTAGTTTTCGGCGTGCTCTTGTGGACGCCCTCTTGGATACTTCTTGCTGTTCTTCCTCCTCATCGGCTTCTCTAAGCCACTCATTCTGGGAGGGAATCCGTGGCCCTTGATCCCTAGCTCCAATAGCTTCATAAGCTATTCTTGTTAGGATTTCTCCTCCTCCTATGTACTTTGGTTTCTGGTTGTGCATGGCGATTACTTGCTCGTGGATGTATTGAGCATAATTCACCTCTTTTGGCATGTTGCTCTTCAATGCCCATGTGATGGTAGTCGCAATGGCATGGGGTGGTGTAGTATACTTCTGCGGTCTTTTACTGCACACATGGAAAAACTGGTTGTATAATCGGCAAAGGGTTGCCGCTCGTTGATCTGCCATATCCCCGTAGGTTGTATTTTGTTTCTTTGATCCATAGACCTCTATGGCCTCCCTTCTTTCTCTGACAGAACTTCCTTTGTTGTGCAGCTTCAGTGCATCTGCAATGAGCTGTGGAGTGATCTGTACTTCTACTGTTTCTCCATCCATGGCTGTCAACGTGGCTTTCCCATCCTTCTGAATGGATGTTGCCAACTCATACACTCTTCTTGTGTCTACACCTGATGGTCTCGAGGTGAAGAACCTGTGTAAGTCAGACTTTTCCAGGTATCTGCTTATGTTCTCTGATCTGCCATAATCCACTAATTCTCATGGGATCATAGGTACATCGACCGATTGCCCTTGAGGATCTCTGAAAGTCCCTGGTAGATCTTTATTCCCTCTTTTTCTAGTACTGCTTCCTCCACCCAAGTCTTGGTTGGCTTGAGGGTTTCTGTTGGAATATCAAAAGGTTCTGCTTCTGCAAGAGCATCCTTGATGGTTGGTCTTTTTCTCTTAGTTGCCGATGACTTCGCGGAATCCATGGATCCTGTAACTCCAATTTCAGAAGTTAGCGTCTTTTTAGTACTGAAAGCCGAAATGAAGCTTTTAACTATTCAAATGACTTGAAAAGTGAAACATGAGCTATTCAGGGCCTAAGGATGCAATGTAGGTGAAAAAATATGCAAACTGGGCTCAAAAACATGCTTGAGACATCATACGCGTATGATGTCTTTTGTGTCAAAATGACTTCATATTGGTTGTGCTTGTAGCTGATAGTGTATACATGAGTGTCATATGCTTGGATTTGAGTTTGGATCCCATTTGGTCAAGTTTTGGCCAGTTTAGTCCAGTTCAGGCTCTTGGCAAAATTTTGAAAGGGAAATGGATTTTATGATCCAAATTGGGTAAAACTTGGTGGATCACCTTCAAATGGCATGTAGAACACTTCTGTTTTGTGGTTGAAGCCCTGAGGTGCCAAAATCACATAGTGAGACATCATACGCGTATGATGTCTTTTAGTGCATTTTTGGACCAATTTTTCGATAAGCTTGGTTTTGGCTTTAGATAGGCTTATTCAGTGGATTTATCAAGTTTGGGTAGAATTTGGACTAAAAATGGCTCTGGGACATCATACGCGTATGATGTCTTTTTCATCAATTTTTCATGGGATTGGTTCTGTGAACTCTCCATGTGCTAGTGAAGGACTGTTTATACTCAAATCTTGGTTTGGACTTGAATATGTTGGATTTGGGACAAAAATAGGCTTTGTATGAAGGATTTTCTCTTAATGGGCTAATGGGGTGATCCACTTGATCAAATGGTTCCAAACTTCATATGTAGCATGTATTAGATATATATAATGGATGTATGATGACAAATGAGCATTTTTGGCTCTGTAAGTGCAAATAGACATCATACGCGTATGATGTCTTTTGTGTCAAAATGGTGCTTTTTGGTTCCAGATAGCTTGTAGATGTGTTAATCAACAATCCTACAAAGTTTCAATGAGTTTGGAGTTATTTTGACAAAATTAGGACCAAAAATCAATTTTATGGCCTAATTTGCGTCTTTTTGGTTTTCCTTGGGTTTTCTAACTCCAATTCTCATGATACTTGGTTCATAGGATGTGATTAACATGTGGAATGAGGCTATGCACTCAAATGTTGAAATGGATGTGAAAATCATGCTGTGAGAATCATACGCGTATGATGTCTTTTCTTGAAATGTTGGTCTTTTTGTGCAAAGAATGCTTTGTGCTAGTGCCCTAAGCCCTGCTAACTAGTTTTCAACTTAAAAAGTCATCAGTTTAGCTAAAAAGCCCCCTTATAGGCATTTCAGTCTCCGAAGTCGTCTTTTTGCCTTGGAGTTGAATTTCTTCAACTTTTCTTCTTGAGAGTTTGCATTTCCAGCTCATTGGATATGTTGCGAAGCCATCCAGTTGGTTGGACTTGACTTTGGCTCCCCGTTCTCCATCTTTATCCATTTGGTTGCTCGAAAGCGTCTTTTTCACCATCGGTAAGTGAATCAGCTTTCTTTTGGGTTTTGCTTGCAAACATAAGTCATCCATGTATAGTTGAAACTGCTCGTGAAGTTTCATGTCATTTGGTCGTCAATTTTAGCCGTTATGCCAAAATGACGCTTTGTGTGTCCGCAGCCGAATCGGTTGTTCCGACCTACTTTTGGTGATCCAAACCTGGAGATACTCCATGGTTGCATTGCCTCGATGTTGTTAAGCTTCCTGAGAAGTTTTGTGTCGTTCCGACAACTTTTTTCTGTTTGCCTCTTGCAGGCTCTGTTGACCTAGGGTTTTTCCAGTCGTTCTTTCTCGAGCTTTGAGTGCTAGAAACTCATCTTCTATGTTAGGGTAACCCACCTCTAAGTTCTTGCAAAGTTTGATTAGGCGGTTGTGCCCCTACCTAGCGTTCTTCCCCATTCCCGTCTGCTCTTGTTTCTTGGTTTTGGTCAGTTTTCGCGACAAAGTTAACGATAAGCATCAAAAGCTTATGCAACGAGGGTCTACCTCTCATGTCTGGTGTCCTCTGAGCTCTCGTAGCAGTCGTAGAAGGCGGTAGAAGGTCGGATGCTCCTGTGTGCTCTTTGCTCTCTCAAGAAGGTAATAGTGGAAATGAGCTTGAAAGTGATGTGAAAAATACTTAACTTCGGGACTTCCCGGATCACTTGTTACCAAATTTGACATGTGCTCCTATCTCGTCGTGAAATGCACTTTAGGATTTGAAATTTCTCAATTTGGACTCCGTTTGACCTGTTTCTGAGAAATCTGTCCACTTTGCCAAAATTCTGTCATTTCGGGCTTTCCGCAACTTTTTCAGAATTGTACCCCATTTTTACCATGGGTTGCCCTTGTCATTAGGATCATCACCGTCTATTCTTTTCTTTTTTCCGATCTCATTTCACCTGCTTTTTTATTTTTCTTTTATTTTTATTAAGAAAATCATAAAAAATAAAGGAAAATAGCAAATTGAAGCCAAAAAATTCCAAACATACACGATAAATAGCTGGTAACCCTGTGTATATGAATATACACTTCTTTGTGATTTCTGGACTTGGTACCATTTTCCACTTTTTAGCTCCAAAAAACACTCTTATTTAGTGATATTTACACATCTAGAGACCCAAATTCATCATTTGATCTCTTCTTGTTGCAAAACAAGGTATATAAGGGCATAAATATTATCAATATCCGCAATCAAACATAAAAATTGCAAAATCATGTAAGACACTGCCCTTGTAATATAATTTTTGTTTTTCTTTGTTTTTTCCGCTTGTAGCTGCTTTGTAGCTCCTGTATACCTCCCCCCTCCTAGTCTGAGTCCTCCCGGACGACTATGAAGTGTCTGTGGGTGAAGCATTGTAGTTGTTTTGGTCATAAGTTCCCAATGCAATTGTAGAGCGATGATACAACAGTCTTTCCAATAAAGCTGCTCTTTGTTTGATTGAAGGATTGGTGGTCGGGTTTTGGGTTGGTTTTGGCACTTCGGTAGTAGAATCAGTAGATGGATTCTTCGTTACCTTGTTGTCTTTTTTCACAATCCAAATCTGCTTCCGCTTTGCTTGTGCTTGCCACAAACTCTTTGCGACCCAAACCTGCTTTGTTCCTTGTGTTGATTTCCTCGCCTTGAAATACCTAGGAGTTTCCGTTGATTGTATTGAAGGGAGTTCCTGTTTACAAATCTTTGGGATCCAAATTTGCTTGCTATAGCTTTGTGCCGTCATGAACTTCTTTGGAATCCAGATCTGTTTCACTGTCCTTGATTGTCTGGAATCACTCTGTTGTCTGGTATTGAAGACTCTGTTTTCCACCTTTGTGTTCTCTGGCACAACCTTTTTTGGTCTCCATACCAACTTTGACTCCGTTTTTTTCCAAGGTTGAGCTGTTATATTATTGCTTGTCTTCCTTATCCACTGTTGAGAATTCCTCGTCGAAGAGTAATCCGGTTGTATAGAAACTTTTGGTTGCCATTGCTTCTTCTTTTTCTCTGGTTGTTGTTTACCTTTGTTCTTGGATTCTTTCTTTGGAGTTGGCTCTGCTCCTTTGGTGAACTTAACTGATTGACTTTCACCTTCGTATTTGATAAGCACTGATTTAGAACTCCAGTCAATCATTGCATTGTATTGCTTCTGCCATGGTTGTCCTAGCAATAATGGATGTTGTGTAGCTTGGTCTTCAACCACGTAAAACATATGAGGATACACATAATGGTTAATCTGTATATGTAAAACTGTGCATCCGACAGTTTTGATTGAATTCTCAGAGTAACTCTTTAACTCTTGCTTGGCAGTTTGTAGTTTAGTGTCATTTGTCAATTGTCTATACAAACTGAGTGAAAGTAGGTTAGCTTGAGCTCCTGAATCCAATAGTGCTCTGGCTTTGATTTGGTTGGTTCCTACTTTGCATTCAATGATGGGTTCTTCTTTGTCATTATCCATTTCTGTTATACTGACTGCGTTTATTCGTATTGCTCCTTCATTGCGCTGTTCTGACGCAGTAGTCTTCTTTTCTCCATTCTTTCCTTCGCCTCGGCTTGCGCTTCCTCCTCAATCTTTTTCTTTTTCTGGACACGCAGCTTTTCTTGATGTATTTTGAGAAGCATGTCTTGTGTTAGCGGCAACAGATACTTTTTCACTCTGCATCCACTAATCCAATTGGGCATTTCTTCTCCGTCTAATGTAGCAAGCTTGACGGCTCCACTTGGTGATAGATCTTTAATCACCAGAGGTCCCATCCCTCGCTTTTTAAGCTTCTTAGCATGCTGTTTCAGAGTGTAAACTAGGACATAGTCCCCAACTTTAAACTCTTTAGTCCGCACATGCTTATCAAAAAATTCCTTTTGTCGCCTTTTTTGAGCGTAGATGGAAGCTACTGCTTTTAGGCGAAGCTCATCTAGCTTTTCCAGGTCATCTATTCTATCAGAGAGCTCGTGCCCTGTCCACTCTAGATCCTTAGCCACCCTTAAGGTTGAAATCAAGAATTCTATTGGTAAGATAGCATTTAGCCCAAAAACCATGTTATATGGGGTCGTTCCTATTGATGTTTTATATGCTACCCTATATGCCCATAATGTTGAATGCAACTTCTGGTCCCAGTCAGTTCTCGACTCAGATACAATCTTCGTAAGGACCGTGCATATGGTTTTGTTTGTTGCTTCAGCTTGTCCGTTTGCTTGTGGATGATACGGGGCTGATTTCCTATGGATTACCATGAATTCATCTAGAAGGATCTCTATCACTTCATTTATGAAATGTGTGCCTCGATCACTCACAATTTCTATTGGCAATCCATATCGTACAAAGACGTATTCATATAGAAATTGTGCCGTGGTCCTGGCATCTGCTTTTTGAGTTGCCTTTGCTTCGACCCACTTTGTTAGATAGTCTGTAGCCACAATGATGTATTGTGCATGAGTCTTATATGCAGGAGGTGAAATGGGTCCGACATAATCAATCCCCCATTTTGCAAAAGCTCTTGCCCCCATCATTGGTCTAAGCGGCATATCATCTCTTTTAAGTGGTACTTTGGTCCGCTGACAGTCATCACACCGTTTAACGTATTCCTCAGCGTCCATATGTAATGTTGGCCACCATATTCCTGCGGCTAAGACAAGTTTTGCTGTCTTATCACCTGAGAAATGGCCTCCACCTACTCCTCCATGAGCTTGCTCCAGGATTATCACATACTCAGACTCTGATGCGCAAATCCTAAGCTGGTTGTCTTTACCTCTCTTATAGAGTTGATCTCCTATTAAAGCGTAATCTCTAGCTTCTGTCTCTACAGATTTCTGACGAGCTTTTGACGTTCCTTCTGGGAAAGTTCTATTTGTGAGATATTCAACAATATACTGACTCCATTCTGGAGCGATCATTATCTGATATAATGTCGAATACTCGGCTGGCGGTTTTGATGAACATACAATACATACAGTGACATATTCATGTACGCTTTCTTTCATTCCTGGCCAATAGACTCCCAATTGTAACAAATTCCTATATGTGTTCCTTCTTGAACAATGAAATGCACATTCCTGAACATGTGCTTCGCGCAGATATATATTATATTCCTCAGGATTGATGCATAGTCGTAAAACATGATCATTTCCCAATTGATACAACCTTCCTGCAACCAATTGAAGATTCTTGGATTGCTGAATAGCAATATGTTTCAGGTTGTATTCTCTTCTATCGAACTCTCCTCCATAGGTTAATAGGTTAACGACATTTTGAGACCACTTCGGTATCATTTCTATGTTGAACAAGTACGCGTCTGGCATGTCGTCATCTACTCCTATAGGGTCTTCTCCATTCGTCAATCGCGAAAGATGATCAGCTCTAAGATGTGTTTTTCCTTTCTTTACTACTACCGTGAAGTCGAATTCCAGTAAGATAATGAACCATCTCACTATTCTCCCGGTATTGCATGGTTTATTCACTAGGTAGAGCAAGGCTTGGTGATCCGTAAAAAACACAAACTTGTTGGCTAGAAGATAATGCCGAAATTTCTTCACAGCATAGATCATTCCTAATCCTTCTCGCTCTGTTGTGGTGTAATTCTTCTCTGCATTGTTGAGCTGTCGACTGGCGTAACAGATAGGAAAATCCATGTTTCCTTCTTCTGGCTGAGCCAGAATGCATCCTATTGCATATGCCGAAGCATCTATATGCACATGGAATATCTTCTCCCAATCTGGTGATTTCAAGACTGGAGCAGTAATGAGTGCCTCTTTCAATTTCTTGAACGATTCCTCACACTCCTCTGTCCATTCAAAGTTCACTATTAGCCTGTAAAGTGGTTGGCCTATTATAGCGTACATGTAAATGAATCGTCTATAATATCCACAATGTCCCATAAAGCTCTGTACTTGTTTCGCATTGGTTGGTCTAGGCATATCCACTATAACTTTTATCTTCTCTAAATCCGTGGATATTCCGTTTTGTGAGACAATATGTCCCAGAATTCTGCCCTGTCGGACCATAAACACACATTTCTCAGGATTGAGACAAATGCGATATGTCCTACATTTCTCAAATACTTTTCTTAGGTGTTCTAGATGCTCATCTCTCAGTAGAGAATGTACACATAAGTCATCCATGTAGATTTCTAGAAACAGCCTTAAGTATGCTTTGAAAGCATGCGTCATCAGCCTCTGGAAGGTTGCGGGAGCATTGGTTAGACCAAAAGGCATAACCGATAAGCATAAATTTCCCACTCCGTTGCAAAAGCTGTTTTATGTTGATCTTCTAGTGCTATGGCTAGCTGGTTATATCCTGAAAAACCATCAAGAAAGGAGTATGTGTTTTCCCTGATACACGCTCTAGAACATGATCAGTTATCGGCAGGGGATAATTGTCCCTGATTGTTGCAGCATTCACTTTCTTTAAGTTGACACACACTCGGAGTTTTCCGTTCTTCTTAGGTACTACCACAATCGGAGATACCCAATCGGTGTGTTCAATCTCGTATATGAATTCAGCTTCCATTAGCTTATCTATCTCTTCCTTGATTCGCTTAGCAAAAGTATCATTATATGTGTATGGTCTCTGTCTGCTAGGCTTTGCGTCTTGTTTCAGTGGGATTGAGTGTTGGCATATCGATGGGTCAACTCCCTTTAAGTCCTTATAAGACCATGCAAACACATCCCTATACTCTCTGAGAAGACTCAAAAGTCTCTCTTCCTCGCCTGGAGACAAATCTGTGGCTATGTACACCGGTCTAGGTGGCTCACCTGGAGCTGCTAAATCAACTTTTTTTGCATCCTCCGGTCCGTCATAAGATTCGTTCTCCTTCCTCTCTCGAATAGGTGGGGTTAATATCACCTTCCTATCCTCTATTGTGAATTTCCTATAGTGAGAGGGAACATCCATGTTTTCCTTGATTTTGACGTTTTCGTCCTCTCCACTCTCAATTTCTGTCGTCCAAACTTCCTTCAGAGTTTTCTTGAGCTCTCTGTACTTGTTTCTACGTTCTAACTTGGACTCCGTGTATTCTCTGTTGCGCTTGTTCTTTTCTGATTTTTCTGTTTCAGTTTTCGTTCCATTCTTTGAACTTGATTTCTTGAGCCTCTTTTGTCTTTTCGTAAGCTCTTTTGATCACTGCCTCTCATTCTTCCAGAAATCTTATCCTTAACACAATCTTCAGCCTTTACTAGCATTAGGAATTGATTTTTTCCTCTTATTCTAGGCATCGGATTGGTTCTAACCCCTTTTGTTTTTTTCTTTGCTCTATAGTGTTTCTGGCGTTGTTTAGTTTGGTTCGGAAAATCATAAAATCGGACATCCGTTATAGTTTCTTCGTTTCCGCTTGAATTGTCCGTTGACTCGTTGTCTGCTTCATTTCCCCACTCTGGATGATTGGGAATGTCGTGAAACACCTCTTCTTCATCTTCCTTTTCCAGTGTATCGTTCTTTTCAGTTTCTTTTTCGAGTACAGTTCTCAACATGAAATACGGAACCACGTCGTACCCGTCCTTGTCGCAAAATTTCGTTGTGGGACCATCCGGAATTGCACAAACATCTAGGGTTGCTAGAATGTGTGTCCATTCTAATGGTTCAAACGTGTCCTCTGGAAAGGGTTCTCCTACATAAGTTTCGTCTTCGATAGCCCTTTCTAAAACACATTCTTCTCGTTTCAGACTTCCACATTTCGAAGCTCCACACATCCATAACTCCTTGGGTTTACCTAACCAAGCTGGAAATTCGGATCCCGCCAAAGTAGCTGAATCAAACTCCTCTACCGGTGTTCGGTTCACATCTTTGTAGCTATGGTCTTTCAGGTTCACACGTGTAGTGGTTTCCATATTTCTCAAGTATATGTGATCGTAGCCCCAATCTTGGACCATTTTCAACTGTCTCATGAATGGTCTTCCCAATATGATATCATAGTTATTCTCCTTGCCAAAATCGACAATAGCAAAAGTATGTTCGTATTCAATGCCGCAAGAAGTCACTACAACTTTCTCTAATAACCCCATAGGTTTCTCCATGTGTCCATCTGCTAATTGGAGTTTCAACCTAGTCTTCCTTATTGCTGGTTTCCCCCATTTTTTCCAGATTTCTTTTGTAGCAATGGCTACCCCTGCTCCGCTGTCTAGTATTGCCATCGTCTTCACTCCTTGGAATTCAACTGGTAAGGTTGTATTCCCCTCTTCACCTTCGCAATACTCTCCGACCTTGTTTAAGGGTACAGGCTTAGCGTTCTTTTGTGGCTTGCTCAGCTCCTCTATGCTCTCTTGCAATCTCGATGTTGGATCTTTTATCCCGAATTTCTCCAAGCATTTTCCTACAGTGGTCCACATATGTGGTCTTAGCCTCAAAAGCTCAGCTAAGTGATAGTGCATGTCACTGGTGTTGACAAAATCTCTATCAATCCTTGCGAGTCCATGACTTTTTCTGATGAGATTTTCGTGAGGGAAGTGCTCTAATCTCGGATTTTGCTTCATACTCTCCTAAGTATGAAGGTAAGGTTTTCAGTGAATGAGGTTTGCTCTCCATTGTTCTAACAGAGCCCCCATCTCCCCAGTAAGATTGCAGATCCAAGTCCACTTGAGATCCTGCCTCAAATTCCACTATGGGAGGATTCCTGATGTCCTTTTCCCAATTTGTCTGATTAGCTTGGCAACTTAGCTCGTTTGCAAAGTTTGCCTCTCTCACTTGTTTCCAAAATTCATTGTAATCCTCATCTTTTCCGTAAATCCTCTGTATGACTGGATGAAAACTCTCTATCTCCTGATCGGTTGTGTTCAATACTATGCGGTCATCCTTTTGTGTATTTTCAGGCTTTTGTGCACTGGGAGTCTTTTCAGCTACCCGTGAAACGATAGTCTCTTGCTGAATTGGGTTTTCCTTTCCACAATTCATTGTTTCTTTTGGTGGTTCTAATAAGGCTTGTGCAGTCTCGATCATTCTCTGGCACATTTCAAGTCTCTGCTTTTCCAATTCCGCGTTTGGGTATGTCATCCACCTCTGTTCTTGTGTTTGGTTGTTCTTTAACCTAGCTTCGTAAGCTCTCATCAGTGCGTCCAATGGTTCGTGTACTTTGTCGACTAGCACTGATCCCCCTGAGCTTAAGCTCGTTGTTTCTTTGATACTCTTTTGTTTCGTTCTTTCCGGGCTCATCTCTCGTTTCCCGTTTTGACTCTCAAGTTTTTCTAATCTAGCTTTAGTTTGCTTTAGTTCCTCAGCTAGAATAGCGTCTTCACGTTCTTTTCTCAACTTCATGCGTGCTTTTCTAGCTTTCCATGTGTTTTTCTGACTCCGCGGTCCTTGACTAACCACTTCAGTCGCTAACTTTCCATTCTCAGGTTCTCTAGTGGTTTTCTTAGCTTGAGCTCTAGTAACAACTTGCGTTGGTATCAGAGTTTCATTTTCAGACCCACTGCTGGTAGGAATAGTTTCTAGCATATTCAATGTCGTCTTTTGCACTTTGTTTGGATTCTTTGAACAATCCTCAATGAAGTGAGTAACCCCACACTCAGTGCAATAAGCGTTAATTCTAATGATTTCCGTATGTGGGCAAACATTCATCAGATGGTCACCTCCACACTTGTAACAGGGTCCTAGTGCTGGTCTTGGTCCCATTTGATTCGTCCTTTGTGGATAGGATGGTCTTTGTCCTGTTAACCCTCCATGAGCTATGAACATCAATGTTCTTGCGTCCAAATTGTATCTCTCTTCATCAGAAGCACTTGTAATTGTTGGTATTCCAACATTCCCAATCATGCCCCATGGTTCTGGTTGTTTGGGTTCTTCTGGTGGGTAATACATAGTTGGAGACATGTGTGCACCAGATTCTTCATAATAGGCTTGAACAGGCACTAAGGCTTGTTCTTCCTGATTCTCTAAGGTTGGTGCATATCTAATGCCCACTGGTCTTGCTCCTGGTAAAGGTGGTTGTTGTCCCAATACCGGTTGCGGTCTTTCTATCCCCATAGGTCCTGGTACACTTCCCGTTGGGTATCGAGGTACTGGATGTATCTGAGGTGGTGCTAATTGAGCAGGAGGTGCATACTGGCGCTCCCTTACATACCCTTTGTTGTAATAACACTCCTCTGTTGGATGATTTGTCCATTTTTGTTCAATAGCACACCATTTCAGTGTTTTTGGCAATGGTTTTTGGTATGGTGCCATCCTTTTTAGAGCATCTTCTATCATTTGCTCTACATTTGGCATGGTTGTTGTTTGAACATTCTTTTTAGTGGTAGTCTCGCTCGCTACGGAGGAGGAGCTACTGGATGCAAAATCTGTATCCGCTGACACCTCTCCATAAACCGTACAGTTATCCACTAAGTACAATGCCTCTCTCGTTACTTGCTCGAAACTTGTACAAGCTTTCAAGTGCAAGTCCTTCTTGAGAGTGTCGTTCCTCAGTCCCTCAATAAAGAGAACAGATAGTCTGTCATCTTGTGGTCGTTCACGTACTGGACATCTCTCAATGTATTGTTTGAAGCGAAGTGAAGCTTCCTTCACTTTTTCGTGTTCTCTCTGTTTAAAAGCATATATTTGTGAGACCGTATTGTGCTTAATCCCTCGTTTTGAGAATTCCTCAGCAAACTCTCTTAGCAAATGGTCAATGTCATGGAATCCCCCTATGTTCATTGGTTGAAACCATGTCAATGCAGTACCTTCTAGAGTAAGACCAAATCCCTCGTATTGTGTATGGAAATCTGTTATCTGCTCAGCTCTTAAGACTTGCTTAAAGAGTGACACATGTGCATACGGATCTCCTGAACCACCATACTTCTTTGGCACACACTTGGCTACTTGAGATGGTCTCATACGTCTATGATCTGCTACCAATCTCATTGCTCCTGTGTCTCGGCTAAAGCTTTCTCTAGCATCATGGACTTCATGGGTTACCCTTGTCGGTTCCTCTGCCCTGAATCTACTACTGGGAGGTAAATGTGATGGTTCCGCTTCAAACCTTGGACCTGGAGTGGTATAGGTGGGGATTGGAACTGCACTACCTCGATTCGTCTCCATTGACTCTCTGGAATGTAATGATCCCATTGGTCCGAGCTTCGAGTCCCAAGGTTGACTGAAAGAGTCAGCAACCTGAGTTCTTTGTCCTCCTGTTGTCATTGAGTTTTGCACTCCAATTGTTGGTGCTGGTCTATGTGAGCTAGAAGTAACATAATACTGATGTAGTGGTCCCCCAAAGTATGTATATCCTTCTAATTCTTTCTTGCCCATTGTTGAGTATTGCCTGCCATACTTATCGTAAGCGGCAATTTTCACTTCCGATCCCTCTGTGTAGGTAAACACATAGAGTCTTTTTTTGTCTGTCAACTCTCCGGTGTAGGGTTCTTCACATCTATAATAGAGATCTTGCTCCCCATTATTATATTTGTATAGCCCCACATAGATGTTATCAGTGTTGATCCTTGTAGTTTCATTCTCTCTTCTTAACCTCGCATTAGGGAAGTTCATTATTGGTGCTTTCTCCTCGAGTTCTTCATCTATTTTGGCTTTGGTGCCCATCAATCCCCACTTGTCCACAATGTTAGGGTTTAGGACTACCAAGTACATGGTACCCTCGTCATCTAGATATCTATCTCCGCTATAGCTCACAGGCACTAAGTCCTTGAACTCACTAGGTCTCTCTTCTATCTTTACACAATAGCGGTCCATTCCATCTTTGTAGATCTTGGCACCTTGCTCATTGTCGTACTGGTATTTTATGAACAATAGCTTCATGGTGGCAGAAGGGTTTGATGATCCTGCTGCCATATTTTCTCTGTTGTTCAGGTTCAAGTGTTCCAAGTGTTCAGTGAAAATCTCGTAAGATCTCTCCGAAGAAGTATCAGAAACACTTCCTTCAAGGATCGGCTCTAATGGTTGCACCCAACTTTGGTTTACACTTCCCTCGGTTGATATGACACTTGCTGGTTCCCCTTGTTTTGGTTGATTATTCCGGAGATTCCTGCCCGATCTCAAATTCATCAATTCCCCTGAAGGACTTTAACTTTTCCGTCTCGGCAATTTGTTTTCCTAAAGTTTTTGTGGTCAGAATTGATCCAAACTGATTGATACTTGGTCAATTGTTTAATCTTGTCAGTTGGACAACTTCTGTTTCATCAAGTGAGAATTTTGTCGCAATTATGCTCACTCTCAGTGGCCCCTTTATGCTCTGTTCAATCACAAAATTCAGTTTGAACTCTGTTTGAGCAAGTTATGGCTAATTTAGGCTTTTCTTGGCAATTTTCCGCTTTTGACTTGTTTTTTGGGTCAATTGTGATCCAAATGGGATGAAACTTGAAATATAACCTCTAGACAGCTATTACAATGGATCTGTGTTAGCAAAGTATCAAAATATGTCCAAAATTAGGTCAAAGACATTATACGCGTATGATGTCTTTTTCATCAATTTGGGTCCAAACTTGATATTTATGCTTCCTACAGTGCCTGTAACAATCTTGTCAGGTCAGATATCAAAAATAAGCAGTGGATGTGCCAAAAGACATTATACGCGTATGATGTCTTTTTTCCCAGATTTTGACTATTTTTGGTTTTAAGCCTTCTCCAATGTTTATAATTGAGTTTCAAGTGTTTTTGTCAGGTTTGAATGTAAAAACAAGATTTGAATCCAAAATTTCCTATTCTTTGCGTTTCTTGGACTCCGACTTGTCTTTTTGGGTTTCTTTGAGTGTTAATGCTCTTGTTTCAAGTTGATCTTAGGGTAAAACCCCCCTTCTAAACACTCTGGCAATGTCAAATTTTCAATTTTAGTCTCTGTTTAGGTCCTAAGACATCATACGCGTATGATGTCTAAAGTTGCAGATTTCCAGTTTTTCAGCACAGAACTCTTCCAATAGCTCTTTTTAAGTGCTCAGCAACAATCAGTTACACAGAAAATTTTTCTGAACTTTGTTTATTGCATATTTCACTACCAAAGCGACTTTTTCAGCGATCTAACATGCAATCAAACACATCAAGCAAATAGAACACCAATTGATAGCTCTAGATCAGGATCAAATCAGGCCCTACCTAAGCTACTTCTAATCATAAAATGGATTTTTTGCAATTGAAAATATAAAGAGATTTACTACCACACAAGGAGTAGCAAATGCTTTTTATGTCAACAACCACTTAAACACCATCAAAAACAATCTAATCTAAGCTAAACTAAAAATACTGTCAACACGGAAGACCCAGGAATACCCCACTTCCTAGTATCTCTCGAGACCTTCGGAGTCCACCACTCCTAGATCTTTTCTAACTAAAGTATACAAAGTATTTTATACGACTCACCTCGTAGGATTAGTCTAAGGTCACCTACTTAGGGCTCTCGTCCCCGGCAACGGCGCCAAATGTTACGGCGGTTACGCCGCTAGCGGAAGCTAAATAGCGAGAACTCAACCAACAACAGAATTTGTCAGACGAGGACGGAGCTTGACCCGTAGGCGCATGGAAACAACTAGGTGGGTGTCAAATCACCTACTCGACCTTCTAATGACAATCACTACTAAGGAAATCAAATCTAAGTTCTAAAATACGCAAGTGACTGAAATCCGTACTACGAACGAATGCTATACGAAACAGGATCTAGAATCATTGAATCGATCTCAAATCAAGGGGAAGTCTATACACTAGGTAAGAACAACACCCTAAAGACTTGAACTGCAAAATCAACCTATAACCACTCCGTGCGGCAAACGCGTATTGAGACAGGCCGAAAAATACAGGTGACCGAAACTTGACCCCGATGGTACTAATGTGTAGCTCTACTCGTTGTGGTTCTATAGATATGCTGCACGCTCTATTCCGACACACGAGTTGGAAGAAAACTCACACCGAAGCTCGTAGGAACTTACCACACGTAGAAGCCGATAGCGCGCACTCTTGGTATCTGTGCGTAGCTCTCACCGTTGCTAACACAATGGCGGTGTCGCTTCTCCAATGGTGGCCCCGTAGCTCACGTAGCAAGAAGATAAGACTCTCTCTCTCTCTCTCTCTCTCTCTCTCTCTCTCTCTCTCTCAGACACAGTCACAGCGCTCAAAAACTCCCTTTGATTAATAATTGAATCTCCTTTAGGTTACAAAACTTTGGCTTATATACCTCAGCCTTGGAGGTGAGAACATCTCTAATTATTTACATCAACACGTGAAATTACTTCGGGATTACAAGCTGGAAACTCAATTGAGTCCCGTTACTCAATGAATGGCTCAAATCAAAATTAATGTCGGAAAGACATTTATTACAATCAATGGTTACAAAATGATGGGTGTGAGTAAAAATGTGGGTGTGATCCTCTGCTGGCTCAACATGATGCAATGAAGATGGAAAGCTTCATGCATCACAAACATAACATAAACTTGAAGAAAGCTTTAACTATCCCAAGTCTCAGTCCCTAGACCTCAAACACCTTCGAAGGTGGAGAGAGCTAGCAGGGAATGAGGGTAGGGAAGAGGAAGAAGAAACATTTCGTAGGAGAAAGAATTAGTTCCTCACTTATCATAACTCTTGTTGCTAGCATACATAATAGCATAGTAATGAAGAAGAAGGAGATGGCAAGCTTAAGCATTGAATCATGGCTCTTGGTTGGATTTGCACTCCATATCCAAGAGTGTTGGTGTAGGCTCTCAACCTCTACGTGCTTGGAGAGGGAGAGGGAGCTCTTGCACTTTGCATAGCACACAATGAGAGTGTTTGTGAGTGTTTGTGGGTGAGTATACCTTGCAAGCAACCCCCCTCCTTGCTAGGCCGACCCCCTCTTCTAGCTCATCATTGAAGCTCATTGGCTCATGCCAAGCCTAGCCAATCACAAGCTTGGGCCATTTCTAGCAATAGGTGTAGTCTTGGGACAAGTGTCCCCCTTTCCCCTTAGAGAGAGAGAGGACTTGATAAATGCAAAAACAATTAGATAATTGTTGTAAATTATCATTGGACCCCTTTTAATCCTAGCCAATAGGGTTCAAGCACCTCATGGAGGTAACATGGGTAGGGGCTTTCCATGTGTCCCTGTGCTGCCTCTTTAAGCTTGGGATTTCCTTGAGAGAGTGTGTGTGTGTGTGTTCTCTTTCTAAACCCTAAGAAAAGGGCTCGCCCCCCTCTTTGTAGGGATATTTTTGACCTTGGGTGCTCAAGCACCTTAGTCATCAAGCATGACTAAGCACTTGGACTAGGGGTGTTCCCACAAGCATCTTAGGCAAGCATGTCAAAGCACCTCAAGCACCTTAATCATGCAGCAGGTCAAGCACCTCAAACACCTTAATCATGCAATAGTTCAAGTACCTCAAGCACCTTAAGCACGACAAGCACTTCAAGCAGGACAAGCACCTCGAGCTTGGGCTGGGTTCCCACCTCAAGCTCAGACCTAGCTTGACTATGGTCCTAGATCTAAGGACTTTTACACACATTATTGGAGGTCTTCAATGAAGCTAACCCTAAGGTCTTATGCTCCATTGTTTAACCTTTCTCTTTGATAGACCATCTCTCATTTGGGCTCCTTTACCATTGGCCCTGTGTTGAGATAGATCTATAAGCACATATCTATATCGTAACCCTTGTTTTCGTTTATTCTCCCACATTAAGTGATCAGTTTAATATGAGAAAATCATTTGGGTTGGTTAGATATTAGATATTAGATTTTATGACAACTTGACAACAATTGAGGACCGAATTTATGTGGAGTTGGTCCCCCTTCCAAAAAGCTTTTGTATTATAATTTCTCCCATAAAGAGAGACTTGATACAATAGAAGCTTTGGGTTCCTTAAGACCTTGATGGTGCAATGAAGATAGAGAGCTTCAACACCACAATTATGCCCGTAAATTAGCTAAATGAAAGCATTAACTTGTCCCCGGCTTCAGTCCCAAGACCTCAAACACCTTCCAAGGTGGAGAGAGCTAGCAAGGAATGAGGATAGGTAAGAGGAAGTAAAAACATTCTTACGAGAAAGAAATAGTTCCTCACTTATCATCACTCTTTTTGCATAACATAGCACAATAGCATAATAATGATGATGAATAAGATGGCAAGCTTAAGCATTGAAGCATGTCTCTTGGGTGGATTTGCATTCCATAGCCAAGAGTGTTGGTTTAGGCTCTCAAGTTCTCTACAAGCTTGGAGAAGGAGATAGAGTTCTTGCACTTAGCACTTGAAATAATGAGCATGTGTGTGTGTGTGTGTGTGTGGGAGAGCATACCCTCCAAGCTAGCCCCCAAGTTGCATGGTAGACCCCCTCTTTTTGGCCTTGCTTGAAGCTTATTGACTCTCTCAAGCCTAGCCAATCACAAGCTTGGGTCATAACTAGTAGTAGGGGTAGTCTTTGGACAAGTGTCCTCCTTTCCCCTTTGAGAGAGAGGGCTTAATAAATGCTTAAACAATGAATTTAATTGGCTAAAAGCTTATTGGACCCCTTTAGAGGCCAACCAATAGGCTTTAGGCCCACTATGGGGGCAACTTTATCTAGGGCCTTGACATGTGTCCTATATGCCTCTTTGAGCAAGGAGTATCCCTTGGGTGAGGGGAAGGACATCCATGCATATCCCCTCCTTGTAGGGCTCGCTCCCTTCTTTGTAGGCATACCTTTAGACTTTGTAGCCCTAAGCACCAAGTTGCTTAGGCACCTCAAGCATCTTAGTCATCATGCATGGAAATAGCAAGAGCATGGCCTCTCTCTCTCTCTCTCTCTCTCTCTCTCTCTCTCTCTCTCTATCCTCAAGGGCTTGCCCCCTCCTTGTAGGGGTTGACTTTGACCTCCAAGCACATGCCTAGCTTAATTTGTACCTTAGTTATCAAGCACCTCAAGCATAGGCCTAGCTTAAACTAAGGTCTAAGGACTTTTAGTGCTAACATTTGGAGGTCTTTAATGAAGTTAACCCTAACGTCTTTCAAGCTCCATTCTGAAAACATTCAATAGACCACCTTCTTGTGAGCCCTTGCTGAGATGGAACCATCTCCTTTGGCCCGATGCTGAGCTTGGCCTAAAAACACATATCTATATTCTAGCTCTTGTTTTCCTTTTATCTTCCCATATTAAATGATTATTTTAACATGAGAAAATCATTTGGGTAAAGCTAGATATTAGATTTTAAGACATCTTAAGTATTACCCTCTAATTATTACTATTAAATATTATCCTTTCATTCACATCATTTAAATGATAATGATGATAGATGTCTGGTTGATATTCTAATGTGTCTACTTAATAAAACCTTGTTGGTACCATTGTGAACATCATTGCAAGCGCCAATGGCTAAACAAATAGCAAGGGAAGGATATAACTCAAAAAGTTGCAATGTAGAACTAATAAATGATTGAGTTGACCTACTACGGCATTCTTTTCCCACAAATAATTGCATGTAGCCATCTACACTGCCATAAATGGCTACTAGTTTTCTTTACCAATAACCAAAGCTCTGTAAGGTTTCCAGTTTCCGAAATCTTAGGAATTGTACAAGCCTGATCAAATTAACTTGGCTATTAAGAAAACACTGTAGAATGATCCAATTATGGCAAATATTGGTATTTTTGGAACCGTAACCAAAGATTTACTATGGTTAGAATTTTTCAGAATCGAATTCCGATGAAATCTGAAAAAGTTATAATCTCTTAAAGGTTACACTATGAATCTAGTTAGTTAAGTAAAATTGAATGGTTTCAGTAATTATTACTGCTATATACTTTTTATCCTAAGGTTCTAGAAATTGCAGATATTTCCAAGTTTGATCATTAAAAATCAGGGAAAGTAGGAGAAATCGATTCTGGAAGCTAGGGGGGCTGTGTGGAGCTCTGTAGAACCTGTCCAAGACAGATTTAGTAGCAAGGGGTGCCATCTTGAGCCTGGGGGCTGCTTCAGCTGTAAGTAACTGCCTTTTTCAGCCTATGACAGCTTGTGAGTGCCAGAAACCTATAAATAGGACCCCTTGCTTCACAATTTCAAATAGACTCGGAGCCTTGGTAAATTCTCTCTTATTTAGAGGGACCTCTACGCAAAAATAACTAGAGAGCAAAGCTCTAGTTGGTTAATCAACGGTAATTAGCACTAACCTTTTTTTAATTAGTAGAACTACGTTAAACTATTTATTTTTTTCTTAATTAATTGAAGATTAAACATATTTATACTCTAAAATTCTCTCTTAATTCAAAATTCTCTGCTGATTATTGAGATTAAGCTTAGGAACACTAAGCTAATTAATTATTATATTATATTAGGATTGAAATTACTCATTTTAACTATAAATTAATGATAATTATACTAATTAAATTTTGATTTAAGATGAGATAACTATCAGAGTTGTGTTAGACTCTCACTATGCTAAAAAAAATTATCTTTTAATTTTTTGAGTAATTTTTATAATTATTTAAGCAGAATTACATTGTTTTTAAGGCAAAAGTAAAAGAAGAAATGATCAAATTAATCCAAAAAGCTTTGAGATAATTATCAGAGATAAAATACATCTTAATAAACCCGTGATAATTATCTTAACTTTAGATAATTAGTTTAACTAATTATCTCAGCAGATATACACTGTTTTAAGAAAAAATAAAAGGGGAAAAATAGCAAACTAATCCAAAAAGCTTTGAGATAATTATCAAAAGAAAAAAATATCTTATGAAACCAATGATAATTATCGTAATCTTAGATAATTATTTTAACTAATTATCTCATCATAGAAACACTAGTTTTTAAGGAAAAATATACGGAAAAAAATAGAAAACTAATGAAAAAGCATTGAGATAATTATTAGAGGTAAAACTTATCTTATGAAACCCATGATAATCATCTTAACCTTAGATAATTAGTTTAACTAATTATCTCAGTAGATTTACATTGTTTTAAGAAAAAATAAAATGGGGAAAATAGCAAACTAATCAAAAAATCTTTGAGATAATTATCAGAGGTAAAACTTATCTTATGAAAACCATGATAATTATCTTAACCTCAGATAATTAATTTAACTAATTATCTCATCAGAGAAACACTATTTTTCAAGGGAAAATACAAGGGAGAAAATAGCAAACTAATCAAAAAAGCTTTGAAATAATTATCAAAGGTAAAATTTAGTTTATAAAACCCATGATAATTATCTTAATCTCAGATAATTAAATTAACTAATTATCTAAGGAGAAATTTTAAGAAATAATACAAGAGGAAAAATAGCAAACTAATCCAAAAAAATTTGAGATAATTATCGGTAAAACTTATCTTCTAAAACCCGTGATAATTATCTTAATCTTAAATAATTTCAGCAAAAAAACACTATTTTTATGAGAAAATACAAGGGGAAAAATAGCAAATTAATCCACAAAACGTTGAGATTGTTATCAGAGAAAAGAAACATCTTTGAAAACTCATGATAATTATCTTAATCTTAAATAATTACTTTAACCAATTATATCAACAGAAAAACACTATTTTTAAGAGAAAATACAAGGGAAAAAATAGAAAACTAATCCAAAAAGCTTTGAAATTATTATCAGAGAAAAGAAAAATTTTAGGAAACTTGTGATAATTATCTTAACCTTAGATAATTAGTTTAACTGCTTATCTTAACAAAAAAACATTGTTTTTAAGGAAAAATAAAAGGGGAAAATGAAAAAATAACTCAAAAAGCTTTCAGATAATTATGAGAGGTAAAATGCATCTTAGAAAACCCGTGATAATTATCTTAACTTTAGATAATTAGTTCAACTTATTATCTCAGTAGAAAAACACTATTTTTAAGAAAAAAATTAATAGGGAAAAATAGAAAATTAAACTAAAAAGATATGAGATAATTATCAGAGGTAAATGATATTTTAAAAAACTCATGATAATTATCTTAGCCACAGATAATTAGTTTAGCTAATTATCTTAATAGGAAAACAATACTTTTGAGGATAAACTAAAGGGGATAATTAGTAAATCATGTGATATGATTACATACTATTTATTAGAGTTAGATTATAGGATAAATATATTGTGATAATTATGTCAAGGTTAGAAAAGCAGTATAGATATTTATCTAAGTCAAATTATACTAAATCTAGTTGAGTACTAAAGGGGAAAATTAGTAAAACGTGTGATATGACTACATGCTATTTATCAAAGTTAGATTACATGATAATGAGACCATGATAATTATTTCAAGGTTATAAAAGTAGTTTAGATATTTATCCAAGTCAAATTACACTAATTCTAGATGAAAACTAAAGATGGAAATTAGTAAATCATATGATATGATTACATGCTATTTATTTAAGCTATATTACATGATAAAAAGATTGTGATAATTATTTCAAGGTTAGAAAAGTAGTATAGATATTTATCTAAGTCAAATTATACTAATTTTAGCTGCAAAGTAAGGATGGAAATTAGAAAATTGAGTTGGAAAATTAGAAGATAACTACCAGAGGTCAAAAATATTCTTATCTACTTTAATTATACCGTAGTTAATTAGTGATTTTAGAAAATTACAATTGACCAAAAGTCCGATTTTAATAAAAGATTAATTAAAATAAATAAACTTTACAGTCAAAAGTTTTTAAGAAAATTATAGTAAGTGTAAACTTATGATATAAAGTTGAGGAAATGAAATCTTTGAGAAGAAATAAATAGAATAAATATTAAGCTCAAGATAAGCAGATTCCAAGCTTAAAATTCGATGAAAAATTTAAGAAAAAGATATACAAAATTATAAGAAAATTAGGATAGCTTAGAAAACCCTTAGGGAAGCTGTGGAAAAAGTTATCATGCTTATATAGGAAAAGAAAAAATTACTAGGTCAAGAATTTACCAATTAAGACTACAAATTTAACCTAGATTTGGGTAAAATTGGATACAAAGGTTAAGTCTAGCTTTTGGATAATTTACCTAATGATTAGACATCCTTTTTATATGGATAAGAAATTATGGCACCTAAAAGGACCCGAGCCAATCTTACATCTGATGATGAGTACAGAGCTCTAAAATCAACTAGAGCGTCGCACGACGATAAACCTGGGCCTAGTAGTAAGCCTATAGAGGAGAGTCTTCAGGCGTCAGCACAGCAGCAGATGGTCGATC
Source organism: Adiantum capillus-veneris (assembly GCF_014529385.1). Lineage (NCBI taxonomy): Eukaryota > Viridiplantae > Streptophyta > Polypodiopsida > Polypodiales > Pteridaceae > Adiantum > Adiantum capillus-veneris. Next base: position 81,296 of record NW_028221433.1, read on the forward strand.
AATCCCAGGTGGGTTTCCCATTATTCAATTAAGTCTTTAAATAGTTCAGTTCTTTTATAAGTTAACATTGCATACGTAAGGAATGAGCATGAATCAGAAAATGAATAATTGGCCGAAAAGGGAAGGTAATTTCCAAGAAAGCAACATGCATTTTGTTTATAAAGTAGGAAAGAAGTGTTTGGGTTAAAACTGATTGAATTAGGAAAGATATGATTGATCATCCTTAAGACAGCTTGTCTCAAGACACCTCCGACTCCTTGGTATATTTTGATGAATAATGATGGTTTTCCAGCCATGGATAAGTGGATTACCCCCATGAACGATAAGTTTCTACTCCGTGTCATGTCTTGATGTTTCTACATAAGTTAGGATACCATTTTTTATCCTAGGGGAGCCACCCGGTTGTATGGGCAACTGGTTTGGTATATGGGCACCCGGAACCTTGGATGGGGGTTTATTCACTCCGGATTATGAATAAAGAATGGGTGTCGTTTTTTCACCCTTAGGTGGTCTTGAGACAAGAATAGTACTGGTCATGGTTATTATGGACAATGTTTTGATTAGCAGTACCCTGTCTTAAGTTTAAAGATGTCTATTTTCTAAAAGAATGCTTTTAATGTTGTCTTCAATAATTGATTGAAGGAATTATTATGACGAAAAGTTAAAAGAAACTATTATTTTAAGTGTTAAAACAATGTGATAGTAATTAAAAAACAAAAGAATCATGTGTGAGTGCGGGGTGGTAAGTGGGGATTGACTAAAATTGTCAATCATGGACGGGTGGACCTAATTAGTCAGGTAACTATCCATCCTTGCGCACTAAAAGCATCTAAAAACTTCTCCACTTGGAAGAGGAGTCCACTAGCGGCTATGCCCTCACATCTGTTAGGAGGAAAAAAGCGTTGGATGAGGATACCTTAGCCCAATTTGTGGAAGTTATAGGGTCGAAATAGTTTTTTGGACTTTTAATATGTTGTCCTGTTTTCGCTACGAGACAGGACTAGGTCTTCTTCTAGGGCTATAGACCCAAGCCATTATCAATGGTAAAGGTCTATTCCTTGGATTTTTCTTGTTTAGAGACTCTGATTTTTATCAGACCTAGAGACCTGTCAAGGATCCCATCCTGATCTTGGTATTGGCGGGTTGGGGATCTCACAAGCTCATGCTTATTACATTTTCTTATATTGCCTATACACATCTGCGTCGACACAGATGGCTACAGATAGTAGAAAGAGATGCACGAAAACAAAATCTATGAGACACCAAGGCATAATTATTGCTTATGTAAGGAGTTTTTGAGTGACTGTGAACGATGATTCATTCCTTAAGTTTAGTTTAATTTGTGATGTCTATGAGGCAGGACATATGCATTTCATATGGGTATGTAGCTTGTTGCATGACCAAATAACATTGTTTTAAGCTTTGGATACATTCTATTTTACATGGAAAAAATCACTTTCATGTTGTTTTAGATAATTCCATGGTCAACTCAGATCCAGCATGGATTGATTCTAACAAAGAATTGGAGTTGAAACTCGTGTATCATGGATGGCCAAAAAAATATTTTGTAACTAGTAGGGTAATCATAGGACAATTTCTTGGTCAATGACACAGGACAACTACTTGGTCAACAACGAAAAGGTTCTCTATTGTGATTGAAAAAATTTGGAGGGTGCTTTTTACCATTATTGACCCAAGAAAAGTGCCCAATATTGCACTTCATTTAGTCTACCATTTACAAACTTTTGAGCTTATTGTTATGTGACTTTAAGCTTAGATGGTTTTTTGAATAGCTAGTAATCTATCACCCATTTACATTAAAGTTGATGCTCCTATGATATCGCATGAGGACACATGCACTCATTGTCATGCATCTACAAGATGATCTTATAAACTTCTCGGACTTAGGTGTAGCAAATCATGAAGATTATGTGAAAATATACTTGATAAGGATCAAAAGATGATTAGACTAGTAGAATAGAGACATGCTTTCTCAAATTGATTGCTCGGATTTCTCCTGGCTCAAAAATATTCGCTCACCATATGGTAGGACTCCTTACTTCCCTAGAAATGAACATATATCCTCCTGAGAAAAGTCCTCCCAAAGCTATTTTCCCATGTGGGGATATTACCAACTTTATTTATTACCCTATGGATATATACAAGGAGTAGCATTGAAAGCTATATGGGTAAGCTTAAAATAAAAAAGTATAGATAAAGACATTTCTATTTATTTATTTAAAAACCCTCAATTATAATATACATATGCAAACTCACATTTATTACTAACACACACCTAAAGTTAATATAAAGGAAAAGGTGGGGTTCCCACGAGAAAGATTGACGACGGATATTTATTCCACCATCTTATCTATACATAGATAGCTTATTAGAATTATGTACATATATACATATTCGGTTTATTTTGGTTATGTTTGGTATTTTTTGCTATTTCTTTTCTCATGATAGCTCTATTGAAAAATAGCTATCAACAAGACAATGCCTTTGTGAAAAAATCTGCAAGGTTGTCATGTGTTGGCACATAAGCCAAGCTGATCTCTTCTACTGAGAGTCTCTCCCTGACATAGTGGTAATGCACCTCAATGTTCTTTGTGCAAGCATGAAAGACTGGGTTCCTTGCAACTGCTAATGCACTCTAATTTTCAGCGTAGACATTGTTGGTAGTCTCCTGTCAAACACCCAAATCAACCATAAGGCATTTGATCCATACACACTCAACCGTAGCTATGAGACTATCCTGTACTTAGCCTCACAACTAGAAGTGGCCATAGTAGGTTGTTTCTTGTTGAACATGAGATACATGAATTGTCGAGCATGAAACAAAAACCACTTATGGACACTCCTGTGTCGAAAAAACCAGCCTAATGTGAGTATGAAAAAGCATGTAAATTTGGCAGCAATGATCCCTCCTTGGGATAAAACAAGCCAAGATGTAAAGTGCCACCCAAGTAGCTAAAAGTACTCTTGACAACTTGCCAATGCTTAGACCCTGGGCTCATGAATCTGTTGACCTGTGAGATTGAAAATTGAATATCGGGCCTCGTGTTGCATACATAAAATAAGGCAACCAACAACAATTTGGTAAAGAGTGGCATAGGCAAGATCGCCAATATCATGAAGTCTCAATTTCAAACCTGCCATGGGAGTGGCAATAGGTTTACAATCCTCAAGTCCAAACTTACATAGCAATGTCTCTATGCAACTTGTCTGACACAAGGCAATACCACCATCACCATGCTTAAACTGTACACCTAAGTAATGATACAACAGCCCCAAATCTTTCATCTTGAAAGTAGCATTCAAATCAGTCTTAAATTCAACAATATGTCTCTCATTTGGTCCAGCGATCAACAAATCGTCCACCTAGAGAACGACAATGAGAAGTACATCACCCTCACGCTTTGCATACAATGTGCTTTCTATTGGAGTGTTACGAAAGCCTCGTTTGACTAAATGAGTATCAGATAACATGACTTCTGCTAAAGGGAGAAAATACTCCATGATGCCTAAATCGGAGATACAAATGTAATAGGAATAGTCATGCTAGAGCTATATATTTTTGGAACAAAAAAAAATTAAAAATACATTAATGTGATTCAAAGTTAATTTAAAACTGATTTTATTTCTTTATTTTTAACATGCAATATACATGAAAGTTTTATTTCAATCTACGAAATCAGTGAGAATGGTTATGCCAAAGTCTAAGATCGTGAAGCTTTGGAGCATTCAAGAAGGGATTCAAAGGACTTCAAGAGGTAACTAGCTCAAAGTCAATGGGGACTGTGATTTCAAAAGAGAGGTAATGTCACCAATTATGATTTTTACGGTATGCTTGTTATGATTTAATAATTCGTTTTATGAGAACTACATTTGGAACGTACTTAAAAAATCATTTTTCTCATAAAGCAAAGATACTTTCCAAAAGACAAATAGCGATTTTCAAAAATCAAGTGTGCTTGTTTATTTTTTCTTGAGAAGAATGATTCCACAAATGAGAATCCATCCTTGGATGTGAAATTTGTGAAGGCTAAGTACTCGTTTTCTTTTTAAATGCATGTTTTTTAAGTCAATTATGCTATGCAGGGTAAGCATACTTAACAAAAGAAGAGAGGATGCTATTAAAAAGAAGCCAAAGGCTTTAAAAAGAGGAGACAAGGACCTTTTTGTAGGCAAAAGATTCTTTGGATCAGAGAAGCATGTTGTCACACATGCAGAACAATCCTTCACAAAAATGGCCATAACTTGAGCTTCAATTGTTAGAATTGCACAATCAAAAGAAATATATCTTTGAGATCTACATATCTGTGGTATTACTTTTATGTTTTACTAATGTTCACTATTTTTGTAGTAGCACATTTGCTCCCTACTTATGCTCCTCAATTTTGGAGAAGACAATGGAGAAGTTATTTGTTATGCATGAAACTATATAAGTTAAACTCTTTGAAGAGAAGCTTTCATCTAATTTTTGAGAGTTTGGTATGCTTCTATAGGGAGGAAGAAGAGATGTCAATGATGAAAGAAGATGATGATGAGAAATGTAATGAATTTGGGAGGAATGGATTGCCACCATCACTTGAACATGATCAAAATAAGAGATTCATAAACTTATGTTTAAAACATAGTCAAATCTAAATAATGAAACAATCACATTACCATAAAAAGAAACTTAGAGAGAGAGAGAGAGCGATGACACAATATTGATATGGAAGCTTACAACAAAGCTTTAGCCTTCTTTGATAAAAAAGATAGCTTGACAGAGTCTTTTTTTCTAAAAGGCCAATGATTTTGGCCTTCTTTGATTAAAAACATAGATTAATAGAGTTTTACTTTTGAAGAAGCATCATCTTCTTCCTTTTTCAATATCTTTTCTTTCTCCTGTAGTAGAAGTTTCTTCTGAAACATACCAAGCTCTTTAGAAACATGTCCATGCTTCTCTTGAGAACAGTTTTACTTACAGAGTTCCATGCATGGGTTATGCATGCCAATTAACTTCTCCATCATCTTCTTTGAAATTGGTAAGCAAAGATGCTACTACAAAAATAGTAAGCACTAGTAAAACATAAAAGTAATATCATACATGTCTACAGCTCAAAGAAAGCTTTCTTTTGAGTCTTGGGTTGCGCAAATCTATCAATTGAAGCTCAAGTTATGACTGTTTTTGTGAAAGACTATCTTGCATACGCAACAACCTGCTTCTCTAATCTAGGAAGTTTTCTACCTACAGAAGCGCCCTTGGCTCTTCACATCTTTTCTTAACTAAACTTACCTTGCATGCCATAATTTACTAAAAAACATTCAAGGTTTTTTTAATAAAGAAAGCGAGCACTTAGCCTTCACAAATTTTACATTTGAGGATGGATTCTCGTTCATGAAAGTGTTCTTTTCAAGAAAAAATCAAAAATCACTTTTGATTTACAAATAAAAATGACTTCTAAAGTACATTTTAAATGTAATCCTTATAAATAGATTCCATAAATCATAAAAAGTACAAAAAGCATAATTAATGACATTACCTCCTTCTCGAAATTATTATCGTCCTTGATATGAGCTACTTACCACTTGGAGGTCTTTAAATCCCTTCTTAAATGCTCCAAAGTTTCATGATCCCAAACTTTGGCATGACTATTCTCATTGATTTTGTAGATTGAAATAAAACTTTCATGTATATCATTTATCAAAATTAAAGAGAGAAAGTCAAATTCAAATTTGCTTCAAAGCACATATATATACTCTTAATCTCATTTTTAATGTTCAAAAGACGTGTAGCTCATCTAAAGTCTGGCATGAAGATTCTCATTTTATTTGTATCTTCAATTTAGGCATTATGAAGTATTTTACCCCTCTAGCTTAGAAAGAGAAAATCATGTTTTAAGCAGCAGCTTTTATTTTCTTAAAACATTGTCAAATGTTACAAAATAAATCTCAATAAGTAACTTGTAATGGGACTCTTACAAAATTCAACTATGGTGACATTACCTTGCCCTTACATGATAGTCGTCCTCGACTATAAGTCATTTTAAGAAAAATAAGGACGCGATGCTCGTGGATCCGCATTTGAGCAACAACAAGATTTTGCAATAGGTGGCTACTCTACTCAATGCTTAAAAACATAATTTAATAAGAATGAGCAAGGGGACATATGGATTCTTAACCCTATAATTCATGCAGGCCAGTGTGACAAATTGCATGCGTCAATCACTAAGCACGACCAGGCATATGCTATAATGACAAAGGACATGATTGACAAGGCAAAATTATCCTTGCAAGGTGGAAAATGGAAAGACCTAGAGGTGCAAGACAAACCGATTGCCCACCAATGGACCGCAATAAGGCTCAGAGGCACAACGTGCAAGGTAGTACATAAATGTGCTAGAGCAATGGAGACTCTAGAGTGGAGAGAGTTAACGAGGTATTTTCAAAAGTCCATTACTCATTAATCTTGTTGGCTCTCTAAAGCACAAAGCATCCTCTTAAACCCATTTTGGAGAGAAATTTCCACACTCAAAATCAACAACAAAGGGCTTAGCCAGCTGGCCCATTTTTGGGAGAGCAACAACTAGAGCTAGAAAGAGCCAGAGCATCTGACTGCCTAGTTCCACCTCAATGGGACTTAAAGGTCGTTGACAAATAGAGTAGTAGAGGGGCTCAACAAATACTATATGCATGTGTGCAAGTCCAAACTCAAGTGGAAAGCCTAGAAATGGCTCAAACAAGGATAGGCACTTCTATAAACTGCAATGGGACTTAAAGGCCGTTGACAAATAGAGTAGTAGAGGGGCTCAACAAATACTATATGCATGTGTGCAAGTCCAAACTCAAGTAGAAAGCCTAGCGATGGCCCAAACAAGGATAGGCACTTCTATAAACTGCAAATCAAGGCTATCTATCACATTCTAGTGATGTTGGCTGATTGATTCTCCCTTTTGAACAAGCAATGGGAAAAGCATTGGCTGAAGTTAAGATGGGTCGTGATAACAAAAAACATTTGGGGTCCTCAATGGCTGATGTTGATGTAAATCTTTGTGTGGAAGGTTTTGTGGGGTCTTTGCCGACAAGAGTAAAGATTCAAGCCAAAGACATTGGTTTAGATAGACACTCAAACGGATATAAAAGACCTAGAAAGTAGGATTATTGAAGAACAACATGTTCCTTGAGGGGAAGGATATGAAAAGCCAAGCACTACTTGTGTGTACGCATATTGTTAGATTCTATTACTTCAAGAAAGTTTTTGAGAATGCTAGGAACTGCAAGACTAAACATCCTGATGATATCTTGGAGGACATCACTTCTCTTGTTTAATCCTCGTTTCATTAGGAAATTTCAGAGGTCATTTGGAGGGCCATATGAAGAGAGAGAATAATAGAGCGCGTCCAATGAGCACGAAGGCTACGTTACGTAGGAAAGTACGTGGAAAGACTCAAAAAATAGGAAAATAGCATAAAACTTTCACGAATCTAGGATTGTAGCATCGTAATTTCCTTCCTTTTACCGAGCTTTTAGGTGCTTGCATGTGGTCCCACTTCTGATATTCTCTTATGGTCATTAACGTACTGGAGGGTGACCATTAAGCCCGCACAAGATATTGGAATTCTAAAACACTTTCCCTCCATTAGAATGCTTTCAAAGTGAATCTCCCTCCACTAAAGCTTTTCTCTGAGAGCTATGGCTTCCACATCTTCTCGCCCAAGAGGCTCCAGGTGTTTACTGTCTCTCACACCAACAACCAACAACTGCACTTTGCCTAGAAGGCCAAGTAGTAGCATATCCTCAATTACAATATCAACTTCAATAAGTGCAAAGAACCAATGGGTTGGACAAAGGATAAACAAAGGTTCATGGGTCCTCATGCAACCAAGAAGACCCAAGAGGTCTAGTGGTATCAACGTTTACCGCTCAGCATGGAAGGCCAGAGTGTTGGATTTCAAAGTTGAAATCGGCAAAAGATCTAAAAAGGAAGTTCTTGTTCAGCATGTGTTTACCCATCCAGAGGTGATAGCAAACGGTGGAAATGTATCAGATATACATCAACCACGTTGCAATTGTAAGTACTCTTGACATGTGAACTTACTGATACTCTCATTATAACTTTTCTTATATATTTTGCAATGTTTCTCCCGCTTGTTATGAGCAATGTCTCCATTCTTCACAGCTCAATTACATTAGATTTGTCATTTGTACTTATTGATACTCTTAGTTTAACTCTTCTTATATATATTGCAGATGTTTATCCCTCTTCTTATGAGCAATGGGAGCCTGTGGAGTGCATAATAGGCCTCTTCCATGTTGTTCATGCCCACATTGGTTCTCTACAGTATTCAGGGAGGAGCAGCAAAAGACTGGTTGATGAGGGAATATTTTTTTATGACCACTTCTACCAACTCAGATCAGGGAATAAGAATGGCATGTTGGTGAAAGTGCCTCTACCAACCGATTGGAACACTGTGGACTGGCCAGTTCCCGAGGAAACAATGGTGGAGGCAATGCGAAGTAAGCTCTACAAGGATATACAAAGGTCTCTACATAGCTCTATTCCCACCAAACTGGTTAGAATTGAAAACTTTTGTCCTGTTGCACTCTTCATAGAGTTGTTTCATAGCTACAACATCCGTATTACGAAAACTATGTTCATGTGCAAGTCATTTCAGCAGTCATCCTGTGACAAACTTCTTGACAGAGGATGGTATGCAAAGGAAGAGATTGGTTTACGGTGCGAGGTCGCGTTTGATACTCTAGTTGTCAAGTACATGATAGCAAGCCAATCACTGTTACTCTCGTTTTGGTATATGCGATCACAAATGCTCAATGGTAAGTACATTCCTATGGACCAGGTTTCTGCAGGTTTGGAAGATAATCCTGTTGTGGATGTGGAAGTGATTGATAAAGATCATGGCCTACTGTTGGTGGTTACAATAAGGGAGCTATGCAGTCTTCAGCATTTGCGGCATGACATAATTGAAGAGTCAATGGACAAGGACCTATCAGATTTTTCCTTTTTCCTAGCTGGCCGTAAGGTGATGCGGCGAAGGGAAAAAGATATTTTGTGCAAAGAGTTGGATGGTCGGGTTGAAGTAGTGTCAATGTAACAGATATTCTTGTGAACCCAAGTGTATACAAATGACTTTCAATACATGAAGTTTATTGAGCTCATTTTTCAATTGTGCCCTGTGAAAAAGTGTGCTTGAAATACATTTCTTTACCATGTCAAATCTCTCTCTCTCTCTCTCTCTCTCTCTCTCTCTCTCTCTCTCTCTCTCTCTCTCTCTCTCTCTCTCTCTCTCTCTCTCAATGTTAGACAAGACAAAGACATGATAGAAGAGTCATCTTAATTCATTAGAAAGTACAAACTCGTCCGTGAACAATGGACTGAGATACAATTTCTGTAAGTATGGAATCAGAATGTCTTCAAGGTAAAAATCGAAGGAATGCCCCTCGAAAGAAGGTGGTGAGATAGTTGTTCCCGGCGGATTTAGTTCTCCCTTTTCAGGAGTATCATCAATCAGTAGTGTATTAGTTGCATCAAAGGGTACACCGATTTGGCTAAACGGTTTGTACAAAAGAGGTAAGTGTGGTTTTTTAGGGTGGTAGTGGCCCTCAACGGTAACGCATTTTCTTTGATCATACAAAAAGGCAAAATCTGATGTGTGAGCGTCGCATACATTGCAAACTATTGTAACTAGTGGCGACAAGTTTTGCCTTTGCATTGAAGACCATATGGCAACTCTGAAGCGCGGAAGAAGAAACTGAATAAATTCCTTGGTTCCTGGACGAACCACGACTCGACAAGTTCCCATCCGAAACGTTTGCAAATCCTCAAAGGGTTCTGTGTCACCGAGAGGCACCCGCATCAGCAGCAATCCATTGACGTCCAAGATAATCAACCTCTGTAAAAGTTGACAAGTACATATAAGTAGTTAGAAGATGAACATATTTTGCCATACTTGAATAGACATTACCGGAACAACCGTATCTACAGGTAGCAAGGGTCCATACTGGGTCTCTGTAGTGTTCATGTCGTTGTTGCTCTCCTCTGCTTTATCTTCATAGTCATTATTCACATCTTCATCAGGGGTCTCCCCCATGGCTCTTTCTCCCTCATTCAAGGTTTCCTCCAAGGTCTTTTCCTCTCCCTCGGTTGACCGGCTTGCCTCATACATCCTTGCCTGATCCATATCAGTTTGCTCATCCCTAGGCCTGCTTTCCTCATCCATATCCTTTTGCTCATCTATAGGCCTGCTTTCCTCATCTTGGGTTTCAGCCATAGGCTCTTTTGGCTCCTCCACTGGCTGACTTGGCTCTTTCATTGTCTCCTCTGGTTTTACACTAGCACCTTCCATATGCTCATTTGACCTTTCCTCATCCTTGGCTCTTTCATCTTCTCCTGATATGACCCCCTTGGCCCGTTGTGATTCCACTGTATCGGATGCAGGGGTTTGTTGTGGTGGCACGTCATGTATTGTTAGATCAATAGTGCGGTCATCCAAGCCGCTATCTTCAAGCTCTCTGGGGCTAGACATAGTAAGCAGGTGTTGTATTAAACTTACCCGGTATCTTTGCAAATAATCATATGTGTAGTTTTTTAAAGCACTCTGCAAAATTGAAAGACCACATGGTGAGAATTCTTTTATAGACTAAACCAAAACTAACTGAATGCATTGCCAAATGGGTACCTTAGTCATGAAAGGTTTTAATGCAAAGTAGCTTTGCAGGACATATTATGCATGGAGAAGACATCTCCAGCCGCAAGAATTTCCATCGGTTTGATTTGGGACAGGTACATCTTTGATTGGGGCCTTGTATAGTTCATACCTTCCACATAGCTTGCCATAGGCAAGCAACAACCTCTTTATACAACTGCACAAAGCAATGTCAAGATGTTAGCATGAGGCTTCAAATTTACATGGATATCTATAAGAAACACTTTCTGATACAAAACACTTACAGCCTAATTTCAGGGTGGGTTCCTTTTATTGAATTGAACACCCACACTGTTGGTTGGTCAACATCAAGGCATATGAGACTCCAGTGATGGTTGTTCTCATATGGAAAGATGATGACAGCAACTTCCAGCATAGCACAGTGGAGAAACCAACTCTCAAAGGTCCCAGATGGACTGTTCTTTTGTCTAATAATCACTGACATTTGTGGATCAAGAAGAAACACCTTTGTGTGGGTGTGCAGTGGGAGTTGACTTTTGATCAAGCTGCAGAGACTCTACCTGAGTTAGCAAACCTATTATCTGAGTTTTCAAAGCTAGCAAGATAGCAACACTTACTTAAGACAAGCATAGATAATTGTGTCTGAAATCTGAGCATCTGGATTCTGCAATAAATTAATGTCCACTTTTTCCAGAGCTAGCTTTCTGGCTCCATCTACAAATGGTATCTCTGCAAGCAAACCATCCTTCATTGAAAGTAGAGTTTCTTGATTGCTTGCCTCTATGGACAAGGTCACATTGCATTCTGTTTGCCTCTGGGACTCCACTGCTACTTTTGCTTTCTCCTTAAGCTCTACTTCCCTCATGTCCTCTGTTTGGTGAGCAATAGTCTCTGCCCTTGCCCTTGTATTCACATCATGTGTGACATCTACAACTGTGAGTTGTGGCACTAGCTCCGGGGGGTATAACAAAATTTCCCTCATTTTCTTATCCCTGCAGACATTGGGGACCAGTAGTTTGTCATACCTCCACCTTATTCTTTTCAGTGTCTCACTATCTTTGTCCATTATAGTAACCCTGTGGGCATGGGCTGCAACAATGGTCATGTCACTAAAGTACTCCAGTAGGAAGTCCTCTGCTGCTTCTTGTAGAGCCATTAATGCCACCACCTTCCACCTTTTGGTGCCCCAGGTAGCTTCTTCACATACGGACCTCACCATCCTCTGAAAGGGCAGCTTTGGTATGCATAAATCTACACATTTCTGTGCCTTTCTGATTTCTCTGAAAAGTCCCATGCAGGTTTGTAACTTCTTCACCCTTGGCCCTTTCAGAATTTTATTGGGTTTTCCAGGTCTTTTCTTTGGGGTTGCAGATCTGCTACTTGCTTTAGATGCTAATCCTGGTCCCTTGCCTGCCTTCCTTGCAGTGGCTTTTGTTCTAGCCATTTCACTGTACACAAAAAGAAGAGTCTCTCTCTCTCTCTCTCTCTCTCTCTCTCTCTCTCTCTCTCTCTCTCTCTCTCTCTCTCTCCTTTCTATAGCTTAGCATATTTAAATAGAGAGAGAGAGAGTGAGAGAGCCCATTACTAAAGGCGCGCGTGGAGCACGTTTTGACCTCAACAAACACCTCCGCGCACCGTTAGTATAAGGTGAAAGAAATACTCACTCTCTCTCTCTCTCTCTCTCTCTCTCTCTCTCTCTCTCTCTCTTCTCCCCGCCTTACATCCTCTCTCTATAACACTCAGACATACACTGGTCAATGCACAGTACTAACGGCGCGCATAGAGACATGCACACCGGTTATGCCTCTCTACGTGCGCCTTTGGTATAGAGAGAGAGAGAGAGAGAGAGAGAGAGAGAGAGAGAGAGAGAGAGAGAGAGAGAGAGGCTTGTGTGTGTGTGTGTGGTGTGTGTGTCTGTATTTGTGTGTGTGTGTGTGTGTGTGAGTTATATTTGTGTGTGTGTGTGTGTGTGTGTGTTTGTGATTTGTGTGTGTGTGTGTGTGTCTCTCTATGTGTGTGTGTGTGTCTGTGTGTGTGTATGTTATATTTGTGTCTGTGTGTGTGTGTGTGTGTGTGTGTGTGTGTGTGTGTGTGTATGTTTTATATGTGTGTCTGTGTGTTTGTGAGTGTGTGTGTGTGTGTGTGTGTGTGTTTGTTTGTGTGTGTTGTTTGTTAAGACTGAGCTTGGTACTGTGACAGAAACAGAGAGAGAGAGGTAGAGGCAAAGGCAGAGGGAGAGAGAGAGAGGGCCAAACCTCCTGAGGTCGCAGACCTTCGTTATGTCGATGGGTCGGCTTGCTGTCGGAGATGCAGACGACGGCTCTTGCACTCTCTCTCTCTCTCTCTCTCTCTCTCTCTTTCACTCACTCTCTTTCACGAGGTGTGGTTTTTCTCTCTCTTGACCTCTATATATGACGTACAAAAGTATACGGTCTCAATAATGACCGCACATTTGACAACATGCAATTATACTCTAATTTATAGTAACACGTGGGGCGCCGCCGTGTGTATCCATTATAAGTGTGATTTTGAGAGAGAGAACAATAGAGAGAGAGAGAGAGAGAGTGAGAGAGAGAGAGAGAGAGAGAGAGAGAGAGAGAGCCATAGAAAGAGAGATAGTGATAAAGAGAGAGAGAGTGATAGAGAGACAGAGAGAGAGAAAGAGAGAACAGATTGTGAGAGAGATAGAGAGAGGGAGAGACACAGATTGAGAGAGAGATAGAGAGAGGGACTCCTTACTCTCAGAGAGAGAGAGAGGGAGGGAGAGAGACAGAGTCAGTTTGACAGACAAAAAGCAATGGAGGAGACACCTCCCTTGGAGTTTCTGCAAACCCCACCAACAAAAGGTGATCTCTCACTATTTCTCTCTGTATTTCCAACAGCTGGTACAAATTGTGTGTGTGTGTGTGTGTGTGCGTGTGTGTGTGTGTGTAAACAAAGAAAAACCCAGACTGTTGTTCAATACACACACACACACACCTCAACACATACTTCCATAGACAGAGACACACACACACATACACACATACACACAGACACACACACAGAGATATACACATTCTCTCTCTCCCTCCCCTCTCTATCCCCGTTACTAACGACGTGCAGAGCCAACCAAACACTGGCTGCAGCTCTCTCCGCGCGCCTATAGTATAGTTATGACTCTCTCAAAAAGCACTTTTTCGTCCTTGCGCGCCTTTCCCTCAATTGTACTTAAGGCGCGCGTAGAGAGTTGCAAAAAGAACGTTTTCGACCTTGCGCGCCTTTAGTACAAATAGACACATACAAAGAGAGAGAGAGAGAGAGAGAGAGAGAGAGAGAGAGAGAGTCTATGTGTATTTTTGTAGTGTTCTTTGGAGAGAGAGAGAGAGAGAGAGAGAGAGAGAGAGAGAGAGAGAGAGAGAGACTATGTGTGTTTTTGTTTGTGCTTTGGTGAGAGACAGATATATATATATATATATATGTGGAGAGAGAGAGAGAGAGAGAGAGAGAGAGAGAGAGAGAGTGAGACTTGTCATGTTTCCTGATGAATAGGATTAAGGTCCAGTAGGCAGAAGAGGTTGAAACCAGACCCAGAGCTTGTGCCAGGATTTCAACCTTTGCAGGCTCAGTTGCTTAATGTTTCTGCCAAAAGAACTATTGACTTTTGTCAAAACATATCTGAAGAAAAGTCAATTGGTGAAGATCAATCAGAGAGGTCACCAGGGCAAGAGGATCCCTCACCCTACAAGGCTGTGGTGCCCTGTACAGTACTTGTGAAGAAAAATACAAGAAAGAGGAATATAGACTTCTCAGATGATGCAGATGTGTTAGAAAGTAGTCCATGTGCAACTAAATGTAAAGCCAAAGAGGATGTGTCTTCTCTGGAAGACCCAGCTGCAACTGATGAGAGGCTGTTTGATTTTGCAGCATCTTGTGGTGTTCGGGACAAGTTTGATCTAGTTCATTCTATGTTTAATCCAAAGTTTGACATTGAAGACCTGTTAGCTCAACACAGTAATTTCTTGCAGTCCTACAGAGATAAGTTTGAAGTGATGGTGCAGGTAGGGAGGGTTGTTCTGCCTACTATGACTCTTGTGCATTTAAATGATTGTGGTGGAAAGGGACAGGGACTGAAGAAGTATAGGGAATTACCACCTTCTTGCCGACATTCAGCCTGCCCTTTGCATCAAAAAGAATGCAGACTCATTCAGGAAGCCTTTGTCTTTATGATTTACCTGAACAGCGTGTTTGGATTCCTCATGCAGAATCCTGATGAGGTGTTAGAGGAGCAGGATGCAGCACTAGATGAAGAATGCAAGGAGACAACTCATATACAAGAAGTCGAGGAGGTTGAAGACACAGTCGACCTTGAGGTTGAGGCAATTGAAGTACAAAGAAGTAAGATGCTCTCTGTGAAAACCATAGAAATCAAACTTCCATTGGATGTCAGTAACTTCACTGAGAAGCATGCTCAGATGATGTTGCCTGTTGTGCCTGACTTCAAGATTGGAGACAGGACCTATATCTTCTTACATGATGTGCAAAGTGTCTTTTATTTAAGGGAGGATTTCTCCCTGGCTATTATTTCCAGAGTCCAAGAGGAGAGGAGTGGATTTGTTTCAGAGGATAGTAGTGATGATGAGGCAATGGAAACATCCAGCAATCCAATGGAATGCCTTCGAAGATGCTTTGAGAAAGCTGAAAAATACAAGGAGACACTACCTGATGAAGCCACCTTCCAAGCAATAAGGCAAAGCCTAAGACCATCAACAAGTAACAAAGAAGTGGAGGATTGGTTTAACCATTCAGGTCAGGGGTCAACTACATCTGTAGACCTGTGGCAGGAAAACCTCTTTCTGCAGGATGAGAGCTTCATGGTAACTCTCTCTCTCTCTCTCTCTCTCTCTCTCTCTCTCTCTCTCTCTCTCTCTCTCTCTCTCTCTCTCTCTCTCTCTCTCTCTCTCTCTCTCTCTCTCTCTCTCTCTCTCTTTGTGTCACTTCTGACATGATATGTGCAGTCTTGGATTGCTGACAAGGATGACTTCCTTCAGCGGTGGACTCGAGAGTATCGAGGAAGGGATGCAGCCCTAGCGCAGTACCTTTCAAAGCTTTGCGAGTCACCGATAGTATTTTTTCACAATTCCATGTCACAAGAGGGTTCAATATCAACTTACACATTCAAGACACTATCACACTTCTTGGGTGGACCGGTGCTGCCCAAAAGTGCAGATAAAGTCATTCTTGTGGACAAAGTGTTTGCTAGAGATTGTTTTGGTTACTGCCCGGGCTATACAGGTGGTCAGGCAGCGTATTACTACACCTACACAGCAATGGCACTAGCTCTTGGTAGACAAAACCCAGATGAACTTTTAGAGTATGGCAAACATCTCATGATTCGTTACAAGGGTGACGTGCCAAAAAACAAAATTGAACCTTCAAAATCTTGATACACTTCAAGTAGCAATTGTATAAGATCATGTATTACATAAATTTTGTACAATGTCATCCACTCAGAGTATCTTTCTCCACTTGTGATTCACATACACCATTGTCTCTCTCCACCTTCGTTGACTTTCACGAGCTCCAGAGTTGTTGTATGCCATTGATCTTTTAACTTTTTGTTGTTGTAAATGTCTGATGGCTTGTGCTGTTGCTGAATTTGCCAAGACTTCTTTTGCCTGCATTTGATGAATGATTCTACGATAGAACCATTCAAATAGTTCTCTCAAACTGTTAGCCTTGATTCGAGAGCCACCATGTCGTGTGTGCCTGAAATAAGCATTTCTCACCATGTAATGAGACTTTTCCATCCCTTGGGTATTCCATATTGCCGGGTTCCCATACTTTTGTATAAAATATGGTAAATGATTGAAGATGATGTGCTAGATATGAAAACAGATTAGTTAGAATGTTTTACACTCACATATTTGCACATAGGAGAGAATGAAATACACGATAATACCATGTAGTGAGTAATCTGGGTGTCTGTCCATGCTGTCTTGAATGATTTTTTCAGAAGGTTGAGATTTTCCTTGAACTTGGTCATATCACCTTGTGACCAGTCATCTTTGTCGCACATCAAAAATAGGATGTCTATTGATCGCCAAACCTCAGCCTTCGCGTTACGAGTAGTTGGTTCTTGGTCTTTGACTGCAATATGTAGCTTTTTCCAGCTCTGATACTCTACCTTGCTAACATAAGATGTGTTATATATTTTTCCATGTTTTGTTAGCTTTGGATCTCTTGTACCTTGGGGCTTAGATAAAAACCTCCGTGCCTTCACCCCACCGATGGATGGTTTGCATGGGACATCCTTCTCAGCAGTTGATCTCTTTTCATCCCGCTAGATTTTCACATTGCCACCATGAAGCCCCATATCCGACAGTACCATTTCTAAGCACTGCAGGGCTACTTGTCGTTCTGCCGAGTTCTTAATCTTCCAAGCAAACCCGATGTATAAGTAGACCAATTTCCCCACAATTCTACAAAGGGCATGCATTGTACAAATGTGGACATTCACAAGTGGTATTTTCAAAACCGGTCGAAAAGCAGGATCCTCAATGTGACGTGTTGGAGCTTTTCTCCACCACTTTGGGTCCATGACCTTTGCAGGCTCCATGCAAAACAAACATGGCGACTTTGCCATTGCACCCATTCCACAATTATACATGCACTTTAATGTTTTGAGGTCACCTGCAAGATGCCACTGAACTTGAAAGTCTCCCCTTCCATCTAGACGTAGTACCTCTCCCTGGTTAGTCTGCCGATCAATCACCTCCGGAATATTAGTTCGATGGAACACCCAATATAGAATCTCATGATCTTCTTTCTTTACCTGCAACACAAAATAAATGAGACTTAAGTAGATGTGAACATTTGAGCTTACCTGAGAATCTCGCTTACCTCAAACGCACCAAGCCACCATATGTTATGTTATGATTGAACACTAAAATATAAAGGATCATCACTGGGACACTTTGAGAGGGCTCTATTCATTAAAGTAATAGTAACACGCTCTAGCTTTTTCTCTTTAACAAGCTCACACTCATCCAGTTTTAACACAAAATGTAATACCCCTCGTGACTCTTCAAATGTGATGTTGTAAAACTCCACCATTCTCTTCTGTAATATCCGCAGGTCCATAAAAATATTATTGAACTCATCATATGCCATGTTTGCTCCATGGCCACTGTAAGTTGATTTAATATGAAAGGGCTGTCCAAGATAGTCTCCCTGTGCCTCGTTAAGCTGAAGCCTCTCTTTCCAAACACTTGAGGCTGATGGTAGAAGTTTGGATTTTATACCCTTCTTAACAAAGATGGATGAGACAGACTTTTGGATAGCCGAATATCCTCTTTTGCTTACACCAAGTGAATCAAGTGTGCCTTGTATCTCTTTTGCAGGCACTGAGTTCTCTGAAATAAAGCAGTCCACTACATTTCGTTGTAGGACCTTAAACTTCTTGTCATGTACTATATCTGCTGCCAGGCTTCTACTTATAAGTGGCTTCAATCTCTTTCCTATATTGGCTTTGGGGTCAATGTTTTCCTTGTCAGGATAGATTGAATCTCTACATGAAGACAATGCATAAGTAAATAATAGAAAATTTGCTTCACTAACACTATTTAGGCACATGAAAACAATGCATAACAAGAAAAAACAAAAAGATTACTTAGCTAAGACAATGTAGCCAACCAAGAAGCATCACCTTAATGCTCGGATTCTTTTCTTGAGACCTCCTGATGCAACCTGCAATGTTTCAAGATTGCGCAATTTCTTCTTTCGGATACGACCACCCAAGATGGTGTCCTTCATTTGACAACTTCGCACCTTTCCTTTCAGTTCTTGTACCTCTGTTTTATGTTGCAAAATGGTAACCTGATCTGTAGAATGTAAATGTGAAAGGCGAACAATCTCACATTGTTGAGCTTGGAGAATGCTCTTGTAAGTTTCAGCTTCTCTTGTAAGAGATTTACAATAACCCAGAAGGCTCTTTTCTCCATCACCAGCAAAGGTCAATAAGCTTGTAGGATTGACAAACGGTGGAGACGCATTAGTCATTGTATTCTTAGGGTAGAGAGAGCCTCTCGTCCAGATATCTATGTGTTTAGCTCCCTGAGCTCTGAGCGTGTCTATGGAAGCGGGAGGTATATGTGTGTTTGTTTTACTGCGCTTAATCAATGGTTGGTACTCATTGTCCAAATCAATGTGAAGGTGATATTTGGCTCGTTTCTGGGTAACATTTGTGCCATTTGAGGAGTGCGCCATTAGCCAAATATACAGGTTTAATGGAAAGTGAATAGCGGTTGCGCCTTCGTCCCTCCATGTTAGCCTCATTCCCTCCATATTGACGAGGTTCATTCAATGCAACTGAAAAGAGGATTATCCCTCAATCACTACGAACAAATGTTCAGAAGAGTAAGGAATCTACTTAAAGTACACTTTTTGAACTTTTACTATGAAAGACCCAGCTCTTTTATTTGCCATTTTTTCTAGAGAGAGAGTGCAAAAAATACATTTTCTTAGAAGGCCCTCCAAATGACCTCCGAAATTCCCTAATGTCTTTTTCATGCTTTAGCTACTCCTTGGCTTGTTGTAGCTCCGTTTATTATAAAGCAAGAGTTTCTTTTATTCTCTTTGCTTTCATTTTATCTCGTTTAGCTTTCCAAGATTTTCTTTGAGTCCTCATTGATAAGCTCTCAAACTCCGTTCGAACAGGAAGTTTGTGTTCGTCCTCGATAGGTGTGTTTTTGGTAGCTTCTTGAGCTTGAGCTCTTATCACCACATTGATTGGAATGTTATGCTCAATTTCAAATCCACTCAAGCATGGAAAGTTCCTCATTATTCTCATCATTAATTTTCCTTTTTATCAGGATTCTTGGGACATTTTGGAAGAACATAATCAATTGCACATCCATCATAGAACCCAAAAATGTTTTTAAGTTCGTCCTTGTACGGACAAAATCTTGCCCAATGATCACCTCCCCATTCAAAGCATTGACCTACCTGTGGAGATGCTTGCGGCGCCCCCATTGGCTATCCTGACCTAGGAGGATAACCTCCAAGGTTATAATTTTGGTTCACTATGAACATGAGCGTGTTCTCATCCACCATATAGTGATTTTTTGTCATTTTCATAAAATGTGATGGCTTTACAGCATCCTCTGTACTAACTCAAGAAGGATGACCTTCACCAACATACATGTTACTCTCGAGTTCTCTCTCATGTGGCTCAACTGGTTCTTTGACATACACGTTACCCTCGAGTTCTCTCTCATGTGGCTCAACTGGTTATTTGGAATATGAAGTTGGTGGCAAAATTCTTTGACTTGCAAGTGTTTCTACATGCTTTGTATAGCTATCAATCCTCTTGAGGTGAAGGAGTTTGCCCGACACTCCTTGGGCTACGTTATTCGGGCCTATTTGGTACATTGGTGGTGGTGGCAAAGGTTGCACCCCTGGAGGTCCATATGGCCTCTCCCTATTATAAAAACACTCACTTGTTCATGGTTGGTCCACTTTTTCTCAATTGCACACCACTTCAAGACATGTTGTGCATTTATTGCTACTGGTCTAGGCTGAGTGTTACAACATGGGGTGGGATGATCCCCTCCACAAGTGTCACATCTCCTCATGGGTTGTTGTCATATATTCGAGTTTGGCCTATTGCCTTGGTTCATTCTCCTGGTCGCTTTGTCAACCAATTGATCAATGCTCAGTATGGTTGAAATTTGAACATTTTTCTTCGTTGGGGATTCACTCGTTGTAGAAGAGGCACGACTAGTCGCCTTGTCTGCATCTTTTGTCACCTCTCTATAGGCCTTACAATTATCAACTAGACAGAAAGCTTCTCTAATGACTTTCTCAAACGTTGTGCATGCTTTTAAGTGCAGTTCCTTCTTGAAAGTCTCATTCCTCAAGCCCTCTATAAACAGAACTGGTAACCTCTCATCTTGTGGTAATTCTCTCACACAAGACATATCTCTATGTATTGTTTGAAGCAATGCAAAGCATCCTTCACTTTCTCATTCTCTTTTGTTTGAAAGCGTAGATTCGGGAAACAGTGTTATGCTTGATTTCACTTTTAGATAATTCTTCAGTAAATTTCACCCAAAAGTTTCTCTACCTTTGAAAAATCTCTAGTGTTCAAAGGTTGGAACCACATCAATGATGTTCCTTCCAATGTTAGCCCAAATCCCTCATATTGTGTATGGGAATCTGGCACCTATTTAGCTCTCAAAACTTGTTTGAAGAGTGAAACATGAGCATATGGATCTCCCGATCCATTACATTTTTTGGCAATATACTTAGCTACTATGATGGTTCATTTGTCGTGGTTCTATAACCATTATGACTACACATGGTTCTCTTGCTAGGACATCTTGAGACTCATAACCCCCACTAAGAACTCTAGCAAGAGTTCTTTCTATGACTCGGTCCTCATGATGCATATTTCTCACTTTTGTCAAAGTAATCGGATCCCTTGTTGTATGCATCATGCTATATGCAACATCCCTATATGTAGTCATTGAAAAATCAAGGATCCCATCTGTCTAAGAAAAATTGTGGTTGATTCATTGAGTCAGCAATTCTCCATCTATCCATACTCAATCTTCCCATCTCTAGTCTGGTCTCCAATACATTAGGTCTCGTGGTACTAGGAGTGATATAATATTGATAGAGTGGACCTCCAAAGTATGTATATCTCTCTAATTCTCTTTGATCTACTGTCCAATACCTTCATCCATACTTGTCAAGCATGATTATGTATGTGTCTCTACCTTAATGTATGCCTCATATAACCCACACTAGGAACTCTAGAGGAGTTCTTTCTATGACTAGGTCCTCAAGATGCATATCTCTCACTTTTGTCAAAATAATTGGATTCCTTGTTGTATTCATCATGCTAGGAGCTTCAACATCCCTATATGTAGTTATTGAGACCCTCAAAATCAAGGATCCCATCAGCCTAAGCAAAAATGTGGTTGACTCATTGAGTCAGTAATTCTCGATCTATCCGGACTCAATCTTCCCATCTCTGGTTTGGTCTCCAATACAGAAGGTCTTGTGGTACCAACAGTCATATAATACTAATATAGTGGGCCTCCAAAGTATGTATAACTCTCTATTTCTCTCCGATATATTGTTGAATACCTTCATCCATACTTGTCAAGAATGATAATGTGGGTGTCTTTACCCTTAATGTATGTAAAAACATACAACCGTTTGTGCTCTAACAACTCTCCTATGTAGGGTTTGTCGCACTGTAATAGTGCATTTGCTCATCATTGTCGTATTTACACTGCCCCACGTGGGTGTTGTCCGTGTTGACTCATTTTGTCTCATTCACTCTCCTTAGTTCGGCATTTGGCTTGTCCAACTTAGGCGGCTTATCTTCCAGCTCTATGTCAACTTTATCTTTTGTGCTTGTCATTCCCCGTTTGTCCACAATATATGGAATTTTGTACAACTAAATACAGTATTCCCTCATCATCAAAGTATCGATCACCACTATAGTCCACAGGCACTAGGTCCTTGAACTCATTAGGCCTCTCCTCTAATTTCACGCAGTAGCCATCCATACCATCTTTGTAAATATTGCTCACTTAGTCTCCTACGATAGGGTTTCTAATCAAGTAGAATCTATTTGATCTCAAATACATCAAGAAAAGTTTACTTTTGCAATAACCCTAACCTCTTACCTCTTTGTTGCTTCCAAATCTTCAACTCAAAATCACTCCAAGTTGCAATCCTCTAACCTTTGCAATTTGCATAACAAACACTCGATGGCTATGAGCTTACAGTCGCTCTATTAGTCCAAAATTTTCAAATTGACAAAATAATCGCGTTTTGGTGTACAACCTATCTTAGCTTGCAGAAACCTTTGATGATGTCCAAATTCAATTTTGAAAAAACCTCTATGCTTCTTATGACTATATATAGCTATGGTATCACTCTGGTCTCATTCTATGAGGGGGAACATGGATCATGATCTATGTACTTCAATGGAAAAATGTGATGAAACTTTATCCACGTCCTTTGATACTCTGATACTAGTTATATGCTTTTTGTGTGATTTGGACTAGTTTAAGTCAACTGCAAGTAAAACCCCTAATTTTGACTTTGTGCTTTTCACTCTAAACTATTTTTAGTTGTTTTTGTTTACTTTTTGATACTTTTTTTTTGCAAATTTGTTTTGGGGAGTGTGTTTCTACAAGCCTCTGCCCAATATCTCAAATGGGGGACATGGATCGCGATCCATGTTTCATCACTTTTGGACATTAAATTTGTCCAGCTATACTGGACTATGATGTTTGGAGCTATCCCAAAATCTATTTGGATTTGGATTAGAAAAAGTTAAAAACCACCAAAATTTGGTATGATGGGCCAACTTTAAGTGATTTTCCACAATTTCTTACTTTTGAGTGTGTTTTTCTATCTCAATTTTCTTCCAAACTTTGGTTTCAGCTGATTGAAGATAATAATTCCCAATTGGATTCAATTCTGCACTGATCTATCTCTGGGGGACATGGATCACGATCCATGTTCCACAACAGATTCAACTGAAACTTCTTAGACTGCTTATGATGAGTTTTATGAGGCCCTTGGGCACCAACTTTTTGAGTTTGGATCAACTTTTAAGTCTCTACCATCAAAATTTCAAAGTTATGGTCTTCCTTACCCAAAATATGGCTTCAGCCCTTTTTGCCTTGATCTTTTCAACCCAATTTGATAGTGATGGTTTCTGCTTACCCTACTTCTATGTTCCACCACATATTCAATTCAAACTTCTCACTTTGCTTTTGATGAGGTTTCTGAGGCCCTTGGGCACAAACTTTTTGAGTTTGGATCAGCTTTTAGGTCTCTACCATTAAATTTTAGAATTTTAGAGTTATTGTCTTCCTTACCCAAAAAATGGTTTTTGGTCCTTTTTGCCTTGATCTTTTCAGCCCGATTTAATGGCGATGGTTTCTACTTACCCTACTCCTATGTGCTAGAAAGAAACTTGAAACAAAAAGGGACAAAACAATGCAAATTGTAATGAAAAACAAAGCAATAGTCTCAAAGCATAGAGAAATTTTGCAGAATGGAATGTTTTTAGTATCTCACTCACAACTTTCTTTGCCCCCCCTCAAGGATATATCTAGTCGGTCCCTCGACTCTAGGCTATATTAAGCACTAAACCCACGTCTAATTGCTTTATTGTTAATGTGTATGGAATGGATGACAATTCTTTGGACAAAGAGAACTCTAAATACGGACTAGGTCACTCACCACCTAAGGATCATTCCTCAGCAATGACACCGATGTTAGCGGGTCATCACGATGTACATCTATAGAAGATCTATCTAGCACTAACATACTCATGTCAATATTCATGGAAGTGACTCAAATGGGGTATGATGACTCTTTGAGAGTGTCAATCTTCAAGAAGTGAACCTATCAAGCAAACGTATCACTCTCAATAAGCAAATCACCACTCCTAGATCGAAAAGCCTACATATGTCCTATCTCACCACTCTCAATCATCACAACATTTCAATGACTAAATGGACTCGGATAGCCACGAAATTTTAAGGAAAGCTATAGTAGATCTAAGGGCAAGTCTGGAAACAATCTAACAAGGTACCAAAATCATGATCCATTATTTACCAAGTCATGAAATTCAAAACAGAACAGCTTAAAAAAGTTGACCTAAGGTCCAATAACACTATTTTATGGTCAAAATGTCAAAAAACAATGATTTAAGCACTCAAAATTGAAGATGAGGCTTGCATGCACAAAGTCACATTCCATGATAGAACTTGAAATGCTTACACTTGATTGAAAGAGGAAGAGATAAGGAACACAATGCAATTTTCAAAATCAAAATGTGTCTTTCTAAACTAGTGATTTTGACCTTTATACCTAGGGCTTTCAAAATGGCCATCGGCCGGCTACTTTGGGTAGTGAGTACATCATCAGACATTGATAGCTCAAAATCTATAGCTCTAGGATAAAAATTTTGGCTTTACAATGTGCGTCTGACTAGAAGGGTGCCCGTAAGCTACATTGGCTAAATAGATGAATCCAAAGAAGAGAACTATAAGCATAAATTTGAGCATCTCATCTATAAATTGCTCACAAGGATTTGGATGTTCTCTATGCATGAAGATTTAAATCAAGGAGACAATTCAAGAAATCATATTTGCTCTTCTTTTAAAGAAAGAAGAATTGTTGGAGAGATATATGATTCCACTGAATAAGAACAATGTGCTAGCTACAATGATTAGATATTCTTGCAATAGCTTGCCTTTCAAGCACCAAGTAGACTCAATATCTACTACAGAATGATGTCAATGTGCTAAGTCAAATGCTAACAGACATAATTCACATTCCCTTGCATATGTGCATAGTCGAGAACAACTATGATTTCAAGGGAGAGGTAAATTCACCACATTTAATTTTGGTCTACTTAAATGATTTTTCCTCTCTAAGATTTTTCATTTTAAGGGGAGAAAATAAAAAGAGTGGAAGGACTAAGATTGCAAAGATAGATGTAAGGTGCATCTCTAGCCTTAAGGTACCAAAAGGATGAAGCAACCTTCAAAAATCCCAATGCAATTAGTTCAATTAGTGCCAAAAGGATGATGCAACCTTCAAAAATACCAATTGATCTCTTTTTAGAATCAAATGTGTTTTTACAAAACTAAAATGAATCAAAAACATGTTCTGAATGCTTCAAAAGTATGTAAGAATGCCAACTAAAAAGGAGATGTGGGCTAGCTTGAATAAATCTTGAGATGAGGCTTGGGATCCCTCATTATCTATGTGCAAACACCTCTTAAGGAGTGGTTGATAATCCTCAAAAGAAAAGTATTGGGTAAAGAACCAAAGGAAAGAATAAGAAATGATCGAACTATGTTAGCGGGTCACTGCGACGGACGTCTAAAGCATTGCTTTCTAGCACTAACACAATATCAATACTCAGGGAAGTGACTCGAATGGGGCACGGAGACTCTTCGAGGGTGTCAATCTCAAGAAGTGAACCAACGGAATAACTCTAACTCCAATACAAGCAAATCTATTGCTCTCAGTTTTGACAATTTACCTATGTCCTATGTCACCACACTCAATCATCAACCCGTTGTCGGGGATATGGGTTCGCAAGCTGAGCCAAGAAGGCACGGGGCCTCTGGTTGTGAGAGATGGAAGAGAGAGAAAATAGCAGACACAGATAGATGAATGCCAATAGAGCCCAATAGGAGTGCTATTTTATCAAAAGTGGAATAAATTTTAACAGACACGATCTAATCGACCTCTAAAAATCATCATAATGGTAATAAGACTTTGAGTAAAGCTTAATCAATAGCTCTAGCTTTGACAGTCAATCCAAACCGTTTCTTACACCCAATCGACCATGATATTGGAGTCTTCTCGATGCATGTCCAAACCCTCATAGCCGAACGCACTTGAGCCCCTCAATGGATGACTAGCCATTACTCCGACCATCGGTGTTGTCATGAGCTTACCCTTAATTTCCCAAAGTGTAAGGTCTCTGACCCCGCCCAAAAGAAGCACCCTTGTACCATGAAATGAACATAATGGAAAAAGTTACTATTTTTAGCAGTTTCTCAAATTCTATCAGTGCCATGATGTTTACAATGTTTTAAAGCTTCAAAATGTGAATTAAAATAATTTTTGTCAAAAAAAATCCAAAAATAGAAAGTTTCTGGTCACCCGACTCGTCCAGCCTTGACCGTCTCGAAAAACTGCACCCGTACCCCGAATTTGAAAAAAATGCATTTTCGGACCCCCGGGGGCGGCTAAATATGGCAGGTACTCAGACGACTACGCCTTAGTTAGAGCTTAGTATAGCAATTTACGGCATTAAATTCCGACTCGTATGGGCCGTTTTAGCCTAAAACCAATTTTTCCTAAAGTTGTGCGGGGAGGCACCGGGGCTCGAGGCTATGTGGGAACAGGTCCCAGACCACTCAGAGCCTGCTTTAGCAGCTAGGGAGCACCCTCTTGTCTTGTGGGAGTTGTGGGAGGGTTTCCAAGCTTGAGAGTGAGTGTGAGAGCCATTTAGACTAGCTAATTGGACACTTGGTAGGCAGGAAACTAGACTTGCCAATGCATGAAGTGAGTGCTCACTCAGATGCTTATAGCAGCTAGGTTCAATTTTCAGCTTGGAGGAGCCTATTTAAAGGTGTGCACACACACACACACACACACATGCTTACACACACACCCAATACACACACACACACACACACACACACACACACACACCTACACATACCTTGGGGAGGTGCTGCCGGTACACACACAGTTTTTGAAAGAGAAGCAAGGAGGGAGGTGCTGCAGAAATTCTCATCTTGAGGATTCATTGGATCAGAAAATCAAGAGGATTCTCAGCCCCTAATCACGCTCTTTTTCAAGTTTATCATTTAAAGTAGTGAGTAAAATGGCCCCGGTTAAGAGAACTCGCTTCGGTGGTGCCCACGACCGCGAGGCGGGAACGAGCAATGTGAACGAAAAGGGAAAATCTCCCATGGATGAACAAACACCGGTCATCTCACGGGCCATTGACGAAGGAATGGAAGAGGTAGGTCATATCTTCATTCAAGTTGTTTAATCTAATATTGCACATGTTGAGCTAGGAATGAACATATCCCCAAACATGTTGGAGAAATCCGATGGAAACCTCGGCATTGAATTCATTTGTACATTAAAACTCTAAAGTAGGAAAGAAATGATTGATGGGTATGCTGTTTGCAATAGGAAAGAATGTCTGCTAGGAAAAATTTAGTTCGACATGATCATTCTATTTCCAATGTTGAATTAGTCATGATCCCCCTACTGATCAGGGGGCAGAGTTCCTCGTTAAGGGCTCTTGAATCCACGTCTGTTGGTTAAGCGGTGGATAACCACGTCTGCTGGTTAAGCGGTGGAGCCCACGTCTACTGGTTAAGCGGTGGGAATGTCCATGTCGTGCTTTCTATGCGGTGGACATACCTAGTTGTATAGGCAGCTAGGCGACAAAACGGGAGGAGTCAACTCTCGCTGGAGGGGGGATGTTGTACCTCCAGAACATTGGAATTTTAATGAATAAGTTTGAGTAGAATTTTTACTAGAACTCTGTCTTGGTGCCGCTTTGCAATATTGATTGAAGGGCTGTCTTTAAGAACCTTGTGAATCGGAATCTAATCAAGGAACTTATATGTTGAACAACCATTGTGGTAGTAATTAGGACACACAAGGAAGTGTGAGTGTGGGGGTGGAAAGTGGGGGCTTGGCTCAGGTTGCCAATGCCTATGAGAAGGGTGGTCCCGATTGGTCGGGAACTCTCTGTCCCCATAGTGCTTAAATCGACACTAGTAATACACATTGCCCCTAGAGCGGCGAAGTCTCAAGTGTACGTGCCTCTGAAACATGGGGAAAAAGACAGAGGAAATCCATACACCGAGCAAAAAAAACCAAGCGTGTTATTTTTCGAGCGAAATTGAAAAGAATTAATACACAAATTGCCTTATTAATAAAGCCATGCCATTATCCAAAGTTCAAGCAGCACAACAAAATGGTCAATCCGGAGAGGATTGAAAACTTTGACGCATGAAGGTGATTGCTGCAACGATTGTCATCATGCTGACTAGGGAGGCCATGCTTGTATGTATGAGAAGAGTGAGATCCAAGGCATGTTCACACCGCAAACCACGTCCTTGAAGGTCAGCACATGGAGTTGCATCTCACGGAGTTGTCTAGGTGTGAACACTACCATGGGCTATTCTTGTTGTTGCTGCAACATTGCCACTCCACCTCCTTGCTTCGTCTCTCTATACCCATTGAGAAGCGTTGTTGGGGGTGCATGTTAGAAGACTCGCACGAGAAAACCATGTTTTATCTTCGAGCTGAGTTTCGCATACAATCAAGACATTTAGGGAGATATAAAGTGTTATTTTTTTGTCACATGGCCATGCTACTTTTTGAAATTCGAAACCCATTGGTTGCGATCTTCACTTCCCTTGAAAAAGGATTAAGAGCACATCTACATAGCCAGGGTTGAACCCTAGCCTGCACACGTCAGCCAAGACCCTGCTCTCAAACCTCAACTCTGCCAATTTTCGCAAAGTTGGGAAATCACTTCTTCTATCGACCGTCCGGTTGAGAACGTGTTGTTATTCACCTGCATCTACTATGAAAGCATTTAAGAATGTAGTCCAATTTTGTTAACGTTTGGCTAGGGTAGAACTTCATCTGTGTGAATCCGCCTTAAGGACCTTCACTTTTTCTTTTTCATTCTTGTTCGTTAGTCGTCAGCTAATACTCACAAAATGCATGGTATTTGTAAGATTTCTAGAATAATGAGCATTTTCTCCTAAATATTGCTAATATCGAGGTCAAAAAACGGGACCATGCCACTAGAATGCAAAATTTAATAAATACCACCAATGCCCCTAGTAGTCTATGGGTCTCGGCTCTTAAACATGTAGGGTAGTAAAATAAATTAAATGCGCTTTAATATTTCTCTTTTCTCTCTCTCTCTCTCTCTCTCTCTCTCTCTCTCTCTCTCTCTCTCTCTCTCTCTCTCTCTCTCTCTCTCTCTCTCTCTCTCTCTCTCTCTCTCTCTTCCATACATACATATATATTTATATTTATTCACACGTGAAGACTTGCATGATAGAACCTGCTGGGCTCTCGAGCCAGAAATCAAGGACTCGTTCCTGAGCAAGCGAGCATCAGTGACATGCGGCTGGAGTCTCCACTGATTAAGAGGGAATGGTTGTTCACTCTAGAGGAGGCGGACGTAGTGGAGCTATAGGAGCTATAGCTCAGCCTGCAATCAGGAAGGCCACTGCTAGAGTTACAGTGAACAAGGGACCCTTGGAGATCTTGGTTCCAAAACTGCTCTCTGAAGGGGAAAGCATCCATTCGAGCAAGCTTCCAACTAGAATTTGAGCCTGCGAGAACATCTGCACCGGACAAACAGACTGGAGCTCGAGCCTCAGAATCCATGAGCATAAGATAAAGGAGGATCTAGCCTTCTTACTCTAAACTACATTCCCATTGAAAAAATCTTAGCTTTCATGTCAGTACAACTGAGTGAGGGCATACCATGGGGGGGGGGGGGGGGAGAGAGAGAGAGAGAGAGAGAGAGAGAGAGAGAGAGAGAGAGAGAGAGAGAGAGAGAGAGAGAGAGAGAGAGAGAGAGAGAGAGAGAGAGAGAGAGAGAGAGAGAAGGGGACAACGAATGTGGGAGAAAAAATAAACATGTGCTGAGATTATACTAGTCTAGCAATGGTAAGCAAAAGATTTTCCTTGAAGGAGTTGGGATGCTGCAGTGCTGATGCAGGTGCTCCTCATAGTGTGGAGAGATGCTATGAATAGCAAGGTAAAGAGGTGTGCACGGCAGTGGCCAGGGCCCTCTCCATTTCTCTTAGTCTCTCTCATTCTCTCTCTTTAAAATCTTTATTTGGGCCTCAAGCTGCAGCAGCTCCAAAGGGTTTGCATCGTTAATATTCTGGCAGGGCATAGCCCTAGTCCATACCGCATCAACACGGGACATTTCGGGCAAGAGACAGGAGCTATAAATTACTAATGACTGCGTCTTACTATTCTCCCTAATTATTAATGACTACGCTTAACTATTCTCCAGGATCAATATAGGAATTGCAGTGATAATTCCATCTTCCTCGACCGCTGATCAGGTAGAGCCGGGGAGAGCCGGGGCTTACCTTCGTGATTGCAGTTATTATTATGGGAACTGTGGAAGGTGTCGAAGTGCAGCATGCTTATATCCGGGACGAGCCCCTAACCAGTACCGCGCTAGCGCGGGAGGGTTAGGGGCAAGAATTTGGAATGTTCTCTCTTAGTGTGTATTAACCAATTAGTGAAAGGATTGTAGTGTGGTTGCCTCTATATATCTGGGACGTGCCCCTAAACAGTACCGCGCCGACGCGGGAGGGTAAAGGGCAGTAAACTTCTCTCTTAGTGTGTGATAAACAATTAGTGAAAGCTTTGAAAACATTGCAGTGTGCATGTCTCTATATATACGGGATGTGCCCCTAACCAGTACCGCGCCGACGCGGAGGGTAAAGGGCAGGAAACATTCTCTCTTAGTGTGTAAGCAATTAGTGAAAAATTGAAAGGCGTAACCTTCTTTCCGCTCTTGAATGTGTATTTAGCGTTTAAATTTAGAATATAAGTGTATAATTTAAAGAAAGTCTCTTCCCTCCTGAAGTTATCAGTGAAACAAACAAAACTAGCAGTGCCGTTGGAGCAGAGAAGCAAACCAAGCATTCAGTATCGCATCAGCGCAGGAAGGATAAGAATGAAAAACATGCAATCTTTTGAGCTTCCAAAGTGAACTTAGCATCACAAGGGACGTCACCTCAATCAGCACCGCGTAGGCACATGAGAGTTAATTGCTCAATAAGTGTAGAAAATTGGTTATATGGGGAATTGTAAAGCAAACAAAAGATTTACATAATTGTTTTCGGATGAAAAAAACATGCAATCTATTGAGCTTCCAAAGTGAACTTAGCATCACAAGGGACGTTACCTCAATCAGAACCGCGTAGGCACATGAGAGTTAATTGCTCAATAAGTGTAGAAAATTGGTTATATGGGGAATTGTAAAGCAAACAAAAGATTTACATAATTGTTTTCGGATATGACTCTAATCCATACTGCGTCAGTGTGGGATAGGTAGCCTCAATGTCCGGTTTTGTTCACGACCTCTTGAGCTCATTGACCTTTACTGCATTTGTGGCCTTGTTTACATTTCAAGTGCCATAAAGTTTTGAGAGTAATGATTCGTTTTCACGAGGGACATTGCCAAAAAATGATTCCATGCTAACGTGGTATGGTTAAGGGGGACGTCTTTCTCAATGGCCATCCTCAGTTCCTGTCAAAATGTGTCATTCTTCATAATTGTGTGTACATAAAAATGGGAGAATAATTCGTTAAGGGTGGGGTATCAGAAGGGTTAATCTATGAAAATGAAGAGTTCGTGTCTTAGCCTAAGATCTTGTTACGGCTATGCATTAATTGATTATATCACCATCATAGGCATATCCTTCCTATCATGATATTGCTCTGTATTTTTTAATATATCACCATCATAGACCTATCCTTCATATTGTCATCTTGCTATGCAATATTTAATTACATCACCATCATTTTTTGATCCATGTGCTCTAGATTCTTGGATTTTCATGTAGATAGTTTGTGTTATATTGTTTTACTAGAAGGTTTAAATGTCAAAGGAGATCTCATGCAAGATAGATAGATAGCAAGAAGGATACTCTCTCCCTAGAGGATCTAAACAAGGAGAGAAACACATCATGGGAGAGTTTTAAAATAATTATGGGATGAGCTAGAAAGGTTTGATTCTATTGGTTAAGTTGTATTGTATACCTTTTTTTCACTTTTTCTTTATGTGAGTTATGTGGCAAGTTTTGACCATAGTTGATCCTCGACATGGGAACGAGTGGTTTGATAAGGTAATGAGTTTCAATGGGGTCAAGAGAGCAGGGCTACACTAAGGAAGCTTAATCTAATTGCC
This sequence comes from Adiantum capillus-veneris, assembly GCF_014529385.1. Lineage (NCBI taxonomy): Eukaryota > Viridiplantae > Streptophyta > Polypodiopsida > Polypodiales > Pteridaceae > Adiantum > Adiantum capillus-veneris. The sequence goes on from NW_028221433.1 coordinate 113,501, forward strand.
CATCATGATGTAGAAAAGAAAAATAAGATCCTATGGTTATCTTTGTTGGAGTCTAGTAAGATTACACAAGCTCCATACAACTTGTCTCGAGGTGACCATAGGTTTTGTAGGTTAGAACCAAGCGGTTGGCTTTTGATCTTTGGGTGCTTCTTTTATGGTTATTGATCCATATGGTTGGGAGTGTTTCATGATAGCATCGTTGCCCAAAGTTAAAAGGGAAGAAACATTAGATAGATGAGGAGCCTAACATGACGGGCGTGTCGGTAAAAATAAGGTTTGCTAAACTCAAACACGTTTATTAATCTCATTGTGCATTTTATATGGACTATGCTATGAATTTATGGTTTACTAATTTCATTGTTGGTAGAGCTTGCATCGTTTAGTATGATTTGTGTAACTCTTGACTTAGATATGGTAGAAAATAATTTCTTCTCCTATATTCTCTCCCTCTCTCTCTTTCTATATATATATATATATGTATGTATGTATGTATGTATGTATGTATGTATGTATGTATGTGTATATATATATATATATATATATATATATATATATATATATATATATATATATATAAAATTTATGTAAAGGATATGCTTTCATCAATGACGAGTAATGTGAGAACTACTTTGTTGTTAAGAAATGTGGTTAGTTAGTACTCACTAAAGTGTTCAAGAAAATGTCAAAAATGGAAACAAATAATTTCTTCTCCTATGATCTCTCTCTCTCTCTCTCTCTCTCTCTCTCTCTCTCTCTCTCTCTCTCTCTCTCTCTCTCTCTCTCTCTCTCTCTCTCTTCGCCTGCATTTCGCTCGGTTTTTGTGTTCGCTCGATAAAGTTTGCTCGGTGCTTTGTAAGACTCAAAAAGACACTCGGGATTTCTCTCCTCTTGGAAGGTGGGTCTTAGGGTTGCTAGATAGGTTAAGTACGCTTCCCCTGCGAGGTGGAGCTAGATCTCATTACTAGTAGGCTCGAACTCGACTCACTTTGTGATGAGAGATCGTCTGCTAGTTGAACCCCGAACCACTTTGTTTGCTTCCGCTATAGATCTAGTGGCCACCAGGTTCACCATTAGATCCGCCGTTTGATACGGCGGGGTGGGGACCTCACACTTGGTATCAGAGCTATAGGTTTACGAACTGGAAATGATGTTGTTTGAGATTTTTAAAAAATAAGGGATAGTAGGATAGCTCGTACTCAAAGCTTAAGCATGATGTTTCCCAGAATAATGACATTGGATTTGTCTAGTGGATTGTCTTTTGAGTGATGTTAAAGAGTTTTAGTTGTTGAGCTTGTTGGGATTCAGTGGGTTCCACATGATGTTTTTTGAGAAGTCGTTGGTGCGACTAGTGCTGCGGGCAGGTAGCCTATTGATGCACATAAAGTTATAAGTATGGATCAAAGCTCTTGAGTAAAGTTTTTACCATTATTTATCAGACAATTTTGGATGTATTCAATGGAATTTAAACTAATGGTGGAATGGTTAAATCCTTTCTGATAGCTGTACAGATTAAGTAGGCTGGTTAAGCCTAAAAAGTTAAATTTCTTCTTGAGTATGGAAAATCCTAGGTTCATTTGAGAAGAGTGCTATAGTAATGAGTTTTATACCATTGGATAGGCACCGCCTGCTGCTCTCTACTCGGCAGCGCAAGAGACGAAGCTCCTCCTTAAACAAGCCCAACCTTGTGCGCTTATGTCGCACGTGTCAATGCAAGGAACTTGCCGATACACCGTGTGCGAGCCACAAATGGCTCCAAGCACACAACAAGCCTAAACTAGTAAGCTCAAAGAAGGCAATGGTGTGTCACTCACCGCTCTACGCTTGCTTCGTGGAGGATTCCTCGCCGCGAAGAAAAAGAAGACGCCGCGCTTAACCGCTTCACCGCCGTCGTGCCTTCGTAATGCTCGATCGCCCACACACTCCCTCTCTCTTCCTCTCTCACTCTCTCTCTCACACACACACACAAAGAGATGAAGAAGAAGAAGAAGAAGGAGATGGAGCAAGAGCACTCTTCAATTGCACAAATGAGATAATGAGTGAATTTTAGGTTTAGTTGACTTTTATATGAGCTCACCCCATTCACACTTGGGCGCCCATGATTAGCCAACTAATGCCTTGAATGTTCCAATTAGAGTGCACCTCTCATCCGCGATCACTCTTACCCTTTTCCTATTGGACCGACAAGCCCGGTACCTGACTCTACCAAATACATAATACAATGTCCGCCGTAGGTTACAACATCCGTCGTAGGTGATAGGGTGTCCGTGAGCCGTGAGGGTTAACATGCCCCCCTTCCTGATGTAGATTCCGTCCTCGGAAGCTATTGAGTTGAAGCTCGTTCGTCGAGTGTGGAAGAGCATTTGAGATGAATGTCCTTAGCCTTCTTTAGTCACTACAAAATCAAACAACATTGGCACAGTAATTGCATTCTCATAAGTGATTAAAAAGCATATGCAGTTTTAGGCAGACAAATTGATTGGTAACAAAATTTTAAACAATTTTTCAGCAATAAACATTCAATTGGAATGTAATCAAATGCATAAACAGATGTAAAGGTAAAAAATTAAACAAGTATGGGGTCGCTAATTTAACGGTCGAAAGGCACTAGAGATCGACTATTAATACCATGGGTAAGCTTCTTAATTTTCTCTGGTCAATTAAGTTGTTTAATCGCGAGAGCCAAGTATTTCATGTTCGAGGGCTGACTAGAGGCTATACCTAGAAGACCTTGTAGTTAAGCTACGATAAAAGGAATTTCTCATGAAATCATTGCCTGACTGATTACCCTTTCTTTGACCCCCCAAAGTCTTTTCACAGTGATTCAATTTTGATGTGTGTGCTTATTTTGTATGCCTTGGGTTTTTTGCTTTTCAAGGAAAAGCGCCCACACTGGGAACCTCTAGGGCTCTAGTACCATAGGCGATACATGTGAGTGAAGTACCCAATCAAGCTGAGATTTCTCTTCCAGCTTAAGATTTTACATTGTGGCACTTTGATTTTTTGTTTGTTCATTTTCAGCATTTTAATTTTGTATTTTTGGGGGGTCATATAACATTGATACACCTCCCAGGCTCATCACACAAGTACACTCCTTTATAATACTTAAGCTAAAGGTCAATAGGGTCAAGCCCACATGAAAGCCCTCGTACATTTCACACAATGCTGCCTAAATCGGATTAAGAACCTAAGTAACCATTGATTATTAGGAAGGCATTCCCGATGGTATTAAGAGAAGATGTCTAACACCTAGCTTGGTCAAACTAGCTTAGTCGGACTGCTTGATTTTTAAACCTAGACAAGTGATTATGACAAAAAATTACATTGAATTAAATGTTTGATACTAAGCAAATGCATTGAATATTATGCTACCAATCACAATTAAAGCAGACAATCATGGATGCAAAAAAGATAAGGGGCAATGGTAATGGACAAAAACACATGTTTGTGTTGATGGTTGCGCTTGATTTGAAGTGTGTACGAGAGAAAGATTCCATGAAGGTCCAAATCCCAACCACAGCAACACGTTCCTGTATACACGAGGAAACACAAAAAATACCTCTAGGAGGCACATCATGGGGGAAAAAGGAACTGTATTCACTCAACTCTAAAACAGAAACACTCCTATTGT